>NC_091302.1:34415410-34457910 GCF_038502225.1 Cherax quadricarinatus | reverse complement strand
AGTAGAGGGAATGAAGGAAATGAAGGCATAGGTAATAAAATATGACCCAGGCTGACCTGAGGTGACCTGCGACGTGATTTAACCGAAGACAACGTGACGTGACCTGAATATCAAGCTGATGTGAGTGTTAGTAAATTGAGAAACATGTCTCAATCCCGTTCATGACAGAGCACATCAGGTCTTACACTAATGTTGATACCAACATCAAACGATCTCTCTTATTACGCACAATACTTAAGCTGTGGTTAATATGGTCCTTCACGTTCCTAAACTACGTTTGTCTTAACACCAGAGTACTTACTACTTAGTACAGTCATACAGTACAGTCACACAGTACAGTCACACAGTACAGTCACACACAGTACAGTCACACAGTACAGTCACACAGTACAGCCACACACAGTACAGTCACACAGTACAGTCACACAGTACAGTCACACAGTACAGTCACACAGTACAGTCACACAGTACAGTCACACAGTACAGTCACACAGTACAGCCACACACAGTACAGTCACACAGTACAGCCACACACAGTACAGTCACACAGTATAGTCACAAAGTACAGTCACACAGTACAGTCACACAGCACAGTCACACACAGTACAGCCACACAGTACAGTCACACAGTACAGCCACACACAGTACAGTCACACAGTATAGTCACACAGCACAATCACACACAGTACAGCCACACAGTACAGTCACACAGTACAGCCACACACAGTACAGTCACACAGTATAGTCACACAGCACAATCACACACAGTACAGCCACACAGTACAGTCACACACAGTACAGCCACACAGTACAGTCACACAGTACAGTCACACACAGTACAGCCACACAGTACAGCCACACACAGTACAGTCACACAGTACAGTCACACAGTACAGTCACACAGTACAGTCACACAGTACAGTCACACACACTACAGCCACACAGTAAAGTCACACAGTACAGTCACACACAGTACAGTCACGCACACTACAGCCACACAGTAAAGTCACACAGTACAGTCACACACAGTACAGTCACGCACACTATAGCCACACAGTAAAGTCACACAGTACAGTCACACACAGTACAGTCACACACAGTACAGTCACGCACACTACAGCCACACAGTACAGCCACACAGTACAGCCACACAGTACAGCCACACAGTACAGTCACACACAGCACAGCCACAAACAGTACAGCCACACAGTACAGTCACACAGAGTACAGCCACACACAGCACAGTCACACACAGTACAGCCACACAGTACAGCCACACAGTACAGTCACACACAGTACAGCCACACACAGTACAGTCACACACAGTACAGTCACACAGCACAGCCACAAACAGTACAGCAACACAGTACAGCCACACAGTACAGTCACACAGCACAGCCACACACAGTACAGCCACACAGTAAAGCCACACAGTACAGTCACACAGCACAGCCACACACAGTACAGCCACACAGTAAAGCCACACACATTACAGTCACACAGTACAGTCACACACAGTACAGTCTCACAGTACAGTCACACAGTACAGCCACACAGTACAGCCACACAGCACAGTCACACAGTAGAGTCACACACAGTACAGCCACATAGTACAGTCACACAGTAGAGTCACACACAGTACAGCCACATAGTACAGTCACTCAGTACAGTCACACAGTACAGCCACACAGTACAGTCACACAGTACAGCCACACAGAACAATCACACACAATACAGCCACACACTATATTGACACACAGTACAGCCACACACTATATTGACACACAGTACAGTCACACACAGTACAGCCACACAGTACAGCCACACAGTACAGTCACACACAGTACAGTCACACACAGTACAGTCACACACAGTACAGCACACGCAGTACAGTCACACACAGTACAGCCACACAGTACAGTCACACACAGTACAGCCACACGGTACAGTCACACATTAAAGCCATACAGTACAGTCACACAGTACAGTCACACACAGTGCAGCCACACAGTACAGCCACACGGTACAGTCACACATTAAAGCCATACAGTACAGCCACACAGTACAGTCACACAGTACAGCCACGCACAACACAGCCACACACAGTACAGCCACACAGTACAGCCACACAACACAGCCACACAGTACAGTCCCACACAGTACAGTCACACACAGCACAGCCACACACAGTACAGCCACACAGTACAGTCACACAATACAGCCACACAGTACAGCCACACACAGCACAGCCACACACAGTACAGCCACACAGTACAGCCACACAATACAGTCACACAGTACAGTCACACAGTACAGTCACACAGTACAGTCATACAGTACAGTCACACAGTACAGTCACACACTGTACAGTCACACAGCACAGCCACACAGTACAGTCCCACAGTACAGTCACACAGTACAGTCACACACAGTACAGTCACACAGTACAGTCACACACAGTGCAGTCACAGAGTACAGTCACACAGTACAGTCACACAGTTCAGTCACACAGTACAGTCACACACAGCATAGTCACACAGTATAGTCACACACAGTACAGTCACACACAGTACAGTCACACACAGCATAGTCACACAGTAAAGTCACACACAGTACAGTCACACAGTATAGCCACACAGTACATCCATACACAGTTCAGACACACAGTACAGCCACACACAGTACAGTCACACAGTACAGCCACGCACAGCACAGCCACACACAGTACAGCCACACAGTACACAATACAGTCACACACAGTACAGTCACGCAGTACAGCCACACAGTACACAATACAGTCACACACAGTTCAGTCACGCAGTACAGCCACACACAGTACAGCCCCACAGTACAGCCACACAATACACAATACAGTCACACACAGTTCAGTCACGCAGTACAGCCACACACAGTACAGCCCCACAGTACAGCCACACAATACACAATACAGTCACACACAGTACAGCCCCACAGTACAGCCACACAATACACAATACAGTCACACACAGTTCGGTCACGCAGTACAGCCACACACAGTACAGTCACACAGTACAGCGACACACAGTAAAGTCACGCAGTACAGCCACTCACAGTACAGTCACACAGTACAGCGACACACAGTACAGTCACACAGTACAGTAACACAGTATAGTCACACAGTACATCCACACACAGTACAAACACACAGTACAGCCACACACAGTACAGTCACACAGTACAGTCACACACAGTTCAGTCACGCAGTACAGCCACACACAGTACATTCACACAGTACAGCCACACACAGTACAGTCACACAGTACAGCCACACACAGTACATTCACACAGTACAGCCACACACAGTACAGTCACACAGTACAGCCACACACAGTACAGTCACGCAGTACAGCCACACAGTACAGCCACACAAAGTACAGTCACACAGTACAGTCACACAGTACAGCCAAACACAGTACAGCCACACAGAGTACAGCCACACAAAGTACAGTCACACAGTACAGTCACACAGTACAGCCAAACACAGTACAGCCACACAGAGTACAGCCACACACGGTACAGTCACACATAGTACAGCCACACACAGTACAGTCACACAGTACAGTCACACAGTACAGCCAAACACAGTACAGCCACATACAGTACAGCCACATACAGTACAGCCACATACAGTACAGTCACACAGTACAGCCACACAGAGTACAGCCACACAGTGCAGTCACACACGGTACAGTCACACACGGTACAGTCACACACAGTACAGCCACACACAGTACAGCCACACACAGTACAGCCACATACAGTACAGCCACACACAGTACAGTCACACAGTACAGTCACACAGAGTACAGTCACACACAGTACAGCCACACACAGTACAGAGACACACACTACAGTCACACAGTACAGCCACACACAGTACAGTCACACAGTACAGCCACACACAGAACAGTCACACACAGTACAGCCACACACAGTACAGTCACACAGTACAGCTACACACAGTACAATCCCACAGTACAGAAACACAGTACAGCCACACATAGTAGAGTCACACAGTACAGCCACACACAGTACAGTCACACAGTACAGCCACACACAGAACAGTCACACACAGTACAGTCACACACAGTACAGTCACACAGTACAGCCACACACAGTACAGTCACACACAGTACAGTCACACAGAACAGTCACACACAGTACAGTCACACAATATCGTCACACACAGTACAGCCACACACAGTACAGTCACACAGTAGAGTCACACACAGTACAGTCATATAATACAGTCACACAGTACAGTCACAGAGTACAGCCACACACAGTACAGTCACACAGTACAGTCACACACAGTACAGTCACATATTATAGCCACACACAGTACAGTCATACAGCACAGTCACACAGTACAGTCACACAGAACAGTCACACAGTACAGCCACACACAGTACAGTCACACATTACAGCCCCATACAGTACAGTCACACAGTACAGCCACACACAGTACAGTCACACAGTACAGTCACACACAGTACAGTCACACACAGTACAGCAACGCACAGTACAGTCACACAGTACAGCGACACAGTACAGTCACACAGTAAAGTGACACACAGTACAGCCACACACAGTACAGCCACGCACAGTACAGTCACACAGAACAGTCAAACACAGTACAGCCACACAGTACAGTCACACAGTACAGCCACACAGTACTGTCACACACAGCACAGCCACACACAGTACAGCCACACACAGTACAGCCACACAGTACTGTCACACACAGCACAGCCACACACAGTACAGCCACACAGTACAGCCACACAGTACAGCCACACAGTACAGTCACACACAGTACAGCCAAACAGTACCGTCACACAAAGTACAGCCACACACAGTACAGCCACACAGTACAGCCACACAGTACAGCCACACAGTACAGTCACACACAGTACAGCCACACAGTACAGTCACACAGTACAGCCACACAGTACAGCCACACAGTACAGCCACACAGTACAGCCACACAGTACAGCCACACAGTACAGCCACACAGTACAGTCACACACAGTACAGCCACACAGTACCGTCACACAAAGTACAGCCACACACAGTACAGCCACACACAGTACAGCCACACAGTACAGTCACACACAGCACAGCCACACACAGTACAGCCACACAGTACAGCCACACAGTACAGCCACACAGTACCGTCACACAAAGTACAGCCACACACAGTACAGTCACACAGTACAGCCACACAAACTACAGCCACACAGTACAGTCACACACAGTACAGTCACACAGTACAGTCACACCCAGTACAGCCACACACACTACAGCCACACAGTACAGTCACAGACAGTACAGTCACACACAGTACAGTCACACAGCAGAGCCACACACACTACAGCCACACAGTACAGCCACACAGTTCAGTCACACAACACAGCCACACACAGTACAGCCACACAGTACAGACACACAGTACAGCCACACACAGTACAGCCACACACAGTACAGCCACACACAGTACAGTCACACTCAGTACAGCCACACACAGTGCAGTCACACAGTACAGTCACACACAGTACAGTCACACATTATAGCCACACACAGTACAGTCACACAGCACAGTCACACAGTACAGTCACACAGTACAGTCACACAGTACAGTCACACACAGTACAGTCACACACAGTACAATCACACAGCACAGTCACACACAGTACAGTCAAACACAGTACAGTCACACACAGTACAGTCACACAGTACAGTCACACACAGTACAGCCACACACAGTACAGCCACACACAGTACAGTCACACACAGTACAGTCACACACAGTACAGTCACATACAGTACAGTCACACACAGCACAGCCACACACAGTACAGTCACACACAGTACAGCCACACACAGTACAGCCACACACAGTACAGTCACAGACAGTACAGTCACACACAGCACAGTCACACAGTGCAGTCACACAGTACAGTCACACAGTACAGTCACACACAGTACAATCACACACAGTACAGTCACTCAGTACAGTCACACAGTACAGTCACACACAGCACGGTCACACAGTACAGTCACACAGTACAGTCGCACAGTACAGTCACACACAGTACAGTCACACACCACAGCCACACAGGACAGTCACACTCTTTACAGTCACACACAGTACAGTCACACACAGCACAGTCACACACAGTACAGTCACGCACAGTACAGTCACACACAGTACAACC
Source organism: Cherax quadricarinatus (assembly GCF_038502225.1). Classification (NCBI taxonomy): domain Eukaryota; kingdom Metazoa; phylum Arthropoda; class Malacostraca; order Decapoda; family Parastacidae; genus Cherax; species Cherax quadricarinatus. The sequence continues at coordinate 34,451,653 of NC_091302.1, read as the reverse complement.
ACACACAGTACAGTCACACACAGTACAGTCACACAGTACAATCACACACAGTACAGTCACACACAGCACAGTCACACAGTGCAGTCACACAGTACAGTCACACAGTACAGTCACACACAGTACAGTCACACACAGTACAGTCAATCAGTACAGTCACACAGTACAGTCACACACAGCACAGTCACACAGTACAGTCACACAGTACAGTCACACACAGTACAGCCACACACAGTACAGCCACACACAGTACAGCCAATCACAATACAGTCACACACAGTACAGTCACACACAGTACAGTCACACACAGCACAGTCACACACAGTATAGTCACGCACAGTACAGTCACACACAGTACAACCACACACAGTACAGTCACACACAGTACAGTCACACATTACAATCACACACAGTACAGCCAATCACAATACAGTCACACACAGTACAGTCACACACAGTACAGCCACACACAGTACAGCCACACACAGTACAGTCACACACAGTACAGTCACACACAGTACAGTCACACAGTACAGTCACACACAGTGCACTCACACACAGTACAGTCACACAGTACAGTCACACAGTACAGTCACACACAGTACAGTCACACAGTACAGCCACACACAGTACAGTCACACAGTACAGCCACACAGTACAGCCTCACACATTACAGTCACACTGTACAGTCACACAGTACAGTCACACAGTACAGTCGCACAGTACAGTCACACACAGTACAGTCACACACAGTACAGTCACACAGTACAGCCACATACAGTACTGTCACACAGTACAGCCACCCAGTACAGCCACACAGTACAGTCACACAGTACAGCCACACAGTACAGCCACACAGTACAGTCACACAGTAGAGTCACTCATTACAGTCACACAGTACAGTCACACAGTACAGTCGCACACAGTACAGTCACACAGTACAGCCGCACACAGTACAGTCACACAGTACAGTCACACAGTACAGTCACACACAGTACAGTCACACAGTACAGTCACACAGTACAGCCACACACAGTACAGTCACACAGTACAGTCACACAGTATAGTCATACACAGTACAGTCACGCAGTACAGCCACACACATTACAGTCACACAGTACAGTCACACAGTACGGTCACACAGTACACTCACACAGTACAGTCACACAGTACAGTCACACACAGTACAGTCACACAGTACGGTCACACAGTACACTCACACAGTACAGTCACACAGTACAGTCACACACAGTACAGCCACACACATTACAGCCTCACACAGTACAGCCACACAGTACAGTCACACAGTACAGTCACACAGTACAGTCACACAGTACAGTCACACAGTACAGCCACACACAGTACAGCCACACACAGTACAGCCACACACAGTACAGCCACACACAGTACAGCCACACACAGTACAGTCACACAGTACAGTCACACAGTACAGGCGCACACAGTACAGTCACACAGCACAGTCACACAGTACAGCCACACACAGTACATTCACACAGTACAGTCACACAGTAGAGCCACACACAGTACAGTCACACAGTACATTCACACAATACAGCCACACACAGTACAGTCACACAGTACAGTCACACAGTGCAGCCACACACAGTACAACCACACAGTACAGTCACACTGTACAGTCACACACAGTACAGTCACACAGTTCAGCCACACACAGTACAGTCACACAGTACAGTCACACAGTACAGTCACACAGTACAGTCACACAGTACAGTCACACACAGTACAGTCACACACACAGTACCGCCACACACAGTACAGCCACACACAGTACAGCCACACACAGTACAGTCACACACAGTACAGTCAAACACAGTACAGTCACACAGTACCGTCACACACAGTACTGTCACACAGTACAGTCACACACAGTACAGCCACACAGAGTACAGCCACACACAGTACAGCTACACACAGTACAGCCACGCACAGTACAGTCACACACAGTACAGTCACACACAGTACAATCACACACAGTACCGCCACACACAGTACAGCCAAACACAGTACAGCCACACAGTACAGTCACACAGTACAGTCACACAGTACAGTCACACAGTACAGTCACACAGTACAGCCACACACAGTACAGCCACACACAGTACAGTCACACACAGTACAGTCACACACAGTACAGTCACACACAGTACAGTCACACACAGTACAGTCACACACAGTACAGTCACACACAGTACAGTCACACACAGTACAGCCACACACAGTACAGCCACACACAGTACAGTCACACAGTACAGCCACACACAGTACAGCCACACACAGTACAGCCACACACAGTACAGCCAAACACAGTACAGTCACACAGTACAGTCACACAGTACAGTCACACAGTACAGCCACACACAGTACAGTCACACAGTACAGCCACACAATACAGTCACACAGTACAGTCACACAGTACACTCACACACTGTACAGCCACACACAGTACAGTCACACACAGTAGAGTCACACAGTACAGTCACACAGTACAGCCACACACAGTACAGTCACACACTGTACAGCCACACACAGTACAGTCACACAGTACAGTCACACAGTACAGTCACACAGTACAGTCACACAGTACAGTCACACAGTACAGCCACACACAGTACAGTCACACACAGTACAGTCACACAGTACAGTCACACAGTACAGTCACACAGTACAGTCACACAGTACAGTCACACAGTACAGTCACACAGTACAGTCACACAGTACAGTCACACAGTACAGTCACACAGTACACTCACACAGTACAGTCACACAGTACAGTCACACAGTACAGTCACACACAGTACAGCCACACACAGTACAGCCACACACAGTACAGCCACACACAGTACAGCCACACACAGTACAGCCACACACAGTACAGTCACACAGTACAGCCACACACAGTACAGCCACACACAGTACAGTCACACAGTACAGTCACACAGTACAGTCACACAGTACAGTCACACAGTACAGCCACACACAGTACAGCCACACACAGTACAGCCACACACAGTACAGCCACACACAGTACAGCCACACACAGTACAGCCACACACAGTACAGTCACACTGTACAGTCACACAGTACAGTCACACAGTACAGCCACACACAGTACAGCCACACACAGTACAGCCACACACAGTACAGCCACACACAGTACAGCCACACACAGTACAGCCACACACAGTACAGTCACACAGTACAGCCACACACAGTACAGCCACACACAGTACAGTCACACAGTACAGTCACACAGTACAGTCACACAGTACAGTCACACAGTACAGTCACACACAGTACAGCCACACACAGTACAGCCACACACAGTACAGCCACACACAGTACAGCCACACACAGTACAGTCACACACAGTACAGTCACACAGTACAGCCACACACAGTACAGCCACACACAGTACAGTCACACAGTACAGTCACACAGTACAGTCACACAGTACAGTCACACAGTACAGTCACACAGTACAGTCACACAGTACAGTCACACAGTACAGTCACACAGTACAGCCACACACAGTACAGCTACACACAGTACAGTCACACAGTACAGTCACACAGTACAGTCACACAGTACAGTCACACAGTACAGTCACACAGTACAGTCACACAGTACAGTCACACAGTACAGTCACACAGTACAGTCACACAGTACAGTCACACAGTACAGTCACACAGTACAGCCACACACAGTACAGTCACACAGTACAGTCACACAGTACAGCCACACACAGTACAGCCACACACAGTACAGTCACACAGTACAGTCACACAGTACAGTCACACAGTACAGTCACACAGTACAGCCACACACAGTACAGTCACACAGTACAGTCACACAGTACAGTCACACAGTACAGTCACACAGTACAGTCACACACCGTACAGTCACACAGTACAGCACACACAGTACAGTCACACAGTACAGTCACACAGTACAGTCACACAATACAGTCACACAGTACAGTCACACAGTACAGTCACACACAGTAGAGCCACACACAGTACCGCCACACACAGTACAGCCACACACAGTACAGCCACACACAGTACAGCCACACACAATACAGTCACACAGTACAGTCACACAATACAGTCACACAGTACAGTCACACAGTACAGCCACACACAGTACCGCCACACACAGTACAGCCACACACAGTACAGCCACACACAATACAGTCACACAGTACAGTCACACAGTACAGTCACACACAGTACAGCCACACACAGTACAGCCACACACAGTACAGCCACACACAGTACAGTCACACACAGTACAGTCACACACACTACCGCCACACACAGTACAGCCACGCACAGTACAGCTACACACAGTACAGCCACACACAGTACAGTCACACACAGTACAGTCAAACACAGTACTGTCACACAGTACAGTCACACACAGTACAGCCACACAGAGTACAGCCGCACACAGTACAGCTACACAGAGTACAGCCGCACACAGTACAGCTACACACAGTACAGTCACACACTGTACAGTCACACACAGTACAGCTACACAGAGTACAGCCGCACACAGTACAGCTACACAGAGTACAGCCGCACACAGTACAGCTACACACAGTACAGTCACACACTGTACAGCCACACACAGTACAGCTACACAGAGTACAGCCGCACACAGTACAGCTACACACAGTACAGTCACACACAGTACAGTCACACACAGTACAGCCACACAGAGTACAGCCGCACACAGTACAGCCGCACACAGTACAGTCACACACAGTACAGTCACACACAGTACAGCCACACAGAGTACAGCCGCACACAGTACAGTCACACACAGTACAGTCACACACAGTACAATCACACACAGTACCGCCACACACAGTACAGCCAAACACAGTACAGCCACACACAGTACAGCCACACACAGTACAGCCACACAGTACAGTCACACAGTACAGTCACACACAGTACAGTCACGCACAGTACGGCCACACACAGTACAGCCACACACAGTACAGCCACACACAGTACAGCCACACACAGTACAGCTACACACAGTACAGCCACACACAGTACAGCCACACACAGTACAGCCACACATAGTACAGCCACACAGTACAGTCACACAGTACTGTCACACACAGTACAGCCACACTCAGTACGGCCACACACAGTACAGCCACACACAGTACCGCCACACACAGTACAGCCACACACAGTACAGCCACACAGTACAGTCACACAGTACAGTCACCCACAGTACAGTCACACACAGTACAGTCACTCACAGTACCGCCACACACAGTACAGCCACACACAGTACAGCCACACACAGTACAGGCACACACAGTACAGCCACACAGTACAGTCACACAGTACAGTCACACACAGTACGGCCACACACAATACAGCCACACACAGTACGGCCACACACAGCACAGTCACACAGTACAGCCACACACAGTACAGTCACACAGTACAGTCACACACAGTACAGTCACACAGCACAGCCACACACAGTACAGTCACACAGTACAGCCTCACACAGTACAGTCACACAGCACAGCCACACACAGTACAGTCACACAGTACAGTCACACACAGTACAGTCACACACAGTACAGTCACACAGTACAGTCACACACAGTACAGTCACACAGTACAGTCACACACAGTACAGTCACACTGTACAGCCACACACAGTACAGCCACACACAGTACAGCCACACACAGTACAGCCACACACAGTACAGCCACACACAGTACAGCCACACACTGTACAGCCACACACAGTACAGCCACACACAGTACAGCCACACACAGTACAGCCACACACAGTACAGCTACACACAGTACAGCCACACACAGTACAGCCACACACAGTACAGCCACACAGTACAGTCACACAGTACAGTCACACACAGTACAGCCACACTCAGTACGGCCACACACAGTACAGCCACACACAGTACCGCCACACACAGTACAGCCACACACAGTACAGCCACACAGTACAGTCACACAGTACAGTCACCCACAGTACAGTCACACACAGTACAGTCACTCACAGTACCGCCACACACAGTACAGCCACACACAGTACAGCCACACACAGTACAGGCACACACAGTACAGCCACACAGTACAGTCACACACAGTACGGCCACACACAATACAGCCACACACAGTACGGCCACACACAGCACAGTCACACAGTACAGCCACACACAGTACAGTCACACAGTACAGTCACACACAGTACAGTCACACAGCACAGCCACACACAGTACAGTCACACAGTACAGCCTCACACAGTACAGTCACACAGCACAGCCACACACAGTACAGTCACACAGTACAGCCACACACAGTACAGTCACACAGTACAGTCACACACAGTACAGTCACACAGTACAGTCACACACAGTACAGTCACACTGTACAGCCACACACAGTACAGCCACACACAGTACAGCCACACACAGTACAGCCACACACAGTACAGCCACACACAGTACAGCCACACACTGTACAGCCACACACAGTACAGCCACACACAGTACAGCCACACACAGTACAGCCACACACAGTACAGCCACACACTGTACAGTCACACACAGTACAGCCACACACAGTACAGCCACACACAGTACAGCCACACACAGTACAGCCACACACAGTACAGCCACACACAGTACAGCCACACACTGTACAGTCACACACAGTACAGCCACACACAGTACAGCCACACACAGTACAGCCACACACTGTACAGTCACACACAGTACAGCCACACACAGTACAGCCACACACAGTACAGCCACACACAGTACAGCCACACACTGTACAGCCACACACAGTACAGCCACACACAGTACAGCCACACACAGTACAGCCACACACAGTACAGCCACACACTGTACAGTCACACACAGTACAGCCACACACAGTACAGCCACACACAGTACAGCCACACACAGTACAGTCACACTGTACAACCACACACAGTACAGCCACACACAGTACAGTCACACACAGTACAGTCACACTGTACAACCACACACAGTACAGCCACACACAGTACAGCCACACACAGTACAGCCACACACAGTACAGCCACACACAGTACAGCCACACTGCTCCTTCACTGTTTATATCTGATCTTCCTCTGAATCCTCGTAACACTGACAGAATAACCAGTTTCCAGAAAAACCAATTGCAGTCTATCTCATGTTTAAAGTCCGAAAACCTTTCCTGGAATTAATTTCTGAAGTTGGAAAGTAATCATCTGTATTTTTATAGGGCATCCCAATAAACTTTTCCGTGTCACATCTTGATTCTAAGGCTGGAATACATTTGATCAGGACTCCCCTTCATAAGGTACTGTTTCCAGACACTGAAGATTAGTCCTCAGATCTGGAAATCTGACGTAAATTTCAATCGTAAGATCGCTGAGCCTCGGCGTCCCTTCTGAATCAGTCAATTATAAGAGAAGGATCTTTAAGGTGGGCATTATATTGCCGTATTATCCAGTTTTCTGACACACTCAACAAGAGAATCAAAGAAGTGTTCACAGAGGAGACAGAAGGGGCTCCACAAAGACGGAGAGGTGGGGTACACCACCAAGTGCTGGACACAGTACACACAACCGAGGAAGAAGTGAAGAGGCTTCAGAGTGAGCTAGATACCTCAAAGGCAATGGGGCCGGATAACATCTCTCCATGGGTCCTGAGAGAGGGAGCAGAGGCGCTATGTGTACCCTTAACAACAATATTCAATACATCTATCGAAACAGGGAGATTGCCTGAGGCACGGAAGACAGCAAATGTAGTCCCAATCTTTAAAAAGGGAGACAGACATGAAGCACTAAACTACAGACCAGTGTCACTGACATGTATAGTATGCAAAGTCATGGAGAAGATTATCAGGAGAAAAGTGGTGGAACACCAAGAAAGGAATGATCTCATCAACAGCAGCCAACCTGGTTTCAGGGATTGGAAATCCTGTGTCACAAACCTACAGGAGTTCTACGACATGGTGACAGCAGTAAGACAAGAGAGAGAGGGGTGGGTGGATTGCATTTTCTTGGACTGCAAGAAGGCGTTTGACACAGTTCCACTCAAGAGATTAGTGCAAAAACTGGAGGACCAAGCAGGGATAACAGGGAAGGCACTACAATGGATCAGGGAATACTTGTCAGGAAGACAGCAGCGAGTCATAGTACGTGGCGAGGTGTTAGAGTGGGCACCTGTGACCAGCGGGGTCCCACAGGGGTCAGTCCTAGGACCAATGCTGTTTCTGGTATTTGTGAATGACATGACGGAAGGAATAGACTCCGAAGTGTCCCTGTTTGCAGATGACGTGAAGCTGATGAGAAGAATTCATTCGATCGATGACCAGGCGGAACTACAAAGGGATCTGGACAGGCTGCAGACCTGGTCCAGCATTTGGCTCCTGGAGTTCAACCACACCAAGTGCAAAGTCATGAAGATTGGGGAAGGGCAAAGAAGACCGCAGACGGAATACAGTCTAGGGGGCCAGAGACTACAAACCTCATTCAAGGAAAAAGATCTTGGGGTGAGTATAACACCAGGCACATCTCCTGAAGCGCACATCAACGAAATAACTGCTGCAGCATATGGGCGCCCACCAAACCTGAGAACAGCATTCCGACATCTTAATAAGGAATCGTTCAGGACCCTGTACACCGTGTACGTTAGGCCCATATTGGAGTATGCGGCACCAGTTTGGAACCCACACCTAGCCAAGCACGTAAAGAAACTAGAAAAAGCGCAAAGGTTTGCAACAAGACTAGTCCCAGAGCTAAGAGGTATGTCCTAAGAGGAGAGGTTAAGGGAAATCAACCTGACGACACTGGAGGACAGGAGAGATAGGGGGGACATGATAACGACATACAAAATACTGAGAGGAATTGACAAGGTGCACAAAGACAGGATGTTCCAGAGATAAGACACAGCAACAAGGGGGCACAGTTGGAAGTTGAAGACACAGATAAACCACAGGGATGTTAGGAAGTATTTCTTCAGCCACAGAATAGTCAGGAAGTGGAATAGTTTGGGAAGCGATGTAGTGGAGGCAGGATCCATACATAGCTTTAAGCAGAGGTATGATAAAGCTCACGGTTAAGGGAGAGTGACCTAGTAGCGACCAGTGAAGAGGCGGGGCCAGGAGCTTGGACTCGACCCCTGCAACCTCAACTAGGTGAGTATCACTCACGTCAGTGTTACTTACACCAATGTCACCCACACCTCACTCCAGTGCCACTCACACCAGTGTCACAAAATTGTCACTGTTGTGACACTGGTGAGAGTGGTCACCAAAGTCACATCAGTGCCACCAGTGTGACACTGGTGTGAGTAGGTCACCAAAGTCTAAAGGAAAAAGTACTTCCTCTTGTCTGGCACAGAGCATCCCACTAGAGTACTCTCCTCACCTAATTGCACTCGTCTAGACGTGCTCTACCAGTTTCAATGATCTCTACTTTCCAGGATCCCATCACACACAACTCTGTTTCCAGGATCCCATCACACACAACTCTGTTTCCAGGATCCCATCACACACAACTCTGTTTCCAGGATCCCATCACACACAACTCTGTTTCCAGGATCCCATCACACACAACTCTGTTTCCAGGATCCCATCACACACAACTCTGTTTCCAGGATCCCATCACACACAACTCTGTTTCCAGGATCCCATCACACACACCTCTGTAGGTCACTACACAACATAAACGTCAAGATAACATCTCCGTGGCTTGGGCAGCACACGTCAGCTGACCTGTCCCTTCAGAAAGTCGCCTCATACCGGGAGATAAGCAAAGAAGACACATAGTGCGGGTTATGGCATTTTATGGTGAAGACGTTTCTTGCATCATGGACTTTATTAAGTTAATAAAGTCCCTCCTGCAGGAAGCGTTTTCACAATACAATGCTTTAACCAGTGTTTGTTTTATTTACTTAATGTCTGTGTACTCTACACTACATCAGTTTATACGGAGAGGTGTATGTCTACCGGCGTATACCGAGAGGTGTATGTCTACCAGTATATACGGAGAGGTGTATATCTACCGGTGTGTATATACACAGAATATTATTTAAAGGCTGTTTTAGAGATTACTTGCGGTGAACAGGTTACGTTAAGCTTTAATAATCCTCGTGTAGCCAATAGTCTTCAATCTTTTATTAACCAACCAGGTCAAGTGTTTACCAGGAATTAACAGGTATAGTAACCATCTATAACATCATCTACCTCCAGCGTTTCACTACAGAGCTTCATTATCGTATACGGCAGCCCTCCTCCCAGGCAACACTACAGAACTTTCCGGCAAGAGTTGCTGCAACCAGGAACACTAACTTCAACCCGTGCAACATTCAATGTCTTCCTTCAGTGTCTTCAATATATCGTTTTGAGACCGTAAACAGCACTTAGCGTGACAAAAGCAACGTTACAACCGGAAGTGCCAGCCAGTGGTCTTCTTGCCAGTGGTCTACTTGCCAGTGGTCTACTTACCAGTGGTCTGCTTGCCAGTGGTCTACTTACCAGTGGTCTGCTTGCCAGTGGTCTACTTACCAGTGGTCTGCTTGCCAGTGGTCTGCTTGCCAGAGGTGCGCTTGCCAGTGGTCTGCTTGCCGGTGGTCTGCTTTCCAGAGGTGTGCTTGCCAGTGGTCTGCTTGCCAGTGTTCTGTTGGCCAGCAGTCTGCTTACCAGTGGTCTGCTTGTCAGTGGTGTACTTGCCAGGGGTCTGCTTGCCAGTGGTCTGCTTGCCAGTGGTCTGCTTGCCAGTGGTCTGCTTGCCAGCGTTCTGTTGGCCAGTAGTCTGCTGGCCATTTATGTGCTTACCAGTGGTCTACTTTCCGGTGGACTTCTTTCTAGTGGTCTGCTGGCCATTTGTGTGTTGACCAGTAGTCTCCTGGCCACTAGTTTAACTGGCCATTGGTCTGCTGGACAGTGATCTGCTTACCATTGTCTTACACACAAACACAACAATTCCAGGTAATTGGGTTCTTGGCCCAAGGAATTGGAGTTGCTTTTTACCCTGAATCAAACCTGATTATCTCCACTTTCCCAGGAACTGTCTGACCCCCATAGTTGTAGTAGTTATAAAAACATTAATAACAGTATTTGTAATAATAATGACAATAATAATAATAATAATAATAATAATAATAATAATAATAATAATAATAATAATAATAATAATAATAATAATAGTAATAACGTCATCACTATGACAACGTCGTCATTTGTACCGAGGAAGAGAGAACAAAACCTGATCAACCATCCAAAACTAAACTGTAACACTACCACTACTATCAGTGTCAGCACCACCACTACCACCACAGTGTCAGCACCAACACTACTACCACAGTGTCAGCACCACCACTACCACCACAGTGTCAGCACCACCACTACTACCACAGTGTCAGCACCACCACTACTACCACAGTGTCAGCAGTACGACTACTACCACAGTGTCAGCACCACCACTACTACCACAGTGTCAGCAGTACGACTACTACCACAGTGTCAGCACCACCACTACTACCACAGTGTCAGCAAAACCACGACTACCACAGTGTCAACACCAAAACTACTACCACAGTGTCAGCACAACCACTACCACAACAGTGTCAGCACCACCACTACTACCACAGTGTCAGCACCACCACCACTACCACAGTGTCAGCATCAACACTACTACCACAGTGTCAGCACCACCACTACTACCACAGTGTCAGCACCACCACTACTACCACAGAGTCAGCACCACCACTACTACCCCAGTGTCAGCACCACCACTACTTCCAGAGTGTCAGCATCACCACTACTACCACAGTGTCAGCACCACCACTAATACCACAGAGTCAGTACCACCACTACTACCACAGTGTCACCACCACTACCACAGTGTCAGCATCACCACTATTACCACAGTGTCAGCACCACCACTACCACCACAGTGTCAGAACCACCACAACTACCACAGTGTCAGCACCACCACTACTACCATAGTGTCAGCACCACCACTACTACCACAGTGTCAGCACCACCACTACTACCACAGTGTCAGCACCACCACTACTACCACAGTGTCAGCATCACCACTACTACCACAGTGTCAGCACCACTACTACTACCACAGTGTCAGTACCACTACTACCACAGTGTCAGCACCACCATCACTACCACAGTGTCAGCATCACCACTACTACCACAGTGTCAGCACCACCACCACTACCACAGTGTCAGCACCACCACTACTACCACAGTGTCAGCACCACCACTACTACCACAGTGTCAGCACCACCACTACTACCACAGTGTCAGCACCACCACTACTACCACAGTGTCAGCACCACCACTACCAACACAGTGTCAGAACCACCACCACTACCACAGTGTCAATACCACCACTACTACCACAGTGTCAGCACCACAACTACTACCACAGTGTCAGCACCACCACTACTACCACAGTGTCAGTACCACCATTACTACCACAGTGTCAGCACCACGACTACTACCACAGTGTCAGCACCACCACTACCACCACAGTGTCAGCACCACCACCACTACCACAGTGTCAGCACCACCACCAATACCACAGTGTCAATACCACCACTACTACCACAGTGTCAGCATCACCACTACTACCACAGTGTCAGCACCACCACTACTACCACAGTGTCAGTACCACCATTACTACCACAGTGTCAGCACCACGACTACTACCACAGTGTCAGCACCACCACTACCACCACAGTGTCAGCACCACCACCACTACCACAGTGTCAGCACCACCACTACTACCACAGTGTCACCACCACCACTACTACCACAGTGTCAGCACCACCACTACTACCACAGTGTCACCACCACCACTACTACCACAGTGTCAGCATCACCACTACTACCACAGTGTCAGCTCCACCACTACTACCACAGTGTCAGCATCACCACTACTACCACAGTGTCAGCAGTACCACTACTACCACAGTGTCAGCACCACCACTACTACCACAGTGTAAGCACCACCACTACTACCACAGTGTCAGTACCACAACTACTACCACAGTGTCAGCACCACCACCACTACCACAGTGTCAGCATCACCACTACTACCACAGTGTCAGCACCACCACTACTACCACAGTGTCAGCACCACCACTACTACCACAGAGTCAGCACCACCACTACTTCCCCAGTGTCAGCACCAACACTACTACCACAGTGTCAGCACCACCACTACTACCACAGTGTGAGCACCACCACTACCACCACAGTGTCAGAACCATCACCACTACCACAGTGTCAGCACCACCATTACTACCACAGTGTCAGCATCACAACTACTACCACAGTGTCAGCACCACCACTACCACCAGTGTCAGCACCACCACCACTACAACAGAGTCAGCACCACCACTACTACCACAGTGTCAGCACCACCACTACTACCACAGTGTTAGCATCACTACTACTACCACAGTGTCAGCACCACCACTACTACCACAGTGTCAGTACCACCACTACTACCACAGTGTTAGCACCACCACTACTATCACAGTGTCAGCACCACCACTACTACCACAGTGTCAGCACCACCACTACTACCACAGTGTTAGCATCACTACTACTACCACAGTCTCAGCACCACCACTACTATCACAGTGTCAGTACCACCACTACTACCACAGTGTTAGCACCACCACTACTATCACAGTGTCAGCACCACCACTACTACCACAGTGTCAGCACCACCACTACCACCACAGTGTCAGCACCACCACCACTACCACAGTGTCAGCACCACCACTACTACCACAGTGTCAGCACCACCACTACTTCCACAATATCAGCATCACAACTACTACCAAAGTGTCAGCATCACCACTACTACCACAGTGTCAGCTCCACCACTACTACCACAGTGTCAGCACCACCACTACTACCACAGTGTCAGCACCACAACTACTACCACAGTATCAGCATCACCACTACTACCACAGTGTCAGCACCACCACCACTACCACAGTGTCAGCACCACCACTACTACCACAGTGTCAGCACCACCACTACTTCCGCAGTATCAGCATCACCACTACTACCAAAGTGTCAGCATCACCACTACTACCACAGTGTCAGCATCACCACTACTACCACAGTGTCAGCACCACCACTACTACCACAGTGTCAGCGCCACCACTACTATCACAGTGTGAGCACCACCACTACCACAACAGTGTCAGCACCACCACTATTACCACAGTGTCAGCACCATCACCACTACCACAGTGTCAGCACCACCACTACTGCCACTGTGTCAGTACCACCACCATTACCACAGTGTCAGCACCACCACTAATGCCACAGTGTCAGCACCACCACTACCACCACAGTGTCAGGAAAACTATCACCACCACTACTACCACAGTGTCAGGAAAACTATCACCATCACTACTACCACAGTGTTAGGAAAACTATCACGACCACTACTACCACAGTGTCAGGAAAACTATCACCACCACTACTACCACAGTGTTAGGAAAACTATCACCACCACTACCACCACAGTGTCAGGAAAACTATCACCACCACTACTACCACAGTGTCAGGAAAACTATCACCACCACTACTACCACAGTGTCAGCACCACCACTACTACCACAGTGTCAGCACCACCACCACTACCACAGTGTCAGCATCACCACTACTACCACAGTGTCAGCACCACCACTACTACCACAGTGTCAGCACCACCACTACTACCACAGAGTCAGCACCACCACTACTTCCCCAGTGTCAGCACCAACACTACTACCACAGTGTCAGCACCACCACCACTACCACAGTGTGAGCACCACCACTACCACCACAGTGTCAGAACCATCACCACTACCACAGTGTCAGCACCACCACTACTACCACAGTGTCAGCATCACAACTACTACCACAGTGTCAGCACCACCACTACCACAACAGTGTCAGCACCACCACCACTACAACAGAGTCAGCACCACCACTACTACCACAGTGTCAGCACCACCACTACTACCACAGTGTTAGCATCACTACTACTACCACAGTGTCAGCACCACCACTACTACCACAGTGTCAGTACCACCACTACTACCACAGTGTTAGCACCACCACTACTATCACAGTGTCAGCACCACCACTACTACCATCACAGTGTCAGCACCACCACTACTACCACAGTGTCAGCACCACCACTACTACCACAGTGTTAGCATCACTACTACTACCACAGTCTCAGCACCACCACTACTACCACAGTGTCAGTACCACCACTACTACCACAGTGTTAGCACCACCACTACTATGTTACTGTCAGCACCACCACTACTACCACAGTGTCAGCACCACCACTACTACCACAGTGTTAGCATCACTACTACTACCACAGTCTCAGCACCACCACTACTACCACAGTGTCAGTACCACCACTACTACCACAGTGTTAGCACCACCACTACTATCACAGTGTCAGCACCACCACTACTACCACAGTGTCAGCACCACCACTACTACCACAGTGTTAGCATCACTACTACTACCACAGTGTCAGCACCACCACTACTACCACAGTGTCAGTACCACCACTACTACCACAGTGTTAGCACCACCACTACTATCACAGTGTCAGCACCACCACTACTACCACAGTGTCAGCACCACCACTACTACCACAGTGTTAGCATCACTACTACTACCACAGTCTCAGCACCACCACTACTACCACAGTGTCAGTACCACCACTACTACCACAGTGTTAGCACCACCACTACTATCACAGTGTCAGCACCACCACTACTACCACAGTGTCAGCACCACCACTACCACCACAGTGTCAGCACCACCACCACTACCACAGTGTCAGCATCACCACTACTACCACAGTGTCAGCACCACCACTAATTCCACAGTATCAGCATCACCACTACTACCAAAGTGTCAGCATCACCACAACTACCACAGTGTCAGCTCCACCACTAGTACCACAGTGTCAGCACCACAACTACTACCACAGTATCAGCATCACCACTACTACCACAGTGTCAGCACCACCACCACTACCACAGTGTCAGCACCACCACTACTACCACAGTGTCAGCACCACCACTACTTCCACAGTATCAGCATCACCACTACTACCAAAGTGTCAGCATCACCACTACTACCACAGTGTCAGCATCACCACTACTACCACAGTGTCAGCACCACCCCTACTACCACAGTGTCAGCGCCACCACTACTATCACAGTGTCAGCACCACCACTACCACAACAGTGTCAGCACCACCACTATTACCACAGTGTCAGCACCATCACCACTACCACAGTGTCAGCACCACGACTACTGCCACTGTGTCAGTACCACCACCACTACCACAGTGTCAGCACCACCACTAATGCCACAGTGTCAGCACCACCACTACCACCACAGTGTCAGGAAAACTATCACCACCACTACTACCACAGTGTCAGGAAAACTATCACCACCACTACTACCACAGTGTCAGGAAAACTATCACCACCACTACTACCACAGTGTTAGGAAAACTATCACCACCACTACTACCACAGTGTCAGGAAAACTATCACCACCACTACTACCACAGTGTTAGGAAAACTATCACCACCACTACCACCACAGTGTCAGGAAAACTATCACCACCACTACTACCACAGTGTCAGGAAAACTATCACGACCACTACTACCACAGTGTCAGGAAAACTATCACCACCACTACTACCACAGTCTTAGGAAAACTATCACCACCACTACTACCACAGTGTCAGGAAAACTAACACCACCACTACTACCATAGTGTCAGGAAAACTATCACCACCACTACTACCACAGTGTCAGGAAAACTATCACCACCACTACTACCATAATGTCAGGAAAACTATCACCGCCACTGCTATCACTACAGTGTCAGGAAAAATTGTAACACCACCACCATCAAACTGTCAGGAAAAGCAACTGTAGCACCATTATAGTGTCAAAAACAACTTTTACACCACCACTGTGTTAGGAGAAACAACTGAAACACCACCACAGTGTTTGGAAAAAAACTGTAACACCACCACAATGTCAGGAAAACAACTGTAACACCACCACAATGTCAGGAAAACAACTGTAACACCACCACAATGTCAGGAAAACAACTGTAACACCACCACAGTGTCTGAGGCAGTATTTCTGGGAGACACCTGAGAGACCGCTGGAGAGAGAGTAAGGTATTACAGCTAAGTATAGCACTGGCAGTCAGAATACAAAGAGGAGTATTGATACGCCCCAATTAATCCCAGAATAAGTTGGAATTTATAGAAGTGTTCTTGAAGCTGAAGTTTCTGCTTTAAGTGGGTCGACTAATTAGTGGCAATTAGCAGCAGTCTTTAGGTAAATTGGATGCTGTTAGTCAGGTTTACTGCATTCCTTGAAACAGGCTCCTGAGTAATCTCCATTTCTGCAACTCTCGCTGTATATGCACCGAGGGACATATAACTCTCAGTGTATACACTAAGAGATATACAGTTCTCAATGTATATATATACACAGCGACATACATCTTTTATTTTATTTACGACCATCAGGAGCACCCTCCTAGAATAAGTTAGGCTAAGTTAGGTTAAGTTTCGGTAGGTTACGTTAGCATATATTAACCTATATATCCGTTTATTTATTTGACAATAACGAAATAAAAAAAATCGGTGGATTATGTTTGGCAGCGCCGAGAGTATCCTTCCGTTTCCAGCGTTCATTTTCTCATGTACAAGGAAATATCTTGAAGACTAGTTGAAGACAGAGGTGGAGCAGAAGACACACACACACGCACCTTCACAAGCTCTGGGAGCACATTTCCTTTTCCTTCGAGCGAAATGTTGCCACAATAAACTTTTGTTTCGCCTCGTGTCCCCATTGGTTATTGGTTACTGCAAGGTCCTGGGACGTTGGTCAGTACGAGGTCCTGGGACGTTGGTCACTGCAATGTTCTGGGACCTTGGTCACTGCAAGGTCATGGGATCTTGTACACTGCCAGGTCCTGGGACCTTGGTCACTTCAAGGTTCTAGGACCTTGTACACTGCAAGGTTCTGGGATGTTGGTCATTGCAAGGTCATGGAGCCTTGGTCGCTGCAAGGTCAAGGGACCTTGGTCTTTGCAGGGGCCTGAGACCCTGGTCACTGCAGGGTCCTGGGACCTTGGTCACTGCAGGGTCCTGAGACTTGGTCACTGCAAGGACCTGGGACTTTGGTCACTTCTCGTAAACATGACCTAATGTATGCTCACCTGTCTTTCTAAAGCAGTCGACAGGCCTTAAACCCCATTAACCAAATGACAACGTCTCTTTAACGCAGACTCATCTTGACGTACCATCAACATTGATGTTGCAGGAATTATCTCTAAGATTAGCAGCCAAGAGAATGTTGAATGATTAAACTTATCAAGCTGAGAATCGAAGTCGAATTATGACCAGAGGTTTGGTAAGATGGGGAAGGAAGAAGGATGGATAGGGATGGAAATATGGGAAAAGGGTGGATGTGTTTATTGGAGGTTAGGTAGTAAAGGAAAGTGGTCTAACCACTTTACTGAATTTTAATACAAATGTGTGTGTGTACTCACCTCGCCTAGTTGTGGTTGCAGGGGTCGAGCCATAGCTCCTGGCCCCGACTCTTCACTGGCCGTTACTGGGTCACTCTTCCTGATCCATGAGCTCTATCATACCTCTTCTTAAAGCTATGTATGGATCCTGCCTCCACTACATCACTTCCCAAACTATTCCACTTCCTGACAACTCTGTGACTGAAGAAATACTTCCAAACATCCCTGTGAGTCATCTGAGTCTTCAACTTCCAACTGTGTCCCCTTGTCGCTGTGTCCCATCTCTGGAACATCCTGTCTCAGTCCACCATGTCGATTCCTCTCAGTATTCTATATGTTGTTATCATATCCCCCCTATCTCTCCTGTCCTCCAGTGTCGTCAGGTCGATCTCTCTTAATCTTTCCTCGTAGGACATATCCCTTAGCTCTGGGACTAGTCTTGTTGCAAATCTTTGCACTTTCTCTAGCTTCCTTACATGCTTGGCTAGGTGTGGGTTCCAAGCTGGTGCTGCATACTCCAATATGGGCCTGACGTACACTGTGTACAGGGTCCTGAACGAGTCCTTATTAAGATGTCGGAATGCGGTTCTTAGGTTTGCTAGGCGCCCGTATGCTGCAGCAGTTATTTGGTTGATGTGCGCTTCGGGAGATGTGCCTGGTGTTATACTCACCCCATGATCCTTTTCCTTGAGTGAGGTTTGAAGTCTCTGGCCCCCAAGAGCGTACTCCGTTTGTGGTCTTCTTTTCCCTTCCCCAGTTTTCATGACTTTGCATTTGGTGGGGTTAAACTCCAGGAGCCAGTTGCTGGACCATGCCTGCAGCTTCTCTAGATCCCTTTGTAACTCTGTGTGTGTGTGTGTGTGTGTGTGTGTGTGTGTGTGTGTGTGTGTGTGTGTGTGTGTGTGTGTGTGTGTGTGTGTGTGTGTGTGTGTGCGTGTGTGTGTGTGTGTGTGTGTGGGTGTGTAGCTTTATACATGAGTTCATAAAATTTATTGAATGGGGTATAACACTCTACCCATCAGCTTCACACAGTTAGAGCAGATGTATAACTACATGACGCTGAGTTGGCAGGGGATATACTTTTTTGCAATTAGCTTTTTTTAACGATTGCAGGGCGTAGGCTGGAAATGATGGTAGCAGGGGGCTTGATGTAGGTCGGCTGCTTCCTGGAGGTACTGGTTGGCTCAGCTGCCTCCGAGGTGGCCTCCAACCATAGTAAGCTTGCGGATGAGTTGAGAATCATCAGAGAGAGAATCATCCCAACACGCGTTTTGAAGGCCTAGAATTACCGCTGGCTTGAAGACTGCCAGGAATTATTCCAGAGGAGAATTATCAGAGAGGAGTGCCAGAAATTAGCGGAGACGAGTGCTAGGAATTATAAGACGAGTTCCAGGAATTATCAGAAAAAGTGCCAGGAATTATCAGAGGAGTGCCAGGAATTATCAGAGGGAAGTGCTAGGAATTGTGAGAAGAGTACCAGGAATTACCAGAGTAGTGCCAGGAATTATCAGAGAGGAGTGCCAGTAATTATCAGAGAAGTGTGCCAGGAATTATCAGAGTAGTGCCTGGAATTATCAGAGTAGTGCCTGGAATTATCAGAGAGCCAAGAAATTATCAGAAAAGAGTGCCAGGAATTATCATAATGCCAGAAATTTTCAGAGAGGAGTGCCAGGAATTACCAGAGAGGAGTGCCAGGAATTATCAGAGAGGAGTGCCAGAAATCACCAGAGAGAAGTGCTAGGAATTATCAGAGATGAGTGCCAGGAATTATCAGAGAGGAGTGCCAGGAATTACCAGAGAGGAATGCCAGGAATTCGAGAGGAGTGCCAGGAATTATCAGAGATGAGTGCCAGGAATTACCAGAGAGGAGTGCCAGGAATTATCAGAGAAGAGTGCCAGGAATTATCAGAGAGGATTCCCAAGAATTATCAGAGAGAAGTGCCAGGAATTATCACAGATGAGTGCCAGGAATTATCAGAGAGGAGTGCCAGGAATTATCAGAGAGGAATGCCAGGAATTAGAGAGGAGTGCCAGGAATTATCAGAGATGAGTGCCAGAAATTACCAGAGAGGAATGCCAGGAATTATCAGAGAGGAGTGCCAGGAATTACCAGAGAGGAGTGCCAGGAATTATCAGAGAAGAGTGCCAGGAATTAACAGAGAGAAGTGCCAGGAATTATCAGAGATGAGTGCCAGGAATTACCAGAAAGGGATGCCAGGAATTATCAGAGATGAGTGCCAGGAATTACCAGAGAGAAATGCCAGGAATTATCAGAGAGGAATGCCAGGAATTACCAGAGAGGAGTGCCAGGAATTACCAGAGAGGAGTGCCAGGAATTATCAGAGAGGAGTGCCAGGAATTACCAGAGAGGAGTGCCAGGAATTACCAGAGAGGAGTGCCAAAAATTATCAGAGAGGAATGCCAGGAATTATCAGAGAGGAGTGCCAGGAATTACCAGAGAGGAATGCCAGGAATTATCAGGCAGGAGCGCCAGGAATTACCAGAGAGGAGTGCCAGGAATTACCAGAGAGGAATGCCAGGAATTATCAGAGAGGAGTGCCAGGAATTACCAGAGAGGAGTGCCACGAGTTACTAGAGAGGAGTGCCAGTAATTACCAAAGAGGAGTGCCAGGAATTACCAGAGAGGAGTTCCAGAAATTACCAGAGAGGAGTTCCAGAAATTACCAGAGAGGAGTGCCTGGAATTACCAGAGAGGAGTGCCAGGAATTATCAGAGAGGAGTGCCAGGAATTACCAGAGAGGAGTGCCAGGAATTACCAGAGAGGAGTGCCAGGAATTACCAGAGAGAAGTGCCAGGAATTATCAGAGAGGAGTGCCAGGAATTACCAGAGAGGAGTGCCACGAGTTACCAGAGAGGAGTGCCAGGAATTACCAAAGAGGAGTGCCAGGAATTACCAGAGAGGAGTTCCAGAAATTACCAGAGAGGAGTTACAGAAATTACCAGAGAGGAGTGCCTGGAATTACCAGAGAGGAGTGCCAGGAATTATCAGAGAGGAGTGCCAGGAATTACCAGAGAGGAGTGCCAGGAATTACCAGAGAGAAGTGCCAGGAATTACCAGAGAGGAGTGCCAGGAATTATCAGAGAGGAGTGCCAGGAATTACCAGAGAGGAGTGCCAGGAATTACCAGAGAGGAGTGCCAGGAATTATCAGAGAGGAGTGCCAGGAATTACCAGAGAAGAATGCCAGGAATTATCAGAGAGATGTGCCAGGAATTATCAGAGAGGAGTGCCAGGAATTATCAGAGAGAAGTGCCAGGAATTACCAGAGAGGAATGCCAGGAATTATCAGAGAGAAGTGCCAGGAATTATCAGAGAGAGGCTGAGATAATTACCGGTCAGCACCTTCGTGATTGGCTGCTCAAAGTTTTTTGCAGAAGCGAGAATTTTAGGTGGTCGAGATGAGACTAGTGAGACCCGAGTCAGTTTTTGAGTCAGCAGTGACGTGTGCAGTTAGTGTACGTGTACACCTACGAGGGGGCTCACTCACACATGTACACACATGTACACGCTGTCTGAACAATCACTGAGTGTGCACTGCTGTCATGGCCTCAGCTTGCGATGCAACACGTTCATAAAATAATCAGTTTGTGGCACACTGAAACTGTGGGTGAAAAACTGTGAGAAGAGACTGGATAAAAATAGAAGGACGAGACATAGCTACGACGTACAAGATACTCAGAAAAAGAAAGGAAGAAGAGGCGATGATAGACTGATTTCAGGGACGAACTGTTTGTAATGTGAAGATAGGGAATTCAGGGACACGAATGAGCGAGGATGTTAGGAAGAGAGTTTTCAGCTAGCGGAGAGTGAAGCGGTACAGCAAACTGGATGAGGAAGTGGAAGCCAAGTCCATACACAGTTTCAAGTAAAGGTATGATAGTACTAACACGGAGAGGAATTTAAAATGTCAAGAAAGAATAAGCTGATGAGTCGACCCAAGATAAACCCACGTGGAGTGTATACACCCACTACACGCCCACACCCACTACACGGTCACACCCACTACACGCCCACACCCACTACTCGGTCACACCTACTATTCGGTCACACCCACTACAGAGCCACACCCACTATTCGGTCACACCTACTACAGGGTCACACCCACTACAGAGTCACACCCACTACTCGGTCACACTTACTACAGGGTCACACCCACTACAGAGTCACACCCACTACTCGGTCACACCTACTACAGGGTCACACCCACTACAGAGTCACACCCACTACAGAGTCACACCCACTACAGAGTCACACCCACTACAGAGTCACAGACTACACTATCACACCCAATACACGAACACATACAGGGTAGATACAACCCCAGAAACCAGCAGTCTTTGTGAGAACACATGAGAGAGAGAGAGAGAGAGAGAGAGAGAGAGAGAGTTCTCCTCTACCAGTGATTGTTGTGGCTAACAATCAGATAACCTACACTGTACCTGAACAAGTGCCGGACCAAAGCACGAGCACCAGAGATATGTTTGGTAGGACTGGACGAGGTCGTGGAGGAGAGAGGCAGACATCCACTCTTGTCTTATCTCCCGCCAACACAGCTCCGGGAAAACACCCACCAGGTACATATTCATCAGCCTCACCACCAGTAGAACATACAGAGGAATCAGTTGGTTAATCAGCAGCGAAACAAAAGAGGTGCAGGATATAGGAGACCACTCTTCCAGGCACCTATGTAGTATTGAGGTGCGATTACTGCTACAAAAGAGGACATCAAGAAGACCACTTTCAAAACAAAGGAGGAACCTAATAGACAAGATCATTAGATCTCGGAATAAACCAGTAGGATCTCAGAATTGGTGAACACACTGACGTCACCATCCCAGCTACTCTTCTCTTGAAAAATTAAAAATGCACAATACCAGTTATTTGTGTCTTATTCCTATCTGGACTCAGCAGGTGGCTTTGTGACTTACACAAGATCAGAGAGAAAAGTCCCAGTGGCTGTCCCTGTGTCCTACCTGAAGCTGAACACAGTCATCAGGAGCCAGTCTATCAGCATCCTCTCTGCCAACATCAGAAGCTTCATTACCAATGTTGGTGAGTTCACGCACAGTTCCGTGAACACTCATCGTCCTGACATGATCGCCGTTGTTGAGACATTTTTGTACCACAGGACTCTGGAAAATTTTGCTAAAATTGCTGGCTTCACCTCACAGATGAGAAAAGAGAGGCAGGGTCAAGAAGGGGACGTTGCCGTAGGCTTGTCTAAAAGTGTACATATACCATTCCTAGTCACCTAGAAAGGATGTTCTGTACAAGCGTGTGCAGTGTACACACCTCAGTCGCAGAAAGCAGACCCTGCCAACTTTCCATTGGAAAATGTGGACTCCCTTCTGTTTCAACATAAATGTCAACGTATTATAATTGTTGGTGACCTCAGCCAACATCTTATACAGAGGGAGTTTGATGAACGCCTTGTAGTGTTTAGCCTAAAAACTTTGTTGACTTTCCTACTCACATTCCTGGCTAGTCCCTAGACCCAGTAATGAGTGATTTATCTGAAGACACAATCACAAGCAAACCTCTAGGCTATGTTGGATCATCTGACCACAAGGATGTCTTTATGACACTGAAGATTCCAACAGAACGAGGTGAAAAATCTGCACTAACAATCTGGTTGTGGGAAAGAAGAAACTGCCGGCCCTCTGGTCGAAGATTATCATCTTCGAGTGGAATGTTCGTCTCTAAGGTGACGCTGATAACCAAGTGAATGCCTTCATTAAGCATATCCTTAATTTCCAGCTGCTGATCTGCTGTTCAACCTCTCCATGTCCCACAGTTTCTGGCGAATCCAAGATCAGCTGAATAGTAGCACTGGACATTGTTAGCGATTTCGGTCGAATATGAGAGTAGGGACTCTTGGAAAAACTGTAATCACTAGAAGTCTCTATCTCTGCACTATGCCTCAGAGGTCAATAAATATCTAAGAGTAGTTCTCAATGGAATAAAATCAGAAAGACACAAATTCGGTGCTGGTGTTTCACAGAGAAGTTTACTTGATCCATTCTTATGGCAAGTGTGCTTTAATGACCTTCTTCAACTCGTCATAGTAACCAATTCATATGCCGACGAATGTACTCTGACGTTTATTTATCCAAGAGAGAAAATGGCAGCTGACAGGTTACATTTACTTCTGAGAGAACAAATGATGATGGTCTCCTGGCACTATATTGCTGGAGCGGTGGTAAGAATGACTGGGAGAAGGTTGGAGACCAGGGATGAAGTTAATATCCATGGGGTGAAATCTGATACCAAACTGACTCTGAAGAAAAACCCAGTAAATCTTACACAAGGCGGTCAGGAAGTTAACAGTATTTGACATATATCGTACCTGCTTGACAGTAGAGCCTGCAAGACTCTGTACGAGATACATGTGCATTCAAACCTCGAGTATGCTCCACTTTCTTGGATTGTCTGTCCCGTGTCTCACCTACGACTTGTTGACAGAATACAGAACAGAGCAAGACGAATTATCTATCGTCTGGACCTGGTCTAGATACATTAATCATTTCAGCAGAACTTTTAAAACCGGAGCGATGTGGATGTCCTTACTGTTAAGAACAAGGCCAATGTTATCAAGCACAGCGGACTGCGAGATTCACATTCTACACAACAAGACGGGCAGCAAACAAGACCTACGCTCTGGCTGTACCTTACTCAAGAGCATTATTTCTTCTGAGATAATTCATGCCTATAATGGCTCGACTCAGTAACATGTTCGTACAGTATAATGACATCGATCAAACAAAGCCACTTGACAAAATGAAATTGCTAACCCACAGATGGCTCCAATTCCAGCCTATTACCTAATTGTATGTCTCGAAACAATAAAAAGGACTTAAGAAGAGCTGAGGTAAGTAAAAGATCTTAGTAAATAAAGGTAAGAACTCTTACCCAATCTTTTAAAACAATTATGTAAACAAAAGAGAGAGAGAGAGAGAGAGAGAGAGAGAGAGAGAGAGAGAGAGACAGAGAGAGACAGAGAGACAGAGAGAGAGAGCAAGAGAGAGAGAGAGAGAGAGAGAGAGAGAGAGAGAGAGAGAGAGAGAGAGAGAGAGAGAGAGAGAGAGAGAGAGAGAGAGAGAGGAGAGAGAGAGAGAGAGAGAGAGAGAGGGCCTAAAAACTGATCCTTGTGGAACGCCACTAGTGACTAATCCCCATTCAGATTTCACTCCATTTTTATAAGAACATAAGAACATAAGAACGAAGGAACACTGCAGAAGGCCTACTGGCCCATGCGAGGCAGGTCCAATTCCCTACCGGCTTAAGCCAATGCACCCAACCTAGTCAGGTCAGGTCACATTGACTTAAGGGAGGAACACGGCAACCGACCTGTTAGCACAAGCTATCAGGTCTAACTCACACCCACCCACATCTACTCATGTATTTATCCAACCTATTTTTAAAGCTACACAACGTTCTGGCCTCTATAACGGTACTTGGGAGTTTGTTCCACTCATCCACAACTCTATTACCAAACCAGTACTTTCCTATATCCCTCCTGAATCTGAATTTTTCCAACTTAAAACCATTGCTGCGAGTCCTGTCTAGGCTAGATATTTTCAGCACACTATTTACATCCCCTTTATTTATTCCTGTCTTCCACTTATAAACCTCAATCATATCCCCCCTAATTCTACGTCTTTCTAGAGAGTGCAGTTTCAGGGCCCTTAGTCTATCCTCATAGGGAAGGTTTCTGATACATGGGATCATCTTTGTCATCCTCCTTTGTACATTTTCCAGAGAATTTATATCCATTCTGTAATACGGTGACCAAAACTGTGCAGCATAATCTAAATGAGGCCTAACCAAGGATGTATAGAGTTGAAGAACAACCTGAGGACTCCTATTATTTAAGCTTCTTGATATGAAGCCAAGGATTCTATTAGCTTTATTGCGAACACTTATGCACTGTTGTCTTGGTTTCAGATTACTGCTAACCAGAACTCCTAAATCTTTTTCGCAATCCGTAATATTAAGATCTACATTATTTAGTTTATATGTGGCATGGTTATTGTCCTGTCCAACATTTAGAACTTTGCATTTGTCTATATTAAACTGCATCTGCCACTTCTCCGACCACTGCATCAGTCTATTCAAATCTTCCTGGAGTGCTCGAATGTCCTCGTCAGAATGAATTCGACGGGCTATTTTGGTGTCATCGGCAAACTTGCCGATGTCGCTCTTTATGCCCTCATCTATGTCGTTTATGTAGATTGTGAACAGCAGGGGGCCCAACACTGACCCCTGTGGAACACCGCTCGTGACGCTTCCCCACTCTGATTTCTCCCCATTTATGCAAACTCTCTGCTGCCTATTTGTCAACCATGCCTCTATCCAGGAAAAAATTTCTCCTCCTATTCCATGTGCTTTAATTTTCCTCAATAGTCTCTGATGTGGGACCCTGTCAAAAGCCTTACTGAAGTCCATATACACAATATCATATTCATTACCATGATCTACCTCCTCAAATACCTTAGTGAAAAAAGTTAATAAATTCGTAAGGCAGGAACGCCCCTTTGTAAAACCATGCTGAGATTCGTTGATTAATTTATGCTTTTCAAGGTGGCTACGAACTGCCTCGGCAATTATTGATTCCATAAATTTTCCCACTATGGAGGTTAGGCTTATTGGTCTATAGTTCGAAGCTAAGGACCTGTCACCTGTTTTGAAAATAGGTATCACATTTGCCATTTTCCACTTATCTGGCACCATGCCAGTTTGTAGTGATATGTTGAAAAGATTAGCCAAAGGTGTGCTAAGCTCCTCTTTACATTCCTTTAGAACCCTTGCATACAGTTCATCAGGGCCTGGGGATTTGTTAGGTTTTAATTTATCTATTTGCCTAAGGACCATGTCACTTGTGACCCTAATAGTGCACAGTTTATTATCGTCCTGTTCTACATAATTTATCATTACTGGAATATCGCTGGTATCCTCCTGTGTAAAAACTGAGAGGAAGTATGTGTTAAAAATTCTACACATTTCCTTATCACTGTCAGTGAGCTGACCCGAGGAACTTTTGAGTGGGCCTATCTTGTCCCTGATCTTACTTCTGTATACCTGAAAGAATCCTTTTGGGTTAGTCTTCGATTCTCTTGCAACTTTAACCTCATAATCTCTTTTTGCTTTTCTAATTCCCTTTTTTATTTCTCTCTTTAACTGAATATATCGATTTCTTAATTGCCCCTCTCCTCTTTTGATTTGCCTATATATGCCTCTCTTTTGACCAATCAGATATTTTAATCTATTGTTCATCCATTTAGGATCATTTTTGTTTGATCTGATTTCCCTATTTGGAACATAATTTGACTGAGCAGCTAGAACTATGCCCTGGAAAGCATCATATCGGCAACCATCACCACCTACCTGACCCCTAGTCAGGTCATTCCAGTTCAGCCCACCTAAGTAATTTTTCAGTCCTATGAAATCAGCCAAGCGAAAGTCAGGGACGGAGACTTGATTGCCATTATTAGGGGAATTCCATGATATGTTAAAACTGAGTGATTTGTGATCACTCTCCCCAAGCTCATCATTAACCTCAAGATTATTAATTAGTGTTTCCCTACTGGCAAGAACCAAGTCAAGGAGGTTATTTCCCCTAGTTGGCTCTGTCACAAACTGTTTTAAAAAACAATCCTGGATCGTATCAAGAAAGTCACCCGACTCTAAATTTCCTGTCAAATTGCTCCAGTCAATCTGTCTATAGTTGAAATCTCCCATTAGCACAACATTTTCGTATGTAGATGCCTTACGAATTTCGTCCCATAGAAGTTTACTGCACTCCCTATCAAGATTTGGGGCCCTGTAAATCACACCCAAAATTAGTTTTTCTCGGCCCTCGAGAAGCTGTAACCAAACAGATTCAGTGGCTGACGCTTCTAATTTAATATCTTGTCTAACACAACAATTTAAATTGTCTCTGACATACATCGCTACTCCACCACCTTTCCTGTTGACCCTGTCAGTGTGGAATAATTTATAGCCTTGTATGTGACATTCAGAGGGCATCTCTCTATCTTTCAGATTGAGCCAGGTCTCTGTTATAGCAATAATATCTATGTTTCCTGCACTTGCAATTAATCTTAGCTCATCTATCTTATTTCTAACACTCCTGCTATTAGTATAGTAAACCTTAAGGGAGCTAGTCCCTTGCTGCCCTCTGCTGTCCCCCTTTGTTTGCTGACCTGTTCTATTGTCTTTATTTATAACTTCATGCTGAATGCCTTTTATACATTTACTGTTTCCAACCCTAGTGTTGCAACCTGCTTGTTTCCCACACACACCCATACCTCTATCTTCCATCAGTTTAAAATCATAGGCATTTCACCAATGGCCTTCTCAATCGAGTCTGCAAGTGCTACCACCCCTGCCCCAGAGAGATGAACCCCATCCCTTGCATACATATCATGTTTGCCATAAAAGTTGTTCCAGTTGTCAATGAATGGGATTGCAAGTTCCTTGCAGTATCTGTCTAGCCAGCAATTTACACCAATTGCCCTAGACAACCATTCATTTCCTACTCCCCTTCTAGGCAAGATGCTACATATGATTGGGATCCGTCCCTTATACTTAATGAAATCTATAGCTGACCTGTACTTATCTAGCAGCTCTTCTCTCCTACCCTTCCCAATATCATTTCCACCAGCACTGAGACAGATAATGGGCTTGTTCCCATTACCTGACATGATATTATCCAGTCTGTTGACAATGTCCCCAACACCAGCTCCAGGGAAGCACACTCTATCCCTCATCTTCTTATTCCTATTACAAGAAGCGCGGTCAACATATCTTACCTGAGAGTCACCAACCACAAGAATGCGCTTACCTTCATTAGCAGGGGCAGTAGTACCCTTACCTTCACTGGCCACTGAAGTACATTCATCCTGGAGAACAGAGAAGCGATTTCCTACCTTCAGATCTTCACTCTTAACTTTCCTTACTCTGATGCGCCTCCCATTACTGTGAACAACTCGCCACTTGTAGCAGGTGCTGGGCTGCACCTCACTGCTGGTAGCCGTTGCTACCTCCCCACCTACAGCCTCCTCACAGTGAGAGACAG
This sequence comes from Cherax quadricarinatus, assembly GCF_038502225.1. Classification (NCBI taxonomy): domain Eukaryota; kingdom Metazoa; phylum Arthropoda; class Malacostraca; order Decapoda; family Parastacidae; genus Cherax; species Cherax quadricarinatus. The sequence continues at coordinate 34,421,872 of NC_091302.1, read as the reverse complement.
ACTGCACCTCACTGCTAGAAGCCTCATTCCCCACATCTCCAACCACCTCACACTCTCTCCCAGGCCCATTGAGGTGGACCTTCAGCCTCCTAATCTCCTCCTGGAGAAGCAAGACCTCCTCCTTCAACTCTCCAACCTCAGTTTTTAAAACACTGCAGAAGCAAGCCATGCTTTGTAACCGTCCACGCTAATCCCCAAAGCAGCTCAGGGTCTGTGACCTCACGTGACGACTGACCACTGACCACTGGCCACAAGACGGGCAGAAAGCAGCAACTTCACTCTGGCTGTACCCTTCTCCAGAACATCACTCCATCTGAGATCATATATACCCAGGATGACTCGAGTATGGAACACATTCATACAGCATAATGATGCCAACGAGATAAAGTCAGTTGATCAAATGAAAATGCTGGCCCACTGATGGCTCCAACTTCATCCTGTTCCCTACTTGTATGTCTCATAACAATAAAAATGCTTTCAAATGAGCTGATGTAGGTAACAGCTCTTAGCTTGCCAATAAAGTTAGGAATCCTTAACCTGTAAATAGCTTGTCAATAAAGCTAGGGATCCTAAACCTTGTCAAACCCTGTGTAAAAGAGAGAGAGAGAGAGAGAGAGAGAGAGAGAGAGAGAGAGAGAGAGAGAGAGAGAGAGAGAGAGAGAGAGAGAGAGAGAGAGAGAGAGAGAGAGAGAGAGCGAGAGAGAGAGAGATCCACTACTAGTTGAAGAGTAATATGGAAGTTAGATGAACTAAAGAGTCCTGTAATAAATGTAAGAACAGTACTCTAGACAAGGTCACAGCTACCACAGATGTAAGAACAGTACTCTAGACAAGGTCACAACTACCACAGATGCAAGAACAGTACTCCTGACAAGGTCACAGCTACCACAGATGTAAGAACAGTACTCTAGACAAGGTCACAGCTACCACAGATGTAAGAACAGTACTCTAGACAAGGTCACAACTACCACAGATACAAGAACAGTACTCCTGACAAGGTCACAGCTACCACAGATGTAAGAACAGTACTCTAGACAAGGTCACAGCTACCACAGATGCAAGAACAGTACTCCTGACAAGGTCACAGCTACCACAGATGTAAGAACAGTACTCCTGACAAGGTCACAGCTACCACAGATGTAAGAACAGTACTCCTGACAAAGTCACAGCTACCACAGATGTAAGAACAGTACTCTAGACAAGGTCACAGCTACCACAGATGTAAGAACAGTACTCTAGACAAGGTCACAGCTACCACAGATGTAAGAACAGTACTCCAGACAAGGTCAAAGCTACCACAGATGTAAGAACAGTACTCTAGACAAAGTCACAGCTACCACAGATGTAAGAACAGTGCTTTAGACAAGGTCACAGCTACCACAGATGTAAGAACAGTACTCTAGACAAGGTCACAACTACAACAGATGTAAGAACAGTACTCTAGACAAGGTCACAGCTACCACAGATGTAAGAGTAGTACTCTAGACAAGGTCACAGCTATCACAGATGTAAGAACAGTACTCTAGACAAGGTCACAGCTACCACAGATGTAAGAACAGTACTCTAGACAAGGTCACAGCTACCACAGATGTAAGAGTAGTACTATAGACAAGGTCACAGCTACCACAAATGTAAGAGTAGTGCTCTAGACAAGGTCACAGCTATCACAGATGTAAGAACAGTACTCTAGAAAAGGTCACAGCTACAACAGATGTAAGAGTAGTACTCTAGACAGGGTCACAGCTACCACAGATGTAAGAACTGTACTCTAGACAAGGTCACTGCTACAACAGATGTAAGAGTAGCACTCTAGACAGGGTCACAGCTACCACAGATGTAAGAACAGTACTCTAGACAAGGTCACAGCTACCACAGATGTAAGAGTAGTACTCTAGACAAGGTCACAGCTACCACAGATGTAAGAACAGTACTCTAAACAAGGTCACAGCTACCACATATGTAACAGTAGTACTCTAGACAAGGTCACAGCTACAACATATGTAAGAACAGTACTCTAGACAAGATCACAGCTACCACAGATGTAAGAACAGTACTCTAGACAAAGTCACAGCTACCACAGATGAAAGAACAGTAATCTAGACAAGGTCACAGCTACCACAGATGTAAGAACAGTACTCTAGACAAGATTATAGCTACCACAGATATAAGAGTAGTACTCTAGACAAGGTCACAGCTACCACAGATGTAAGAGTAGTACTCTAGACAAGGTCACAGCAACCACAGATGTAAGAACAGTACTCTAGACAAGGTCACAGCTACCACAGATGTAAGAACAGTACTCTAGACAAGGTCACAGCTACCACAGATGTAAGAACAGTACTCTAGACATGGTCACAGCTACCACAGATATAAGAACAGTGCTCTAGACAAGGTCACAGCTACCACAGATGTAAGAACAGTACTCTAGATAAGGTCACAGCTACCACAGATGTAAGAACAATACTCTAGAAGAGGTCACAGTTACCACAGACGTAAGAACAGTACTCCAGACAAGGTCCCAGCTATCACAGATGTAAGAACAGTATTCTAGATAAGGTCCCAGCTATCACAGATGTAAGAACAGTACTCTAGGCAAGGTCACAGCTACCACAGATGTAAGAACAGTACTCTAGACAAGGTCACAGCTACCACAGATGTAAGAGTAGTACTCTAGACAAGGTCACAGCAACCACAGATGTAAGAACAGTACTCTAGACAAGGTCACAGCTACCACAGATGTAAGAACAGTACTCTAGACAAGGTCACAGCTACCACAGATGTAAGAACAGTACTCTAGACATGGTCACAGCTACCACAGATATAAGAACAGTGCTCTAGACAAGGTCACAGCTACCACAGATGTAAGAACAGTACTCTAGATAAGGTCACAGCTACCACAGATGTAAGAACAGTACTCTAGACAAGGTCCCAGCTATCACAGATGTAAGAACAGTATTCTAGATAAGGTCCCAGCTATCACAGATGTAAGAACAGTACTCTAGGCAAGGTCACAGCTACCACAGATGTAAGAACAGTACTCTAGACATGGTCACAGCTACCACAGATATAAGAACAGTGCTCTAGACATGGTCACAGCTACCACAGATATAAGAACAGTGCTCTAGACAAGGTCACAGCTACCACAGATGTAAGAACAATACTCTAGAAGAGGTCACAGCTACCACAGACGTAAGAACAGTACTCCAGACAAGGTCCCAGCTATCACAGATGTAAGAACAGTACTCTAGGCAAGGTCACAGCTACCACAGATGTAAGAACAGTACTCTAGACAAGGTCACAGCTACCACAGATGTAAGAACAATTCTCTAGAAGAGGTCACAGCTACCACAGACGTAAGAACAGTACTCCAGACAAGGTCCCAGCTATCACAGATGTAAGAACAGTACTCTAGATAAGGTCCCAGCTATCACAGATGTAAGAACAGTACTCTAGGCAAGGTCACAGCTACCACAGATGTAAGAACAGTACTCTAGACAAGGTCACAGCTACCACAGATGTAAGAACAGTACTCTAGACAAGGTCACAGCTACCACAGATGTAAGAACAGTACTCTAGACAAGGTCACCGCTACCACAGATGTAAGAACAGTACTCTACACAAGGTCACAGCTACCACAGATGTAAGAGTAGTACTCTAGACAAGGTCACAGCTACCACAGATGTAAGAACAGTACTCTAGACAAGGTCACAGCTACCACAGATGTAAGAACAATACTCTAGACAAGGTCACAGCTACCACAGATGTAAGAACAGTACTCTAGACAAGGTCACAGCTACCACAGATGTAAGAGTAGTACTCTAGACATGGTCACAGCTACCACAGATATAAGAACAGTACTCTAGACAAGGTCACAGCTACCACAGATGTAAGAACAGTACTTTAGACAAGGTCCCAGCTATCACAGATGTAAGAACAGTACTCTAGATAAGGTCCCGGCTATCACAAATGTAAGAACAGTACTCTAGGTAAGGTCACAGCTACCACAGATGTAAGAAGAGTACTCTAGACAAAGTCACAGCTACCACAGATGTAAGAACAATACTCTAGAAGAGGTCACAGCTACCACAGATGTAAGAACAGTACTCTAGACAAGGTCCCAGCTATCACAGATGTAAGAACAGTACTCTAGATAATGTCCCGGCTATCACAAATGTAAGAACAGTACTCTAGGTAAGGTCACAGCTACCACAGATGTAAGAAGAGTACTCTAGGCAAAGTCACAGCTACCACAGATGTAAGAACAGTACTCTAGACATGGTCACAGCTACCACAGATATAAGAACAGTACTCTAGACAAGGTCACAGCTACCACAGATGTAAGAAAAGTACTTTAGACAAGGTCCCAGCTATCACAGATGTAAGAACAGTACTCTAGATAAGGTCCCGGCTATCACAAATGTAAGAACAGTACTCTAGGTAAGGTCACAGCTACCACAGATGTAAGAAGAGTACTCTAGACAAAGTCACAGCTACCACAGATGTAAGAACAATACTCTAGAAGAGGTCACAGCTACCACAGATGTAAGAACAGTACTCTAGACAAGGTCCCAGCTATCACAGATGTAAGAACAGTACTCTAGATAATGTCCCGGCTATCACAAATGTAAGAACAGTACTCTAGGTAAGGTCACAGCTACCACAGATGTAAGAAGAGTACTCTAGGCAAAGTCACAGCTACCACAGATGTAAGAACAGTACTCTAGACAAGGTCACAGCTACCACAGATGTAAGAGTAGTACTCTAGACATGGTCACAGCTAACACAGATATAAGAACAGTACTCTAGACAAGGTCGCAGCTACCACAGATGTAAGAACAGTACTCTAGATAAGGTCCCAGCTATCACAAGATGTACTCTTACTGCCTCTCATTCTTCCACAAGATGTACTCTTACTGCCTCTCATTCTTCCAGAAGATGTACTCTTACTGCCTCTCATTCTTCCACAAGATGTACTCGTACTGCCTCTCATTCTTCCACAAGATGTACTCTTACTGCCTCTCATTCTTCCAGAAGATGTACTCTTACTGACTCTCATTCTTCCAGAAGATGTACTCTTACTGCCTATCATTCTTCCACAAGATGTACTCTTACTCCCTCTCATTCTTCCACAAGATGTACAACAGTACTCTAGACAAGGTCACAGCTACCACAGATGTAAGAACAGTACTCTAGACATGGTCACAGCTACCACAGATATAAGAACAGTGCTCTAGACAAGGTCACAGCTACCACAGATGTAAGAACAGTGCTTTAGACAAGGTCACAGCTACCACAGATGTAAGAACAGTACTCTAGATAAGGTCACAGCTACCACAGATGTAAGAACAATACTCTAGAAGAGGTCACAGTTACCACAGACGTAAGAACAGTACTCCAGACAAGGTCCCAGCTATCACAGATGTAAGAACAGTATTCTAGATAAGGTCCCAGCTATCACAGATGTAAGAACAGTACTCTAGGCAAGGTCACAGCTACCACAGATGTAAGAACAGTACTCTAGACAAGGTCACAGCTACCACAGATGTAAGAACAATTCTCTAGAAGAGGTCACAGCTACCACAGACGTAAGAACAGTACTCCAGACAAGGTCCCAGCTATCACAGATGTAAGAACAGTACTCTAGGCAAGGTCACAGCTACCACAGATGTAAGAACAGTACTCTAGACAAGGTCACAGCTACCACAGATGTAAGAGTAGTACTCTAGACAAGGTCACAGCTACCACAGATGTAAGAACAGTACTCTAGACAAGGTCACAGCTACCACAGATGTAAGAGTAGTACTCTAGACAAGGTCACAGCTACCACAGATGTAAGAACAGTACTCTAGACATGGTCACAGCTACCACAGATATAAGAACAGTGCTCTAGACAAGGTCACAGCTACCACAGATGTAAGAACAGTACTCTAGATAAGGTCACAGCTACCACAGATGTAAGAACAATACTCTAGAAGAGGTCACAGCTACCACAGACGTAAGAACAGTACTCCAGACAAGGTCCCAGCTATCACAGATGTAAGAACAGTACTCTAGAAAAGGTCCCAGCTAACACACATGTAAGAACAGTACTCTAGGTAAGGTCACAGCTACCACAGATGTAAGAAGAGTACTCTAGACAAAGTCACAGCTACCACAGATGTAAGAACAATACTCTAGAAGAGGTCACAGCTACCACAGATGTAAGAACAGTACTCTAGACAAGGTCCCAGCTATCACAGATGTAAGAACAGTACTCTAGATAATGTCCCGGCTATCACAAATGTAAGAACAGTACTCTAGGTAAGGTCACAGCTACCACAGATGTAAGAAGAGTACTCTAGGCAAAGTCACAGCTACCACAGATGTAAGAACAGTACTCTAGACATGGTCACAGCTACCACAGATATAAGAACAGTACTCTAGACAAGGTCACAGCTACCACAGATGTAAGAAAAGTACTTT
>NC_091302.1:34387910-34407910 GCF_038502225.1 Cherax quadricarinatus | reverse complement strand
AAAGTGCAAAGGCTTGCAACAAGACTAGTCCAGGAGGTAAGGGGTATGTCCTATTACAAGAGGTTAAGGGAACTTAACCTGACGACACTGGAGGACAGGAGAGATTGGGATGACATGATAACGACATTTAAAATATTGAGAGGAATTGACAAGGTGGATAGGGACAGGATATTTCAGAGATGGGACACAGAATCAAGAGGACACAACTGGAAGCTGAAAATTTAGATGAGTCACAGGGATGTTAGGAAATATTTAATCAGCCATAGAGTTGTCAGGAAGTGAAGCAATGTGGAGGGTGATGTAGTGGAGGCAGGATCCATACACAGCTTTAAGAAGAGATATGATAAAGCTCATGGAGCAGGGAGAGAGTGGACCTAGTAGCGACCAGGGGAGAGACGGGGGCCAGGAGCTATGACTTGACCCTTGCAACGACAAGTAGATGAGTACACACACACACACACACACACACACACACACACACACACACACACACACACACACACACACACACACACACACACAATGGTTAACAAATCATACAAATTACGTAATGTGATCATACACCAAATTTGACTCTCCTGGGTTAATCTTCGGGTAATAATTAACGTATATTATCACTTATTTCATAAGAAAATAAATTCATTTAACAGAAATAATCTTATGTCTAAGAAGATAAACAAAGAAATAAAAGAAAGGCAGATATAAACCAACATAATAAATAAGATATCTTAGGTAGGATCTTAAGGCAACAAGACAAGTGTTTCCTGACGCGAGTCTTAGTAACTTGATGACTCGCAGCTGGAGCTCTTGGTATGAAGACCCACACAGTCAGGTATTACTACACAGTCAGGTATTACTACACAGTCAGGTATTACTACACAGTCAGGTATTACTATATAGTCAGGTATTACTACATAGTCAGGTATTACTACATAGTCAGGTATTACTATATAGTCAGGTATTACTATATAGTCAGGTATTACTACATAGTCAGGTATTACTACATAGTCAGGTATTACTACATAGTCAGGTATTACTACATAGTCAGGTATTACTATATAGTCAGGTATTACTACATAGTCAGGTATTACTACATAGTCAGGTATTACTACATAGTAAGGTATTACTATATAGTCAGGTATTACTATATAGTCAGGTATTACTACATAGCCAGGTATTACTATATAGTCAGGTATTACTATATAGTCAGGTATTACTACACAGTCAGGTAATACTACACAGTCAGGTATTACTATATAGTCAGGTATTACTACACAGTCAGGTATTACTACACAGTCAGGTATTACTATATAGTCAGGTATTACTACACAGTCAGGTAATACTACACAGTCAGGTATTACTATATAGTCAGGTATTACTACATAGTCAGGTATTACTACATAGTCAGGTATTACTACATAGTCAGGTATTACTACATAGTCAGGTATTACTACATAGTCAGGTATTACTACATAGTCAGGTATTACTATATAGTCAGGTATTACTACATAGTCAGGTATTACTACATAGTCAGGTATTACTACATAGTCAGGTATTACTACATAGTCAGGTATTACTAAACAGTCAGGTATTACTACATAGTCAGGTATTACTACATAGTCAGGTATTACTATATAGTCAGGTATTACTACATAGTCAGGTATTACTACATAGTCAGGTATTACTACATAGTCAGGTATTACTACATAGTCAGGTATTACTACATAGTCAGGTATTACCACATAGTCAGGTATTACCACATAGTCAGGTATTACCACATAGTCAGGTATTACTACATAGTCAGATATTACTACATAGTCAGATATTACTACATAGTCAGGTATTACTACATGATGAATGTGTCTGCAGTTCTAGAGTTCTCAGGTAGGGTGTTCCAGATTTTAGGGCCTTTGACATACATTGAATTTTTGTAAAGGTTTAGTCGGACACGGGGAATGTCGTAGAGATGTTTGTGTCTGGTGTTATGCCTGTGGGTTCTGTCACAACTATCAAGAAAGCGTTTTAGGTCAAGGTTAATATTGGAGTTTAAGGTCCTGTAGATGTAGATTGCACAGTAGTAAGTGTGGATGTACTGAACAGGGAGTAAGTTTAGATCTATGAAGAGTGGGGGGGGGGTGTTGCCAGGAATGGGATTTAGTGATTATTCTTACTGCAGCTTTTTGTTGGGTTATTATTGGCTTTAGGTGTGTTGCTGCAGTTGATCCCCAAGCACAAATATGATAGGTGAGGTATGGATAAATAAGTGAGTGGTATAGTGTGAGAAGGGCATTTTGCGGCACGTAGTATCGTATCTTGGAGAGGATCCCAACCGTTTTGGATACTTTTTTGGTTATGTGTTGGATATGGGTGCTGAAATTCAGGTTGTTGTCAAGGTATAGGCCTAGGAATTTGCTCTCATTATGTCTGGTAATTAGAGTGTTGTCGATCTTAATGTTAATTTGTGCATCTCCTGCTCTTCTACCAAACATAATATAGTAGGTTTTGTCAGTGTTAAGCGTAAGTTTATGGCTGTCATCCAAGTCGATATTTTGATCAGTTCCTCGTTAACGATGGTGTTGAGGGTGGCAAGATTAGGGTGAGAGATGACATAAGTCGTGTCGTCAGCAAAGAGAATGGGTTTCAGGTGTTGGGATACGTTTGGAAGATCATTGATGTATATGAGGAAGAGCAGGGGACCAAGGACACTTCCCTGTGGAACTCCAGTATCAAGTGGCCGTGTTGTTGATGCTGTGTCTTTAATGGTGACATACTGATACCTATTAGTAAGGTAAGATTTGAAATAAGCAAGCGCATGGCCTCTTATACCGTAATGGTCAAGTTTGTGGAGTAGGATGTCGTGGTCTACTGTGTCAAAAGCTTTTCTTAGGTCAATAAAAATTCCTAGTGGATATTCCTTATTTTCCATTGCTGTGTAAAGCAGATCTAGCATTTTTATGATTGCATCATTAGTGCTTTTATTTTTCCTGAATCCAAATTGGCAGGGGTTGAGTATGTTTTGTGCCGTTATAAATGAATATAGTCTCCTGTGCACGAGTTTCTCAAAGATTTTGGATAGCAATGGTAAGTTTGATATTGGCCTATAGTTGTTTAAGTATTGGTGTAACCCTTGCCATCTTGAGTAGTTTCGGGAAGGTGCTAGTTTCTAGTGACTTGTTAAAAAGTAATGAAATAGCATGCGAAAGGACATGGGCCGCTCGCTTGTACAGTAATGGTGGGACATGAGACAGATTCCCTGAGTTATTTTTAAGTGACTTTATAATCTCGGTGACTTCCGAGGGCTCAGTTGGTGCAAGATAGAAGGAATTTGGGAAATTCCCATTTAGGTAGTCCCCGGCACGGGCATTGGTATGTGGGATTTTATTGGCGAGATTAGATCCTATGGTTGAGAAGAAGTCATTTATCTTGTTAGCTGTGTCAGTGGGATGTAGTGGTGTTTCATTAGGTTTAGTTAGGACAATATTCTTGTTTTTTTTCAGTTTTTGGGTCCCTAGAATCTGAGAGTGTTTTCCAGGTCTTTTTTTATATCTCCTCTAGTGTCTGTGAATCTACTGGAGTAGTATAGTTGTTTGGCTTTCTTTATTACTTTGGTGAGAGCTGATGAATAGTGTTTAAGAATATCTTTGTGTATTAAGCCCTGTCTATATTGCTTTTCATATTGGTGTTTCTTGTCAATGGATTTCAGAATGGTGCTGGTTAGCCATGGGCAACCAAGCCGTTTGTTTGTGATCTGTTTCGTTTTTATATGGCAATGTTTGTTGTATAGTCTAAGTAATTTGTTAAGAAAAATGTCTGTCCAGTCATCAATACCATTGGCCTTGGAGAATTCTGTAGGCCAGTCAACAGTCTCCAAGTCAGCTGTGAACTTCCTTATTGAGGCCTCGTCATGGAGTCTAAATGAGACTTTGTTGTATTCAAGTGGTGGTTTACTAATGTTTGTCAGGAGGAAGGTAGGGTAGTGGTCTGTAGTGCTATCTGTGATTATCCCTGATTTAAGGGGGGCTAGTATATTGGTCCATATGTGGTCTATTATGGTTGCACTTGTCTCAGTGAGCCTGGTTGGTTTAGTTATTGTTGGTATGAGAAGTGTGTTGTTCATATTGTTGATGAAATCAGTTACAGGCTGATCATCTAGTAAGCCAAGGTTGATGTTGAAGTCTCCAGCTAAGAGAAGGTGGTGCTTATTCATTTGTCTGTTTGTTATTAGTGACTTTAATTTCTCACTGAAATTTGGGATGCTTGTGTGAGGTATCCGGTAAATGGCACCGATTGTTATAGGTGTCTTAAGGTTTTTTACAGTAAAATTAGCAAAAATGTATTCCCTATATTCAGCACTAAAGCAAGTGGTGCTAATACAAGATAATTGGTTAGAGTAATAGATTGCAATACCACCCCCAACTTGGTTTGGTCTGCAGTTGTGAATTGCTGTGTATCCTGGTAGAGGGTAGATATCTATTGTGTCCTGCTTAAGCCAGGTCTCAGTAAGAATAATGCAGGAGAAGGGTGTCTTTAGTGATTCAAGGAGTGCCAGGAGGTCATCATAGTGTTTGCTTAAGGACCTGATGTTGTAGTTAAGTACTGATAGACTTTTAGCATTGTTTAGGATAGTGCTGGTTTGTGTTGCTGTGTAATAAAGGCAGTTACTTTCCAATAGGTTTTGATTGGGTGTCAGATTATGGAGGTTTAGATCAGGTTCAACGTGATCAATCATCTTCTAGGTTTAAATTACGGTTATTTATATCCTGAGTTGTGTGTTGAGTTCTAGTACTGATATCTGTAGTGGTAGGAAGTTTGGACAAGTATATAGCTAGAGTATTTTGGTCATATAGAGTATAGTCACTGCTACACATAATGAAGTTGATGTTGTCTATGTGTTGTGCTGGAATGAACTAAAATACAACTAGGTATAAACTGGTAATATAAAAATACAAATTAAAAATAGCACCAGTCTCTCACTAGTAATTGCACTATGGTCTAATATAATGAATTTGGTATTGACTATGTACTGAGCTAGAATGAGCTATAGTTCAACTGAGTTTAATCTAATAATATAAAAAAGGCACAAGACTCTCAATTGTAATTGCACTAAGGTCTTATATAAGTTGTTTACAAGAATTAGAGTATAACTAGATTTAAATTGACAGGATAAAATTCACAAGTTAAGGTAGCAAAAGAATAATAAAAAAAACGATAAAAATAAAAATGGCAATGACTTGGTTATAATATGCTAGTAAGATGGTAGACAGGATAATATAAAGGTTGTAGTTGAAAATACTAGTTTAAAAAAGTATAGAATAAAAATGGTCAATAAAAGAAGTTTACAATAAGTTTGATCAATATAGTTTAAAGCAAAATTGGGCAATAATAGGGATTTTAGAATAAAATTGGGCAATTGAGTATTTCTTAAAGTGAGGTAGAATTATTGAAGACAAGTTATGGTTAGTTTATAATAAAATAAGATGGAACAGTGATGCAGTAAGTTGTAAAAAAGGAGATAGATTCTGTAGACATTAAACAAATTAAGACTATGAGGTAGAATGGTCGTTGAATACAACAATGACAATCAAAAGTAGTTGGAGTATTAGAATTTTAGGGGGGCACAAATTTATGACAATATAACACTAACGGTGGACTATGGGTATTATCTGCACTTTACTCTGATTCTGTTAGTCCAGCCTCACTTAGGAATGTTTTAAGGTCATGTTCTGTAGAGATGAAATATCTCTTCCCAGTGGGCTGTTTCCTAACTGCGATTTTTTCCATCCCTCACAAAGCACTGGTGGATTTTTTGGGCATAGCGTAATTTTCTTAGCCGATAAAGAAGGTTTTGTCTTGTTTTTGTAAGGCATCACTGAAGTAAACATCAGTTTTCATAGAAATAGATGTTTTTAGTAGGTTGTTTCATAGACAGGTATTACTACATAGTTAGGTATTACTACATAGTTAGGTATTACTACATAGTCAGGTATTACTACATAGTCAGGTATTACTACATAGTCAGGTATTACTACATAGTTAGGTATTACTACATAGTTAGGTATTACTACATAGTCAGGTATTACTACATAGTCAGGTATTACTACATAGTCAGGTATTACTACATAGTTAGGTATTACTACATAGTTAGGTATTACTACATAGTTAGGTATTACTACATAGTCAGGTATTACTACATAGTCAGGTATTACTACATAGTCAGGTATTACTACATAGTTAGGTATTACTACATAGTCAGGTATTACTACATAGTCAGGTATTACTACATAGTCAGGTATTACTACATAGTTAGGTATTACTACATAGTCAGGTATTACTACATAGTCAGGTATTACTACATAGTCAGGTATTACTACATAGTTAGGTATTACTACATAGTTAGGTATTACTACATAGTCAGGTATTACTACATAGTCAGGTATTACTACATAGTCAGGTATTACTACATAGTTAGGTATTACTACATAGTCAGGTATTACTACATAGTCAGGTATTACTACATAGTCAGGTATTACTACATAGTCAGGTATTACTACATAGTCAGGTATTACTACATAGTTAGGTATTACTACATAGTCAGGTATTACTACATAGTTAGGTATTACTACATAGTCAGGTATTACTACATAGTCAGGTATTACTACATAGTCAGGTATTACTACATAGTCAGGTATTACTACATAGTCAGGTATTACTACATAGTTAGGTATTACTACATAGTCAGGTATTACTACATAGTCAGGTATTACTACATAGTCAGGTATTACTACATAGTAAGGTATTACTACATAGTCAGGTATTACTACATAGTTAGGTATTACTACATAGTCAGGTATTACTACATAGTCAGGTATTACTACATAGTCAGGTATTACTACATAGTCAGATATTACTACATAGTCAGGTATTACTACATAGTCAGGTATTACTACATAGTCAGGTATTACTACACAGTCAGGTATTACTACATAGTCAGGTATTACTACACAGTCAGGTATTACTACATAGTCAGGTATTACTACATAGTCAGGTATTACTACATAGTTAGGTATTACTACATAGTCAGGTATTACTACATAGTCAGGTATTACTACATAGTCAGGTATTACTACATAGTCAGGTATTACTACATAGTCAGGTATTACTACATAGTTAGGTATTACTACATAGTCAGGTATTACTACATAGTTAGGTATTACTACATAGTCAGGTATTACTACATAGTCAGGTATTACTACATAGTCAGGTATTACTACATAGTCAGGTATTACTACATAGTCAGGTATTACTACATAGTTAGGTATTACTACATAGTCAGGTATTACTACATAGTCAGGTATTACTACATAGTCAGGTATTACTACATAGTAAGGTATTACTACATAGTCAGGTATTACTACATAGTTAGGTATTACTACATAGTCAGGTATTACTACATAGTCAGGTATTACTACATAGTCAGGTATTACTACATAGTCAGATATTACTACATAGTCAGGTATTACTACATAGTCAGGTATTACTACATAGTCAGGTATTACTACACAGTCAGGTATTACTACATAGTCAGGTATTACTACACAGTCAGGTATTACTACATAGTCAGGTATTACTACATAGTCAGGTATTACTACATAGTCAGGTATTACTACATAGTCAGGTATTACTACATAGTCAGGTATTACTACATAGTCAGGTATTACTACATACTCAGGTATTACTACATAGTCAGGTATTACTACATAGTCAGGTATTACTACATAGTCAGGTATTACTACATAGTCAGGTATTACTACGTAGTCAGGTATTACTACATAGTCAGGTATTACTACATAGTCAGGTATTACTACGTAGTCAGGTATTACTACATAGTCAGGTATTACTACATAGTCAGATATTACTACATAGTCAGGTATTACTACATAGTCAGGTATTACTACATAGTCAGGTATTACTACATAGTCAGGTATTACTACATAGTCAGGTATTACTACATAGTCAGGTATTACTACACAGTCAGGTATTACTACACAGTCAGGTATTACTACATAGTCAGGTATTACTACATAGTCAGGTATTACTACATAGTCAGGTATTACCACATAGTCAGGTATTACCACATAGTCAGGTATTACTACATAGTTAGGTATTACTACATAGTCAGGTATTACTACATAGTCAGGTATTACTACATAGTCAGGTATTACTACATAGTCAGGTATTACTACATAGTCAGGTATTACTACATAGTTAGGTATTACTACATAGTCAGGTATTACTACATAGTCAGGTATTACTACATAGTCAGGTATTACTACATAGTCAGGTATTACTACATAGTCAGGTATTACTACATAGTTAGGTATTACTACATAGTCAGGTATTACTACATAGTCAGGAATTACTACATAGTCAGGTATTACTACATAGTCAGATATTACTACATAGTCAGGTATTACTACATAGTCAGGTATTACTACATAGTCAGGTATTACTACATAGTCAGGTATTACTACACAGTCAGGTATTACTACATAGTCAGGTATTACTACACAGTCAGGTATTACTACATAGTCAGGTATTACTACATAGTCAGGTATTACTACATAGTCAGGTATTACTACATAGTCAGGTATTACTACATAGTCAGGTATTACTACATAGTCAGGTATTACTACATACTCAGGTATTACTACATAGTCAGGTATTACTACATAGTCAGGTATTACTACATAGTCAGGTATTACTACATAGTCAGGTATTACTACATAGTCAGGTATTACTACGTAGTCAGGTATTACTACATAGTCAGGTATTACTACATAGTCAGGTATTACTACGTAGTCAGGTATTACTACATAGTCAGGTATTACTACATAGTCAGATATTACTACATAGTCAGGTATTACTACATAGTCAGGTATTACTACATAGTCAGGTATTACTACATAGTCAGGTATTACTACATAGTCAGGTATTACTACATAGTCAGGTATTACTACACAGTCAGGTATTACTACACAGTCAGGTATTACTACATAGTCAGGTATTACTACATAGTCAGGTATTACTACATAGTCATGTATTACCACAGAGTCAGGTATTACCACATAGTCAGGTATTACTACATAGTCAGGTATTACTACATAGTCAGGTATTACCACATAGTCAGGTATTACTACATAGTCAAGTTTTACTACATAGTCAGGTATTACTACATAGTCAGGTATTACTACATAGTCAGGTATTACCACATAGTCAGGTATTACTACATAGTCAGGTATTACTACACAGTCAGGTATTACTACATAGTCAGGTATTACTGCATAGTCAGGTATTACTACATAGTCAGGTATTACTACATAGTCAGGTATTACTACATAGTCAGGTATTACTACATAGTCAGGTATTACTGCATAGTCAGGTATTACTACATAGTCAGGTATTACTACATAGTCAGGTATTACTACATAGTCAGGTATTACTACATAGCCAGGTATTACTACATAGTCAGGTATTACTACATAGTCAGGTATTACTACATAGTCAAGTATTACTACATAGTCAGGTATTACCACATAGTCAGGTATTACCACATAGTCAGGTATTACTACATAGTCAGGTATTACCACATAGTCAGGTATTACTACATAGTCAGGTATTACTACATAGTCAGGTATTACCATATAGTCAGGTATTACCACATAGTCAGGTATTACCACATAGTCAGGTATTACCACATAGTCAGGTATTACTACATAGTCAAGTATTACTACATAGTCAGGTATTACCACATAGTCAGGTATTACCACATAGTCAGGTATTACTACATAGTCAGGTATTACTACATAGTCAGGTATTACCACATAGTCAGGTATTACCACATAGTCAGGTATTACTACATAGTCAAGTATTACTACATAGTCAGGTATTACCACATAGTCAGGTATTACCACATAGTCAGGTATTACTACATAGTCAGGTATTACTACATAGTCAGGTGTTACCACATAGTCAGGTATTACCACATAGTCAGGTATTACTACATAGTCAGGTATTACCACATAGTCAGGTATTACCACATAGTCAGGTATTACCACATAGTCAGGTATTACTACATAGTCAGGTATTACCACATAGTCAGGTATTACCACATAGTCAGGTATTACTACATAGTCAGGTATTACCACATAGTCAGGTATTACCACATAGTCAGGTATTACTACATAGTCAGGTATTACCACATAGTCAGGTATTACCACATAGTCAGGTATTACTACATAGTCAGGTATTACCACATAGTCAGGTATTACCACATAGTCAGGTATTACCACATAGTCAGGTATTACTACATAGTCAGGTATTACCACATAGTCAGGTATTACCACATAGTCAGGCATTACTACATAGTCAGGTATTACCACATAGTCAGGTATTACCACATAGTCAGGTATTACTACATAGTCAGGTATTACCACATTGTCAGGTATTACCACATAGTCAGGTATTACTACATAGTCAGGTATTACCACATAGTCAGGTATTACCACATAGTCAGGTATTACCACATAGTCAGGTATTACCACATAGTCAGGTATTACTACATAGTCAGGTATTACCACATAGTCAGGTATTACTACATAGTCAGGTATTACCACATAGTCAGGTATTACCACATAGTCAGGTATTACCACATAGTCAGGTATTACTACATAGTCAGGTATTACCACATAGTCAGGTATTACTACATAGTCAGGTATTACCACATAGTCAGGTATTACCACATAGTCAGGTATTACCACATAGTCAGGTATTACTACATAGTCAGGTATTACCACATAGTCAGGTATTACTACATAGTCAGGTATTACCACATAGTCAGGTATTACTACATAGTCAGGTATTACCACATAGTCAGGTATTACTACATAGTCAGGTATTACTACATAGTCAGGTATTACCACATAGTCAGATCATACCAAATTTGGTTTTCTTGTTTTACTCTCACAATTTAATTCACGTAATATTTTCATGTGTCGCCCAGTGAATTAGGTAATGTTTGTTCTTATGATATTCAACCTTAGTTAAACTTACGCACTGAACATGAGGTAACTGAGGATAAAGTCTCAGAAGTTGTTAGATAAATGGTTCTCATAACCGATAAGTTGCTGAATGAGACACTTGCGCAATACAGGTTTCTTAAATAACAAAAAAGGCACAATACCGTGACTGGAACAATACACAAATAACCCGCACATAGAAGAGAGAAGCTTACGACGACGTTTCGGTCCGACTTGGACCATTTACAGTGTGACTTTCTAAATGGTCTAAGTCGGACCGAAACGTCGTCGTAAGCTCCTCTCTTCTATGTTCTGGTTATTTGTATACAAAAGTCTTATCTTCAATCTACAAACTGAATGTACAAACTTATCAGAGAAAAGTTACATGGGAAATAAAGTGTTTCTGCATCAACACTGTTTATTCACTCTGCTAAGAAGCAATGAAATAAATAACTTATTGCTCCATACTTAGTTTTTATTTATTAAATATTCTTTATTCAATAATTCTTCACAGAAGTTTACAACAGCTTCATTCTGAAGCGTCGCCCTCGACTCCTCTGGTCACTCAGGTCACAAGTATGTTGACACACCTGAAGAGTTTACCTGAAGAGTTTCTCCTAGATGGAGGGGTGATGGAGGGGTGATGGAGGGGTGATGGAGGGGTGATGGAGGGGTGATGGAGGGGTGATGGAGGGGTGATGGAGGGGTGATGGAGGGGTGATGGAGGGGTGATGGAGGGGTGATGGAGGGGTGATGGAGGGGGGATGGAGGGGTGATGGAGGGATGAGTCTTAGACAGATTGGAAAGCTGTGCGGGGGAGGGGAGGTAGTATGATGTAAATCTTGATCCGAGAAATTGGAGCACTTTAAGGTTGGGCCAGGAGCATGGAGTAGGAGAGGGTGCTCTCGATCCCAGGAGATGGAGTAAGACTGGTCTTTGGTGGGAACGTTGGTGGGTAGGAGGAGATGCAAGGAGTGGGAGGAAGAGTGGTGGTCGTGATCCAAGGAGTTGGGGCATGGGTGGTTTTAGGTGGCAAGGGGAGGGAGGTGTGTGGATCTTCATCCGAGGAATTGGAGCAGAGATGGAGGGTGGGTAGGAAGTTTGGGTGAGAAAGAACATGTCGCTCTTGATACAAGGAATTGGAGCTGGTTTGGGCATGGTCTTCGGTGGTAGAGGAAGGGAGGTATGTTGATCTTGATCCGAGGAGTTGGAGTAGAGGTGGTTGTCGATGATAGGGGAGGGGATAGTGGCTAAACTTTATCCAAGGAAATGGAGCTTGGTTGGGCATGACCCAAGAGCTGGAGCATGAGTGGGGGGTAAAAGTGCTCTTGGATTGGAGGCTGTGTGGAGGGGGGGTGGGGCAAGCCGACACTGCTGGCACCAGTTTTCACTCTAAGAAAACGTCATATTCCTCACTCTAAGAGAAAATATACTGTGTGTGTGTGTGTGTGTGTGTGTGTGTGTGTGTGGGTGTGTGTGTGTGCGTGTGTGTGTATGTGTGTGTGTGTGTGTATGTGTGTGTGCGTGTGTGTGTATGTGTGTGTGTGTGTGTGTGTGTGTGTGTGTGTGTGTGTGTGTGTGTGTGTGTGTGTGTGTGTGTATAAGAGAGTAATGAGCAGGAGAATGAACCAGGGTTCTGTAACTAAGTAAGTAGCGGTCGTTAACAAAAAGGAATGTTTTTGTTACATCTGTGATATGCTAATAATACTACTACTACTATTACTACTGCCACTACTATTACTACTACTACTACTACTATTACTACTACCACTACTACTACTGCCACTACTACTAAAGAGTATGTAATCTTTATTCGGAGCATGTTAACACACTCACAAAGGCTGCCTCACCAACCAGTGAACCAGATGCTAAGGGTCTGACGATCTAACGGGCCCCATCGTCAGATCAGTATCTAGGTTCAGCTAATCACATGTGGATCTGGCAAATGTGAAGGAGACGTGGTTACCACTCACCTTTTCACCCTTGTCATTTTCATTCTACCTCTGGTTGAAGCACGGTGGTCTGCTCTCTCTTGGCTGCTGTTTTGCCTTGATTACCAAGGTGTGCACTAATACCTATTGCTGTACATAGTGTATATAGTGTACATACTACTGTTTATACTTGTTGTTGAAGGATGATATAATTCAAAGCTTTTCTGCTGTATTCGACTAAAGACGGCTATTTGTAAGAAAAACGTTTCCGAATAGAAATACGTATCTGTTGGACATGTGTCTTACTTATCTAATTCCCATCGCACAGTGGTGCGATTGGAATTAGATAAGTAAGAGTGGTGCACAGGAGAGAGAAAGGGGAGTGAAGCGATGCAATAATAGTGGTGGTAGTAGCAGTAGTAGTAGTAGTAGTAATAGTAGTAGTAGTAGTAGTAATAGTAATAGTAGTTGCAGTAGTAGTATTAGTAGTAGTAATAGTAGTAGTATATTACAACCCAGGTACTC
The DNA here is from genome assembly GCF_038502225.1 of Cherax quadricarinatus. Lineage (NCBI taxonomy): Eukaryota > Metazoa > Arthropoda > Malacostraca > Decapoda > Parastacidae > Cherax > Cherax quadricarinatus. Next base: position 34,394,379 of record NC_091302.1, on the reverse strand, counting down.
AAAAGCCTGTTATCCATGGTGTAAAGGGAGCAAAATAAACACAGCAGAAAAGCTTTGAATTATATCATCCTTCAACAAGTATAAGCAGTAGTATGTACACTATATCTAGGTTCAGCTAATCACATGTTGATCTGGCAAATGTGAAGGAGACGTGGTTACCACTCACCTTTTCACCCTTGTCATTTTCATTCTACCTCTGGTTGAAGCACGGTGGTCTGCTCTCTCTTGGCTGCTGTTTTGCCTTTATTACCAAGGTGTGCACTAATACCTATTGCTGTACATAGTGTATATAGTGTACATACTACTGTTTATACTTGTTGAAGGATGATATAATTCAAAGCTTTTCTGCTGTGTTTATTTTGCTCCCTTTACACCATGGATAACAGGCTTTTGAGTACCTGGGTTGTAATATACTACTACTATTACTACTACTACTACTACTATTACTACTGCTACTACTACTGCTACTACCACCACTATTATTGCATCGCTTCACTCCCCTTTCTCTCTCCTGTGCACCACTCTTACTTATCTAATTCCAATCGCACCACTGTGCGATGGGAATTAGATAAGTAAGACACATGTCCAACAGATACGTATTTCTATTCGCAAACGTTTTTCTTACAAATAGCCGTCTTTAGTCGAATACAGAGGAAGCAGCAGATGCAATGAAAAAGAAAGACGATATTTTTGAGATGGTCAGTACCTCAGCTTGGAGAAGAGTTCTGTTCCATAGTCTGGAAAAATGTGAAGTTGAACAATCAATATGGAGACTTATATACTGTCAGAGGTAAGACGCAGAAAATCTTGATGCCAAAAAAGGCGACGCCTACTAGTAGAAGTAAGAATGTAATAAGTGAGAGGCAGTGTATCAAACCTACTGGGTAGTTCCCTCTCAAATATAACCATACTCATTCAATAGTGGCCAGGCAATAAAGTTATCGACGATGTTCTCCGTACCAAGATAACGTTGCGTTGCAGTTTCTGACACTGCGAATATGCAACAGTTAAATATCCTTATTCCGAAATATTTCGCCTACACAGTAGGTTTCTTCAGTTATATATAAAGGAGGCAGCAGCAGCAACAGTGGTGAAAAAATTAATCAGTCCATCATCCTTGAAGACATAGTTTTGAGGCTGTCAGTCTTCGAGAGTGACGGACTGATTACACCGTCTTTTCATTTCCACTGCTTCTGTAGCCTCTCTCTATCTTACTGAAGGAGTCCACTGTGTAGGCCAAACCTCTCGGAATAAAGATACCTAACTGCTGCACATATATCTTTCTTATCAACTTGTCAGTACTACATAACATTATCTTATTCAAAAGAATTCGATATATGAAGACAGCTGCGGTGGTAATGAGAGGAGTTAGTACCATAACAAAGGCAGGCTCATATGGTTGAATATGACGAGTGATATTGATTATGCTGGCAGTGTAAGTACAGTGTATCAGATGTTGTACTCAAGCTTGTGAGTTTGTAGGGACGTCCATTTCATTGGTAGAATATCAAAGTCATTGTGCCTAATGGCTCGACTCTAGAGTGGAACATCAGTGAGTAATCGCTGATAAGCAGCGATTTTGTGAATCTGTATCAAACCAAATCCTTGGCTTATGCAGATTGAATTATTTTATCAGTGAGATTTTTGTACCTAATTTTTTTGTACCCATTTACCTGCCATTGAACTTAACCACAGGTATTAATAATGGCGACAAGCAGATGAGTGCAACAGTTAGGTATCTTTATTCCGAAACGTTTTGCCTACACAGGAGGCTTCTTCAGTCGAGTGGAGAATATAGAGACTGACAGAAGCGGTGGAGAGGTAAAGATGTGATTGCTCCATCATCTCCTTAAACCACAGGTGTTAGTGGATAGAGGGAATGTTGTTATACCCAGAGGGTGGACAAACAAGACCACAGGGAAACATAGACAAAGCGCCCCTAAATAATAAAAAAGGGAAGGTGTGATAATAGAGGCTAGTTTTCATTAACTTAAAAATAAAACACTAACGTTGAGGGGGCGGCGTCCGACACGGGCCGAACACCGCCCCAGTGACTCGTTATGCCGATGAAAAATGAGTTGCAGGGATGAAAGAGGGCGATGCCCGAGCCAGGACGAGCACTGCCCCAGGCAGCATTGAAGGCTGGGTTACCATAAATAACAGTGGAAAATCAATATTTATGAAATATTAAAATTAGTGTGAGACAACCCCCAGCCATGGCCAAGAACCACCCACCGAGGCACCCCTAGGCGCGCTCTTGGGTGTAGAGGGCAGACCTATAAAACATCTGGAAAGGATGGATTAAAAACCCTCCCAACAGGGGTCCTCTCCTACCCAGGAAGTTAAGGTGCCCTAAACTAGCCAACCCTCCTTAAACTAGTGGGCGGGGCCCAAAAGTTTCCATGTGTCCATGTCTACTATTGCCACATTCCTTCGCTTCTTTCACCGAGAATATGGTAGTATGTTAGGAGTTCACCCAACATACTACCATATTCTCGGTGGAGAGCCTCAGAGCTTTAAGAGTCCATACGCTCTCTTTGACACCCTCCCCCCCCCACCTCACCAATGAAGTGAAAAGGTCATAACATAGGTCAAACGGGTTTTCTCCACAACTCTCTCGAAAATGGTAGGGGTGCCAATGTGCGCGCATCTGCGCTTGTACAAGCCAGAGCGGAAACTTATCCGCTGAGACCAGAGAGTGCCGGGTCCTGAATATATTCTACCTCGCCCCTCCAAGCAACTATGTCAGGGTCTACACACCTCCCTCTCAAGCTGATCCCATTGTTATCTCAACCAATATCAAGCAAATTTACTTTTATCATTGTCTCTTGACACGACCTCCATTTGTTCTAAGCTATACGAGATATGATTCAGTGTTTAAAATACGTTACGAGAGCTGCAAAGCCCTGAACCACCGGGTCTTCCTCTAGATTCCCTAGAAGAAGGAGCTGTCAAAGCAGCCGCTCGAACCTGAACGGGGTGGACATAATCTCACTCACTTCAGAAACGAGCATTAGAGGACAAATAGCGGTGAATTGATGAAACATTACACGTTGACATGAAACCAGTTCCATAAGAGTTGTTATGAAGTATCTAATGCCACGCAAGGAAACGCTAACTAGAGAGTGAATACTTTGGAATACACGATCTTCGTAGGTCCGACCCAACACCGAATTTTTCTCTGAATTCCGGGCTTTCTGGCTGCCGCCCTGACCTCAATGAAAATAGTCACTCATATATTTGCATGCGGATTGTGGAGACAGAATCGGGTAACCCCAATCCTTCCTCCTCGACTTGTGTAGGAAAATCCGAAACTGGGAAGTCGTGCTGCAGATGAAGCTATTGACGACCTCTCTGGCGTATCTGTCTTTCCAGATGCGTCCTCATCACACCAGAGAATGAAGCTGTGGGTGAGTTTCTGTATACTATTGCGATATTACTCTTGATTATATCAGAATCTAGGTTAGGCTAGGTGAGATTGGTCAGGAAATATGATAAGTGTTTCCTGACGCGGGTCCTAGTCATATGATAACCTGCAACTGGAGCTTTTGATCATCGGACCGAAGCCTTCCACTGGCTTACCGGTCCACAACACCTGGTGCTGTGTGCAGCATCTCACACGTGGGACTAATACCCTACGTATTCCCCTCCATAACAGGTCCCACAAATACGGGTTAACCACATATTAACTGCCAGGTTTTCTGTTAACAAAAATTGCCCTTTTCACTTTCATTATCGTAATATACAATGTTAACTTTATCTTGAAATTTCTACTGTTGTGTCATCAACGTCTTGCCATTAATAAAAACATATTGAACATTAAAATGGTATAAAATACCGACAGGTTGTTAGGTAAGACACATATGCAACAGTTAGGTATCTTTATTTCGAAACGTTTCGCCTACACAGTAGGCTTCTTCAGTCGAGTACAGAAAAGTTGAGAGAAGCAGAAGATACTTGAAGACGATGTAATCAGTCCATCACCCTTAAAGTTTTGAGGTGGTCAGTCCCTCAGTCTGGAGAAGAGCATTGTTCCATAGTATGAAACAATATGGAGATGAAGTGACAGGATGGAGCCTTATATAGCGCCAAGAGGTGAGACGTAGGTCACTAAAAGAGGTAAGAACTCAGATGCTGGGAGGTCAGGTCCCTCTCAAATCCAGCTGTTCTCACTAGTAGAGGTTGTCGAAGTTGATTGTAGGTCTGTACCAAGATACCCTGAGTTCTTACCTCTTTTAGTGACCTACGTCTCACCTCTTGGCGCTATATAAGGCTCCATCCTGTCACTTCATCTCCATATTGTTTCATACTATGGAACAATGCTCTTCTCCAGACTGAGGGACTGACCACCTCAAAACTTTAAGGGTGATGGACTGATTACATCGTCTTCAAGTATCTTCTGCTTCTCTCAACTTTTCTGTACTCGACTGAAGAAGCCTACTGTGTAGGCGAAACGTTTCATAATAAAGATACCTAACTGTTGCATATGTGTCTTACCTAACAATAAAAACATAATATTTCACCGGCTTTTGTTTATATATTAAATAAAATTTCACCGGCCTTTGTTTACATACTAATTGTCAGTATATTATGTTACAAAATTTTAAAAAATATGTCGTTGCCATCAGATTATTATTACTTAACGGGAATAATTTTCTATTCACCAAATTTAGCAGAATTATTATTTGTTATTATTTTTAAGTTTTGTTTAGACTCGGTTACGAGTTAATCTTTAGTTAGACATTATTAATATTGTAGTTTCATGACTCATAACTTCAATATACTTTCATCACTCTATGTTGCACAGAAAATTTCGGTTTTACTCAAGGTACTGAATTTATTACCATAGTTTATTTACAAATCTCTCTCTCTCTCTCTCTCTCTCTCTCTCTCTCTCTCTCTCTCTCTCTCTCTCTCTCTCTCTCTCTCTCTCTCTCTCTCTCTCTCTCTCTCTCTCTCTCCTTTGCCAGTCATTATGTTTAATAATGATCCAAGACTCTCTTCCTTCTTCATACAGGAGAAAATCCTTCAAAAAAATTCACGGGTGGTGTTTCAGCGCCCGTAGTCTAGAGTGTAAGGTTGAATTTCTGAAGCACTCTCATCGATGCTTAGAACGTAATGCCAGGTGTGGGATGGCATTTTCTTGGCTTGATCGAGGGTGAATGAAGAGCATAACACTGTCGGAATTAATCTCGCTGAGTGGCCCTTCAAAAGGTACCAACCCTCTGTCTAACACACATACACTCACACACACACACACACACACACATACACACACACATACACACACACACACACATACACACACACACACACACACATACACACACACACACACACACATACACACACACACACACATACACTTGATAAAGCACGTCAAGAAACTAGAGAAAGTACAAAGGTTTGCAACAAGGTTAGTTCCAGAGCTAAGGGGAATGTCCTATGAAGAAAGATTAAGGGAAATCGGCCTGACGACACTGGAGGACAGGAGGGTCAGGGGAGACATGATAACGACATATAAAATACTGCGTGGAATAGACAAGGTGGACAAAGACAGGATGTTCCAGGGAGGGGACACAGAAACAAGAGGCCACAATTGGAAGTTGAAGACACAAATGAGTCAGAGAGATATTAGGAAGTATTTCTTCAGTCATAGAGTTGTAAGGCAGTGGAATAGCCTAGAAAATGACGTAGTGGAGGCAGGAACCATACACAGTTTCAAGACGAGGTTTGATAAAGCTCATGGAGCGGGGAGAGAGAGGGCCCAGTAGCAACCGGTGAAGAGGCGGGGCCAGGAGCTAAGACTCGACCCCTGCAACCACAAATAGGTGAGTACAAATAGGTGAGTACACACACACACATACACACACACACACACACATACACACACACACACACATACACACACACACACACACACACAGACACACACACACACACACACACACACACACATACACACACACACACACACACACACATACACACTCACACACACACACACACACACACACACACACACACACACATACACACACACACACACACACACACACACACATACACACACACACACATACACACACACACACATACACACACACAACAGGGTGATGGTGGACACACTGGCTGAGGTGGCAAGAAGAGCTCACTCGAGCAGAGCAAAGTTACTGGTAATGGGCGATTTCAACCACAGGGAGATCGACTGGGAAAACCTGGAGCCACATGGGGGTCCCGAAACATGGAGAGCCAAGATGTGGATGTGGTACTTGAAAACCTCATGCATCAACATGTCAGGGACACAACCAGAGAGAGAGGGGAGGATGAGCCAGCAAGACTGGACCTTGTGTTCACCCTGAGCAGTTCAGACATTGAGGACATCACTTATGAGAGGCCCCTTGGAGCTAGCGATCATGTGGTTCTGAGTTTTGACTATATAGTAGAGTTACAAGTGGAGAAGGTAACA
>NC_091302.1:34375410-34380410 GCF_038502225.1 Cherax quadricarinatus | reverse complement strand
TGTGGAAGCCTCATAGGTGCTAGCGATCACATGAATGTGGAAGCCTCAAAGGTGCTAGCGATCACATGAATGTGGAAGCCTCATAGGTGCTAGCGATCACATGAATGTGGAAGCCTCATAGGTGCTAGCGATCACACAGTACTAAGTGTCGAATATCATCTGGAATTAGTGATTGTCGGAAGAGCAGCAGGTGAAGGGTGCCATAAACAAGACTTCAGAAGTGGGAGATTTGAAGGGTAGAAGAGAAGTAGAGTGGAGGGTAGAAGAAGAGGTAGAATTGAAAGGTAGAAGAGAAGTAATGAGTAGAGGGTAGAAGAGATGCTAATGTTTGTTGACTTAGTGAGCTTTGGGCTCACCCATCTCTATAATTGTGATATTCACTATAATGATCCGTCAGTCTCTATAATTGTGATACGTCACTATAATGATCTGTCAGTCTCGATAATTATGATACTTCACTATAATGATCTTTCAGTCTCCATAATTATGATACTTCAATATAATGATCTGTCAGTCTCAATAATTATTTATAATTCACTATAATTATCTATCACTATCTATAATTACAATACTCCACTTTGTCTATTATTGCGATTGATGACTTTGTCTATAATTATGATAGTTCACATTGTCTATAATTATGTCATTCTAAAAATTATTATTGATCAGCATTACTATCTATTTCAGCATTTGGCTTCAAGAATTAATAAATTCCCTGTATTAAATTCTGAGTAACGGAATTACATTAGAATATTATTGCTGAATATGGGGAATGGATTAACCACTGTGGATAAATTAAATCTGTTGAGGAATCATTAACCAGGATGACATTACCGTCTAGGATAATTTGATACGTGCGCAGCGTGGGGGAGAATTCCCCACCCCTAGGTGCAGCGTGTAACAAGTGACGTTAGTCTTACGCGCCAGTGTTACGAATGTAAGGAAGCTGGGCAGGAAGTTGCCAGGCTTGTTCTCGAGTCCCCAGCACCAGACTGGAGCTCACGTACAGTTAGGTATATGTACAAAAACACAGCCGTGATATTAGTACGGGAAGTTGAACATTATTTAGTGGAGGTTGTAGTCGCAGGTCACTTCCCTAGGTTATTACACACACACACACACACACACACACAGGAGCCAGGAGCTCGGCTCGACCCCCGCAACCTCAACTAGGTGAGTACACACACACACACACACACACACACACACACACACACACACACAGAGGCAATCACACATAGATGCTAGTCAATATTTCCCCAGGGTGGCAAGTGAGCACCAACCACCTCCAGCGTTTGTTTTGGCCAGCCACCAAGACTGAGTCAAGGTTCCTCAGCTAAGAGAGACAGAGAAAGACAGAGAGAGAGTGAGAGAGAGAGAGAGAGAGAGAGAGAGAGAGAGAGAGAGAGAGAGAGAGAGAGAGAGAGAGAGAGAGAGAGAGAGAGAGAGAGAGAGAGAGAGAGAGAGAGAGAGAGAGAGAGAGAGAGTTGGTCAACGTAATATAAACTCAATATCTGGAGAAGTAATTAGAGAGAGAGAGAGAGAGAATATTTCAGGCATCATGCGAGTCCTCTTCACTCAGCTGAAGAGCACCTCGCATCGTGGCTCAAGTATTTAATTTTACTTTTTAATTACTTTTCCAGATATTAAGTTTATATTACACACACACACACACATACACACACACACACACACACACACACACACACACACACACACACACACACAGGCGGGGCCAGGAGCTGAGTCTCGACCCCTGCAACCACAATTAGGTGAGTACAATTAGGTGAGTACACACACACAAACACACACACACACACAAAGGTGGTAGGATCGGACAATATCTCTCCATGGGTCCTGAGAGATGAAGCAGAGGCACTGTGTGCCACTAACAACAATCATCAGTACATCTATCGAAACAGAGCGACTACCTGAGGTATGTAAGACAGCTTTCGAGACAGTTCTACACAAAAGCTAGAGGAGAATGCAGGAATAACAGGATAGGCACTGCAATGGATCAGAGAATACCTGATAGGAAACAATGAGTGATGGTACGTAACGAGGTGTCAAAGTGGGTACCTGTGACGAGTGGGGTTCCACAGCCAGTCCTGGGGTCGGTGCTGTTACTGGTATATGTGAATGACATGGCGGAAGGGATAGATTCAGAAGTATCCCTGTTTGCAGAATATGTGAAGCTAATGCGAAGAATTCAGATGGATGAGGATTAGGTAGGGCTACAAAGGGCTCTGGACAGACCGTAAGCCTGGTTCAGCAACTGGCTCCTGGAATTTAACCCCACCAAGTGCAAAGTGGTGAAGACTGGGGGAGATCAAAGAAGACCGCGCAGACGGAGTACAGGCTAGGGGTGGAAAAGGGCTTCAAACCACACTCAAGGAAAAGGATCCTGGGGTGAGTATCATACCGAGCACATCAATCAAATAACTGCTGCAGCATGAAATTGAGACACATGTGCAACATCTAGGTATCTTTATTGTAGACGTTTCGCCATCCAGTGGCTTTATCAATACAAATCAGGAAGTACATGTACATAACCTTCACGACTACGACAACTACTACTACAACTAACCCATCTCTTTGGGTAGGACCTACTTCCACTGGGGAATCCCGCCTACCAGTGACTATGCCCTCGTCTGCTACCCGTCCCATTTCCACCTGACGTTACTATATAAGCGTCAGGCGCCTTGCTTCTGCTTCAGAATCTCCACGACTACGGTGCTCTTCGCACCTACTTCTAGGTTGAGGGACTGATTACCTCATCTTCTGTACATAGTTCTATCTTCAAGTTATGTCCTGGAATTTATGTTGATAAAGCCACTGGATGGCGAAACGTCTACAATAAAGATACCCAGATGTTGCACATGTGTCTTAATTTCATCTTGTCGGTATTGTACACCATTCTTGTACAACTGCTGCAGGACATGGGCGCCTGGCAAACCTAAGAACAGCGTTTCCTTACCTGAGTAAGAAGTCATTCAAGACACTGTGGACCGTGTACGCAAGGCACATTTTTGAGTATACAGCTCCAGAATGGAACCCACACCTGGTCAAGCACGTCAAGAAAGTAGAGAAAGTGCAAAGATTTGCAACAAGGTTAAGGAAACTCAACATGATGACACTGGAAGATAGGGAGGATGGAAGGAGGGGACATGATAACTACATATAAAATACTGAAAGGAGTTGACAAGGGGGATAGGGACAGGATTTCAATAGATGGGACACAGCAACAAGGGGTCACAATTGGAAGTTGAGAAGTCAGATGAGTCTCAGGGATGTTAAGAAGTATTTCTTCAGACATAGAGTTGTCAGGAAGTGCAACAAACTGGAGAGTGATGTGGTGGAGGAAAGATCCATACACAGCTGTAAGAAAAGTTACAATAAAACTCTTGGAGCGGGGAGAGAGTGGACCTAGTAGCGACCAGCGAAGAGGCGGGGCCAGAAGCTGTGAGTCGACCCCTGCAGCCAGTCAGATGAGTACACATACACACACACACAAACGCAAGCACACATATACAAACACGCGGGTGCACACGCACACACATTATATGTATATATATATATATATATATATATATATATATATATATATATATATATATATATATATATATATATATATATATATATATATATATATATATATATATATATATATATATATATATGTCGTGCCGAATATGTAAAACTGGTCAATTGGTAAGAACTCATTTAAAATTAAGTCCTTTCTAATTTTTTTTATTATACGTTTGAATATATATATTTTTCATTAATGATAACGTAAAAAATTTTAATTTTGCACCAAAAGAATCTTAGAAAACTTACCTAACCTTATTATAACAAGTGCAATTTATTTTAACCTAACCCAACTAAATATATTTTAGATTTGTTTACAGTAATTTAATACTAAACAAACACAGTGAAATACATTTTTTTCGTTAGGTTCAGAATGATTTTGGCGAATTATTGCATACACAAATTTTCACTTGTCCTATATGGCAAGAAGAGCGTTGCTATTTAAGCCAAGATCGCAAGTTCTGCCTATTCGGCACGACACACACACATATATACACACATTATACATATATATATATATATATATATATATATATATATATATATATATATATATATATATATATATATATATATATATATATGCAAAACAACCACTCTGAAAGAATAGAGAAATTCCTGTTTACTGTGATCTTATTGCATATATAATCACCTGTTTACTGTGATCTTATTGCATATATATATATATATATATATATATATATATATATATATATATATATATATATATATATATATATATATATATATATATATATATATATATATATATATATACATATCACAGTGAAATTGGGAAAAAGCCGAGCACTTTCATATCTTCAGAGGAATTTTTAACATACAGTTTCTTTACGTACTTGAGGGATAAGTCTAGAGATATCTTACCCGGAGCTTTCTGATTATCTTAAATGTTAATGATACAAAGGAACACATTTTTTTCATATTGATGAGTGCAATATTTTTGGTACGTCAGAATTCATGCGTGCAGCAGAAATGCAAAGATTGGAACCTTTAAGTTGTGAAGCTTCTCGAGCTCTTCAGACGCCTATTAGGAATCCAAGATACAGCAGGCAGTCCCGCTGTGGATGGCCACACTGAGGTGCTGAAAAAGTTATGGCAGCTCTCGAGTCTCTGGTGGTTTGAATGAGCCTGGAACCCAGCTCCATGACGAAGCAGGTAGTATGTTTTACTCAGGAGTCAGTGATCTCTGAACTTATAGGGACGAAGTGTTAGTAGTAGGTCAGGTCCCTGTACTTGTCAATTTTATTAACTTCCCTGTGATCAGCAGCACCACCACACTGCTGACCGGCATTAAATGGGATGTTAGTGTCAGCCAGAGTAGATGCTGAAGTATAGTCCCACACCAGAAGTCTACCATTTTTCCAGGGACATAATGTGATCCCGTCAAG
>NC_091302.1:34357910-34370410 GCF_038502225.1 Cherax quadricarinatus | reverse complement strand
GTTTAAACTTTTAGTGTTGATGTGTTTTTCTCAGAGGAAACAACATAGCTAGGTTGTGCAAGTTGTCATGTGACAGTTGTCATGTGTCAGTTGTCATGTGACAATTATCATGTGACAGTTGTCATGTGACAGTTGTCATGTGTCAGTTGTCATGTGACAATTATCATGTGACAGTTGTCATGTGACAGTTGTCATGTGTCAGTTGTCATGTGACAATTATCATGTGACAGTTGTCATGTGACAGTTGTCATGTGACAGTTATCATGTGGCAGCTGTCATGTGACAGTTGTCATGTAACAGTTGTCTTGTGACAGTTGTCATGTGACAGTTGTCATGTGACAGTTGTCATGTGACACTTATCATGTGGCAGCTGTCATGTGACAGTTGTCATGTAACAGTTGTCTTGTGACAATTGTCATGTGACAGTTGTCATGTGACAGTTGTCATGTGACAGTTGTCATGTGACAGTTATCATGTGGCAGCTGTCATGTGAGAGTTATCATGTGACAGCTGTCATGTGACAGTTGTCATGTAACAGTTGTCTTGTGACAATTGTCTTGTGACAGTTGTCATGTGACAGTTGTCATGTGACAGTTGTCATGTGACAGTTGTCATGTGACAGTTGTCTTGTGACAGTTGTCATGTGACAGTTGTCATGTGACAGTTGTCATGTAACAGTTGTCTTGTGACAATTGTCTTGTGACAGTTGTCATGTGACAGTTGTCATGTGACAGTTGTCATGTGACAGTTGTCATGTGACAGTTGTCTTGTGACAGTTGTCATGTGACAGTTGTCATGTGACAGTTGTCATGTGACAGTTGTCATGTGACAGTTGTCATGTGACACTTATCATGTGGCAGCTGTCATGTGACAGTTGTCATGTAACAGTTGTCTTGTGACAATTGTCATGTGACAGTTGTCATGTGACAGTTGTCATGTGACAGTTGTCATGTGACAGTTATCATGTGGCAGCTGTCATGTGAGAGTTATCATGTGACAGCTGTCATGTGACAGTTGTCATGTAACAGTTGTCTTGTGACAATTGTCTTGTGACAGTTGTCATGTGACAGTTGTCATGTGACAGTTGTCATGTGACAGTTGTCATGTGACAGTTGTCTTGTGACAGTTGTCATGTGACAGTTGTCATGTGACAGTTGTCATGTAACAGTTGTCTTGTGACAATTGTCTTGTGACAGTTGTCATGTGACAGTTGTCATGTGACAGTTGTCATGTGACAGTTGTCATGTGACAGTTGTCATGTGACAGTTGTCATGTAACAGTTGTCATGTAACAGTTGTCTTGTGACAGTTGTCATGTGACAGTTGTCATGTGACAGTTGTCATGTGACAATTATCATGTGACAGTTGTCATGTGACAGTTGTCATGTGACAGTTATCATGTGGCAGCTGTCTTGTGACAGTTGTCATGTGACAGTTGTCATGTGACAGTCGTCATGTAACAGTTGTCTTGTGACAATTGTCTTGTGACAGTTGTCATATGACAGTTGTCATGTGACAGTTGCCATGTGACAGTTGTCATGTGACAGTTGTCATGTGACAGTTATCATGTGGCAGCTGTCATGTGAGAGTTATCATGTGACAGCTGTCATGTGACAGTTGTCATGTAACAGTTGTCTTGTGACAATTGTCTTGTGACAGTTGTCATGTGACAGTTGTCATGTGACAGTTGTCATGTGACAGTTGTCATGTGACAGTTGTCTTGTGACAGTTGTCATGTGACAGTTGTCATGTGACAGTTGTCATGTAACAGTTGTCTTGTGACAATTGTCTTGTGACAGTTGTCATGTGACAGTTGTCATGTGACAGTTGTCATGTGACAGTTGTCATGTGACAGTTGTCATGTGACAGTTGTCATGTAACAGTTGTCATGTAACAGTTGTCTTGTGACAGTTGTCATGTGACAGTTGTCATGTGACAGTTGTCATGTGACAATTATCATGTGACAGTTGTCATGTGACAGTTGTCATGTGACAGTTATCATGTGGCAGCTGTCATGTGACAGTTGTCATGTAACAGTTGTCTTGTGACAGTTGTCATGTGACAGTTGTCATGTGACAGTTGTCATGTAACAGTTGTCTTGTGACAATTGTCTTGTGACAGTTGTCATATGACAGTTGTCATGTGACAGTTGCCATGTGACAGTTGTCATGTGACAGTTGTCATGTGACAGTTATCATGTGGCAGCTGTCATGTGAGAGTTATCATGTGACAGCTGTCATGTGACAGTTGTCATGTAACAGTTGTCTTGTGACAATTGTCTTGTGACAGTTGTCATGTGACAGTTGTCATGTGACAGTTGTCATGTGACAGTTGTCATGTGACAGTTGTCTTGTGACAGTTGTCATGTGACAGTTGTCATGTGACAGTTGTCATTTAACAGTTGTCTTGTGACAATTGTCTTGTGACAGTTGTCATGTGACAGTTGTCATGTGACAGTTGTCATGTGACAGTTGTCATGTGACAGTTGTCATGTGACAGTTGTCATGTGACAGTTGTCATGTAACAGTTGTTTTGTGACAATTGTCTTGTGACAGTTGTCATGTGACAGTTGTCATGTGACAGTTGTCATGTGACAGTTGTCATGTGACAGTTTTGTTACTACAATTGTTTTCTGTGAGATATCTGAAGAATGTTTCTTCTGGTGACAAATAAGTCCGAGTGTTTGACTATATTTGGTTATGTTGGCTTAAATCAACTTAATGTTTATGTGTTTATAACATCTATGTGCCCTCAAGATCACTCTTAAATATTTGTACATGTACATAAACTTACATAAAACTTACTTTTCTAATTCTTAGTCAATCTTAGAGAAAAGTTTGTGTTGATTTAAGACTGTGCGAGTCTCAGTTGCATCACGTTGCAAGAAAATGGAAAAATTTAAGTACTGCTCTTCATGTGATAATTTCTGAGTGTGAATTAGACACATGTGCAACACTGGGGTATCTTTAATGAGGAAACGTTTCGCCACACAGTGGCCTTATCAGTCCATACAAAGAAGAATGGTGAAGAACAGGAGGAGTTTGAGGTAATCAGTCCCTCGGCCTTGAGTCGATGTGGTCAGTCCATCAATCTTGAAAAGAATACAGTATATGTGCGGAGAAGTAGCTTATGTACTGTAGGCAGGAGAGGTGCAGCAGTCGTAGGTGTTGTCACAGTTGTCCAATGTGGAAGTAGCACGTGACCAAGGGTTAGGCAAGTGAAGAATTCCCTGTATTAAGATCCCAAGATGTTGCTGAGTCAGACAGGAATGTAGATAAATGGTTCAGACAACCGATAAGTTGTTAATTTAACAACATGTCCGTTGTCTGAACCATTCATCTACAATTTCTGAGTGCAGCATCTGATTAGCTTCAACTCTTCCATGTTAATAACTTGATAATGCAACTTAGGGCCGTCTTCCAGCTTAGTCAGACCTATGTATGTATTTTAGGATATTGGTCTCTATGGTGTCTTTGAAAAGTTCATTTTAGATTTAGGCTGTGTATGTCCTAGTTTATCTTTTTTTTGAAGAAATATGATGACTTGCGATGACTGGTGATGACTGGTGATGACTGGTGATGACTGGTGACGACTGGTGATGACTGGTGACGACGTGATGACTTGCGATGACTGGTGATGACTGGTGATGACTGGTGATGACTGGTGATGACTGGTGATGACTTGCGATGACTTGCGATGACTGGTGATGACTGGTGATGACTGGTGATGACTGGTGATGACTGGTGATGACTTGCGATGACTGGTGATGACTCGTGATGACTGGTGATAACTGGTGATGACTGGTGATGACTGGTGATGACTGGTGATGACTTGTGATGACTGGTGATGACTGGTGATAACTGGTGATGACTGGTGATGACTGGTGATGACTGGTGATGACTTGCGATGACTGGTGATGACTCGTGATGACTGGTGATAACTGGTGATGACTGGTGATGACTGGTGATGACTTGTGATGACTGGTGATGACTGGTGATAACTGGTGATGACTGGTGATGACTGGTGATGACTGGTGATGACTGGTGATGACTTGCGATGACTGGTGATGACTGGTGATGACTGGTGATGACTTGCGATGACTTGCGATGACTGGTGATGACTGGTGATGACTGGTGATGACTGGCGATGACTTGCGATGACTTGCGATGACTTGCGATGACTGGTGATAACTGGTGATGACTGGTGATAACTAGTGATGACTGGTGATGACTGGTGATGACTGGTGATGACTTGCGATGACTTGCGATGACTGGTGATGACTGGTGATGACTGGTGATGACTTGCGATGACTTGCGATGACTTGCGATGACTTGCGATGACTGGTGATGACTGGTGATGACTGGTGATGACTGGTGATGACTTGCGATGACTTGCGATGACTGGTGATGACTGGTGATGACTGGTGGTGACTGGTGATGACTTGCGATGACTTGCGATGACTGGTGATGACTGGTGATAACTAGTGATGACTGGTGATGACTGGTGATGACTTGCGATGACTTACGATGACTGGTGATGACTGGTGATGACTGGTGATGACTTGCGATGACTTGCGATGACTTGCGATGACTGGTGATGACTGGTGTTGACTGGTGATGACTGGTGATGACTTGCGATGACTTGCGATGACTGGTGATGACTGGTGATGACTTGCGATGACTTGCGATGACTGGTGATGACTGGTGATGACTGGTGATGAATGGTGATGAATGGTGATAACTGGTGATGACTGGTGATGACTTGCGATGACTTGCGATGACTTGCGATGACTGGTGATGACTGGTGATGACTGGTGATGACTCGTGATGACTCGTGATAACTGGTGATGACTGGTGATGACTGGTGATGACTGGTGATGAATCGTGATAACTGGTGATGACTCGTAATGACTCGTGATGACTGGTGATAACTGGTGATGACTGGTGATGACTGGTGATGACTGGTGATGACTGGTGATGACTTGCGATGGCTTGCGATGACTGGTGATGACTCGTGATGACTCGTGATGACTCGTGATGACTCGTGATGACTTGCGATGACTTGCGATGACTGGTGATGACTGGTGATGACTGGTGATGACTGGTGATGACTCGTGATGACTCGTGATGACTCGTGATGACTTGCGATGACTGGTGATGACTCGTGATGACTCGTGATGACTCGTGATGACTCGTGATGACTGGTGATAACTGGTGATGACTGGTGATGACTGGTGATGACTGGTGATGACTTGTGATGACTGGTGATGACTGGTGATGACTGGTGATGACTTGCGATGACTGGTGATGACTCGTGATGACTGGTGATAACTGGTGATGACTGGTGATGACTGGTGATGACTGGTGATGACTTGTGATGACTGGTGATGACTGGTGATAACTGGTGTTGACTGGTGATGACTGGTGATGACTTGCGATGACTGGTGATGACTGGTGATGACTGGTGATGACTGGTGATGACTTGCGATGACTTGCGATGACTGGTGATGACTGGTGATGACTGGTGATGACTGGTGATGACTGGTGATGACTTGCGATGACTTGCGATGACTGGTGATAACTGGTGATGACTGGTGATAACTAGTGATGACTGGTGATGACTGGTGATGACTGGTGATGACTTGCGATGACTTGCGATGACTGGTGATGACTGGTGATGACTGGTGATGACTTGCGATGACTTGCGATGACTTGCGATGACTGGTGATGACTGGTGATGACTGGTGATGACTGGTGATGACTTGCGATGACTTGCGATGACTGGTGATGACTGGTGATGACTGGTGATGACTTGCGATGACTTGCGATGATTGGTGATAACTGGTGATGACTGGTGATAACTAGTGATGACTGGTGATGACTGGTGATGACTGGTGATGACTTGCGATGACTTACGATTACTGGTAATGACTGGTGATGACTGGTGATGACTTGCGATAACTTGCGATGATTTGCGATGACTTGCGATGACTGGTGATGACTGGTGATGACTGGTGATGACTGGTGATGACTTGCGATGACTTGCGATGACTGGTGATGACTGGTGATGAGTGGTGATGACTTGCGATGACTTGCGATGACTGGTGATGACTGGTGATGACTGGTGATGACTTGCGATGACTTGCGATGACTGGTGATGACTGGTGATGACTGGTGATGAATGGTGATGAATGGTGATGACTGGTGATAACTGGTGATGACTGGTGATGACTTGCGATGACTTGCGATGACTTGCGATGACTGGTGATGACTGGTGATGACTGGTGATGACTGGTGATGACTGGTGATGACTCGTGATGACTTGTGATAATTGGTGATGACTGGTGATGACTGGTGATGACTGGTGATGACTGGTGATGAATGGTGATGACTTGTGATAACTGGTGATGACTGGTGATGACTTGCGATGACTTGCGATGACTTGCGATGACTGGTGATGACTGGTGATGACTGGTGATGACTCGTGATGACTCGTGATGACTCGTCATAACTGGTGATGACTGGTGATGTCTGGTGATGACTGGTGATGAATCGTGATAACTGGTGATGACTCGTAATGACTCGTGATGACTGGTGATAACTGGTGATTACTGATGATGACTGGTGATGACTGGTGATGACTGGTGATGACTTGCGATGACTTGCGATGACTGGTGATGACTGGTGATGACTCGTGATGACTCGTGATGACTCGTGATGACTCGTGATGACTCGTGATGACTCGTGATGACTTGCGATGACTTGCGATGACTGGTGATGACTCGTGATGACTCGTGATGACTCGTGATGACTCGTGATGACTGGTGATGACTCGTGATGACTCGTGATGACTCGTGATGACTCGTGATGACTTGCGATGACTGGTGATGACTGGTGATGACTCGTGATGACTCGTGATGACTCGTGATGACTCGTGATGACTCGTGATGACTGGTGATGACTCGTGATGACTCGTGATGACTCGTGATGACTCGTGATGACTTGCGATGACTGGTGATGACTGGTGATGACTGGTGATGACTCGTGATGACTGGTGATGACTGGTGACGACTGGTGATGACTGGTGACGACGTGATGACTTGCGATGACTGGTGATGACTGGTGATGACTGGTGATGACTGGTGATGACTGGTGATGACTTGCGATGACTTGCGATGACTGGTGATGACTGGTGATGACTGGTGATGACTGGTGATGACTGGTGATGACTGGTGACGACGTGATGACTTGCGATGACTGGTGATGACTGGTGATGACTGGTGATGACTGGTGACGACTGGTGATGACTGGTGACGACGTGATGACTTGCGATGACTGGTGATGACTGGTGATGACTGGTGATGACTGGTGATGACTGGTGATGACTGGTGACGACTGGTGATGACTGGTGACGACGTGATGACTTGCGATGACTGGTGATGACTGGTGATGACTGGTGATGACTGGTGATGACTGGTGATGACTGGTGATGACTGGTGATGACTTGCGATGACTTGCGATGACTGGTGATGACTGGTGATGACTGGTGATGACTGGTGATGACTGGTGATGACTTGCGATGACTGGTGATGACTCGTGATGACTGGTGATAACTGGTGATGACTGGTGATGACTGGTGATGACTGGTGATGACTTGTGATGACTGGTGATGACTGGTGATGACTGGTGATGACTGGTGATGACTGGTGATGACTGGTGATGACTTGCGATGACTGGTGATGACTCGTGATGACTGGTGATAACTGGTGATGACTGGTGATGACTGGTGATGACTTGTGATGACTGGTGATGACTGGTGATAACTGGTGATGACTGGTGATGACTGGTGATGACTGGTGATGACTGGTGATGACTTGCGATGACTGGTGATGACTGGTGATGACTGGTGATGACTTGCGATGACTTGCGATGACTGGTGATGACTGGTGATGACTGGTGATGACTGGTGATGACTGGCGATGACTTGCGATGACTTGCGATGACTTGCGATGACTGGTGATAACTGGTGATGACTGGTGATAACTAGTGATGACTGGTGATGACTGGTGATGACTGGTGATGACTTGCGATGACTTGCGATGACTGGTGATGACTGGTGATGACTGGTGATGACTTGCGATGACTTGCGATGACTTGCGATGACTGGTGATGACTGGTGATGACTGGTGATGACTGGTGATGACTTGCGATGACTTGCGATGACTGGTGATGACTGGTGATGACTGGTGGTGACTGGTGATGACTTGCGATGACTTGCGATGACTGGTGATGACTGGTGATAACTAGTGATGACTGGTGATGACTGGTGATGACTTGCGATGACTTACGATGACTGGTGATGACTGGTGATGACTGGTGATGACTTGCGATGACTTGCGATGACTTGCGATGACTGGTGATGACTGGTGTTGACTGGTGATGACTGGTGATGACTTGCGATGACTTGCGATGACTGGTGATGACTGGTGATGACTTGCGATGACTTGCGATGACTGGTGATGACTGGTGATGACTGGTGATGAATGGTGATGAATGGTGATAACTGGTGATGACTGGTGATGACTTGCGATGACTTGCGATGACTTGCGATGACTGGTGATGACTGGTGATGACTGGTGATGACTCGTGATGACTCGTGATAACTGGTGATGACTGGTGATGACTGGTGATGACTGGTGATGAATCGTGATAACTGGTGATGACTCGTAATGACTCGTGATGACTGGTGATAACTGGTGATGACTGGTGATGACTGGTGATGACTGGTGATGACTGGTGATGACTTGCGATGGCTTGCGATGACTGGTGATGACTCGTGATGACTCGTGATGACTCGTGATGACTCGTGATGACTTGCGATGACTTGCGATGACTGGTGATGACTGGTGATGACTGGTGATGACTGGTGATGACTGGTGATGACTCGTGATGACTCGTGATGACTCGTGATGACTTGCGATGACTGGTGATGACTCGTGATGACTCGTGATGACTCGTGATGACTCGTGATGACTGGTGATAACTGGTGATGACTGGTGATGACTGGTGATGACTGGTGATGACTTGTGATGACTGGTGATGACTGGTGATGACTGGTGATGACTTGCGATGACTGGTGATGACTCGTGATGACTGGTGATAACTGGTGATGACTGGTGATGACTGGTGATGACTGGTGATGACTTGTGATGACTGGTGATGACTGGTGATAACTGGTGTTGACTGGTGATGACTGGTGATGACTGGTGATGACTTGCGATGACTGGTGATGACTGGTGATGACTGGTGATGACTGGTGATGACTTGCGATGACTTGCGATGACTGGTGATGACTGGTGATGACTGGTGATGACTGGTGATGACTGGTGATGACTTGCGATGACTTGCGATGACTGGTGATAACTGGTGATGACTGGTGATAACTAGTGATGACTGGTGATGACTGGTGATGACTGGTGATGACTTGCGATGACTTGCGATGACTGGTGATGACTGGTGATGACTGGTGATGACTTGCGATGATGACTTGCGATGACTTGCGATGACTGGTGATGACTCGTGATGACTCGTGATGACTGGTGATGACGATGACTGACTCGTGATGATGACGATGACTGGTGATGATGACTGGTGATGACTGGTGATGACTTGCGATGATGACTGGTGATGACTGGTGATGACTGGTGATGACTTGCGATGACTTGCGATGACTGGTGATGACTGGTGATGACTGGTGATGACTTGCGATGACTTGCGATGATTGGTGATAACTGGTGATGACTGGTGATAACTAGTGATGACTGGTGATGACTGGTGATGACTGGTGATGACTTGCGATGACTTACGATTACTGGTAATGACTGGTGATGACTGGTGATGACTTGCGATAACTTGCGATGATTTGCGATGACTTGCGATGACTGGTGATGACTGGTGATGACTGGTGATGACTGGTGATGACTTGCGATGACTTGCGATGACTGGTGATGACTGGTGATGAGTGGTGATGACTTGCGATGACTTGCGATGACTGGTGATGACTGGTGATGACTGGTGATGACTTGCGATGACTTGCGATGACTGGTGATGACTGGTGATGACTGGTGATGAATGGTGATGAATGGTGATGACTGGTGATAACTGGTGATGACTGGTGATGACTTGCGATGACTTGCGATGACTTGCGATGACTGGTGATGACTGGTGATGACTGGTGATGACTGGTGATGACTGGTGATGACTCGTGATGACTTGTGATAATTGGTGATGACTGGTGATGACTGGTGATGACTGGTGATGACTGGTGATGAATGGTGATGACTTGTGATAACTGGTGATGACTGGTGATGACTTGCGATGACTTGCGATGACTTGCGATGACTGGTGATGACTGGTGATGACTGGTGATGACTCGTGATGACTCGTGATGACTCGTCATAACTGGTGATGACTGGTGATGTCTGGTGATGACTGGTGATGAATCGTGATAACTGGTGATGACTCGTAATGACTCGTGATGACTGGTGATAACTGGTGATTACTGATGATGACTGGTGATGACTGGTGATGACTGGTGATGACTTGCGATGACTTGCGATGACTGGTGATGACTGGTGATGACTCGTGATGACTCGTGATGACTCGTGATGACTCGTGATGACTCGTGATGACTCGTGATGACTTGCGATGACTTGCGATGACTGGTGATGACTCGTGATGACTCGTGATGACTCGTGATGACTCGTGATGACTGGTGATGACTCGTGATGACTCGTGATGACTCGTGATGACTCGTGATGACTTGCGATGACTGGTGATGACTGGTGATGACTCGTGATGACTCGTGATGACTCGTGATGACTCGTGATGACTCGTGATGACTGGTGATGACTCGTGATGACTCGTGATGACTCGTGATGACTCGTGATGACTTGCGATGACTGGTGATGACTGGTGATGACTGGTGATGACTCGTGATGACTGGTGATGACTCGTGATGACTTGCGATGACTTGCGATGACTGGTGATGACTGGTGATGACTCGTGATGACTGGTGATGACTTGCGATGACTGGTGATGACTGGCGATGACTGGTGATGACTCGTGATGACTCGTGATGACTCGTGATGACTGGTGATGACTGGTGATGACTCGTGATGACTCATGATGACTCGTGATGACTGGTGATGACTCGTGATGACTCGTGATGACTCGTGATGACTTGCGATGACTTGCGATGACTGGTGATGACTGGTGATGACTGGTGATGACTGGTGATGACTCGTGATGACTCATGATGACTCGTGATGACTCGTGATGACTCGTGATGACTCGTGATGACTCGTGATGACTTGCGATGACTTGCGATGACTGGTGATGACTGGTGATGACTGGTGATGACTCGTGATGACTCGTGATGACTCGTGATGACTTGCGATGACTGGTGATGGCTCGTGATGACTCGTGATGACTCGTGATGACTCGTGAATGCTTCTTCTGATTCCATTAAATCTTCAACACATTAATATTTAACAGGATTATCAACCTACGCCGCACTCTGCACTATTCCAGTCGCGTGTACTGAGGTAGAGGGGGCTGGGGCTGTGCAATACGGGGATACCTTCCTGGGATTGTGCAGCGACAGAAATACACATAACTTTCATGATTATTATTATTATTATTATTGGGTTCTTGATTCAGGAAATATGATCACCCTTCCTAGTTCTGGGATCAAAACTGACCCCTAGGAGTTTAGCGCTTCCCTATAATTTTACCAGTTAACACGGAAGAAAATGTAAGAGGATGTTTAGTGAACGACGGCAATTATCTCACCATTAGGAACGTACCTTCGTTAGTTTCACCGCGTCACTAGTGGAGATCGGCCAATCAGAGGAGGCCTTGCACGCAGAGGCGTGACGTCACAGATGCAGCGCAGCCAATGGGAGCGCTCGCTCACCTGAAAGAATTTCATATTAGTTCGTCAAGGGTCATTTTCATTCGTATTAATATTGAGTGTTGTTTAGTTGATTTTTGTGTCTATATGTCCATCTGACCTTGAGACTGTGGCTGTGTGTGTACATCTATGTGTACGTTTTTATGTAGGGCTACCTCTACATGAGTGTACACGTGTGCGTGTACGAGTGCCTCTGTATGTACGTGTACCTGTGCATGTACCTGTAGTTGTGCTTGTACGTGTAACATTGCATGTACGTGTAACTATGCCTGCATGTGTACCTGTGACTGTACATGTACAATTGACCAAATGAAAAGCGAGACGAATTAAGCCAATGGAGATATGTGGTAACCCCTCCAAGTAGAAAGCTTGTAGCCACCAGTGTTGTAACAGAGGCTGTGATTGGTAGATGTACCCACCAGTGTTGTAACAGAGGCTGTGATTGGTAGATGTACCCACCAGTGTTGCAACAGAGGATGTGATTGGTAGATGTACCCACCAGTGTTGCAACAGAGGCTGTGATTGGTA
>NC_091302.1:34347910-34352910 GCF_038502225.1 Cherax quadricarinatus | reverse complement strand
AGTGGAGACCAATGCAACACTTGCGAGGAATGTAGTGGAGACCAATGCAACACCTGCGAGGAATGTAATGGAGACCAGTGCAACACTTGGACTCTGAGGAGATATAACACCACAAGAAAAGGCAGTGAGTAAACATCAACGCTAGTTTACTCGAATTACAGATCCTAACAGCTAGTAAACAAGTCCTCCCCCACCCAGACATACGTAGGGTGAATATAATTAGGTGAATACAGAAGCACACACAAACACACACACACGCGCACACACACACACACACACACATACACACACACACACACACACACACACACACACACACACACACACACACACACACACACACACACACACACACACACACACACACACACACACTGGAGAGATAGGGGGGACATGATAACGACATACAAAATACTGAGAGGAAATGACAAGGTGGACAAAGACAGGATGTTCCAGAGATGGGACAGAGTAACAAGGGGACACAGTTGGAAGTTGAAGACACAGATGAATCACCAGAGATGTTAGGAAGTATTTCTTCAGCCACAGAGTAGCCAGGAATTGGAATAGTTTGGGAAGCGATGTAGTGGAGGCAGGATCCATACATAGCTTTAAGCAGAGGTATGATAAAGCTCACGGTTGAGGGAGAGTGACCTAGTGGCGACCAGTGAAGAGGCGGGGCCAGGAGCTAGGACTCGACCCCTGCAACCTCAGCTAGGTGAGTACAGCTAGGTGAGTACACACATAGATGGATAAAGAGGAAGGATCAGCAGCAATACAAGAATAATATAGCATCGATAGCGAAATCTGACTCTCAGAGTTACTTATTTGCACAGAACTGCTTAATGCCTCAAATGATATAGTGGAAGTTTTAGCAGTAAAGATCGAGAACCAAAACCTGGTCATTGTGGTAGTATACAAGCCTCCGGATGCAACGTCCCAGCAATTCCAGGAACAGCTGTCAAAAATTGGCCACTGTCTGGAAAATCTTCCAGCTCCTGCCCACAACTTCTTGCTCCTTGGGTATTTCAACTTGAGGCACCTAAAATGGAGGAATATAGCAAATAATGTTGTTGCAGTGATAACACCAGGAAGCAGCTCTGACTAGAACTCACACACACACACACGAGCTTTTAAATCTCTGCACAAAATTCAACTTAAACCAGCAAATAATAGAGCCTACTAGACTGGAGAATACACTAGACCTCATCTTCACTAACAATGATGGTCTGATACGAAATGTCACCATATCAAAAGCAATATACTCGGATCACAACATAATCGAGGTTCAGACATGTATGTGCGGAGCCCCAGACCGACAAAATGAGATTAGTCACGAGGGAGCCTTCACCAAATTCAACTTCAATAACAAGAACATAAAGTGGGACCAAGTAAACCAAGTCCTAAACGATATAAGCTGGGAAGATAGACTAAGCAACACAGACCCCATCTTATGCCTAGAACAGATTAACTCGGTGGCACTTGATGTATGCTCAAGGCTTGCTCTTTTAAGAAAAAGTAGGAGTAGATGTAAAATAGAAAGAGATAAGCGCTCCCTTTACAGGCGACGGAAAAGAATAACAGAGCGGCTAAAAGAGACCAATATATCTGAAATGCGTAGGGAGACACTGGTCAGAGAAATAGCAAACATCGAACTTAAGCTAAAGGAATCTTATAGGAGTCAGGAATCGCGGGAAGAACTAAAAGCCATAAATGAAATCGAAAGAAACCCAAAGTATTTCTTGTTGTCGAGAACAACATCCAGTATTGGGCCCCTACTTAAACAAGATGGGACCTTCATAGATGACAGCAAGGAAATGAGTGAGCTACTCAAGTCCCAATATGACTCAGTTTTTAGCAAGCCGCTAACCAGACTGAGAGTCGATGATCAAAATTATTTTTTTATGAGAGAGCCACAGAATTTGGTAAACACAAGCCTATCTGATGTTATCCTGACGCCAAATGACTTCGAACGGGCGATAAATGACATGCCCATGCACTCTGCCCCAGGGCCAGACTCATGGAACTCCGTGTTCATCAAGAACTGCAAGAAACCCCTATCACGAGCTTTTACCATCCTATGGAGAGGGAGCATGGACACGGGGGTCGTCCCACAGTTACTAAAAACAACAGATATAGCCCCACTCCACAAAGGGGGCAGTAAAGCAATAGCAAAAAACTACAGACCGATAGCGCTAACATCCCATATCATAAAAATCTTTGAAAGGGTCCTAAGAAGCAAGATCGCCACCCATCAATTACACAACCCACGGCAGCATGGGTTTAGAGCAGGTCGCTCCTGTCTGTCCCAACTACTGGATCACTACGACAAGGTCCTAGATGCACTAGAAGACAAAAAGAATGCAGATGTAATATATGCAGACTTTGCAAAAGCCTTCAACAAGTATGACCATGGCGTAATAGCGCACAAAATGCGTGCTGAAGGAATAACTGGAAAAGTTGGTAGATGGATCTATAATTTCCTCACAAACAGAACACAAAGAGTAGTAGTCAACAGAGTAAAGTCTGAGGCGGCTACGGTGAAAAGTTCTGTTCCACAAGGCACAGTACTCGCTCCCATCTTGTTTCTCATCCTCATATGTGACATAGACAAGGATGTCAGCCACAGCACCGTGTCTTCCTTTGCAGATGACACTCGAATCTGCATGACAGTGTCTTCCATTGCAGACACTGCAAGGCTCCAGGCGGACATCAACCAAATCTTTCAGTGGGCTGCAGAAAACAATATGAAGTTCAACGATGAGAAATTTCAATTACTCCGATATGGTAAACATGAAGAAATTAAAACTCCATCAGAGTACAAAACAAATTCCGGCCACAAAATAGAGCGAGAAACCAACGTCAAAGACCTGGGAGTGATCATGTCGGAGGATCTCACCTTCAAGGACCATAACATTGTATCAATGGCATCTGCTAGAGAAATGACAGGATGGATAATGAGAACCTTCAAAACTAGGGATGCCAAGCCCATGATGACACTCTTCAGGTCGCTTGTTCTATCTAGGCTGGAATATTGCTGCACACTAACAGCACCTTTCAAGGCAGGTGAAATTACTGACCTAGAAAATGTACAGAGAACCTTCACGGCGCGCATAACGGAGATAAAACACCTCAATTACTGGGAGCGCTTGAAGTTCCTGAACCTGTATTCCCTGGAACGCAGGCGGGAGAGATACATGATTATATACACCTGGAAAATCCTAGAGGGACTAGTACCGAACTTGCACACGAAAATCAATCACAACGAAAGCAAAAGACTCGGCAGACGATGCAACATCCGCCCAATGAAAAGCAGGGTGTCACTAGCACGTTAAGAGACAATACAATAAGTGTCAGGGGCCCGAGACTGTTCAACTGCCTCCCAGCATACATAAGGGGGATTACCAATAGACCCCTGGCTGTCTTCAAGCAGGCATTGGACAAGCACCTAAAGTCGGTACCTGACCAGCTGGGCTGTGGCTCGTACGTTGGATTGCGTGCAGCCAGCAGTAACAGCCTGGTTGATCAGGCTCTGATCCACCAGGAGGCCTGGTCACAGACCGGGCCGCGGGGGCGTTGACCCCCGGAACTCTCTCCAGGTAAACTCAAGGTAAACAGCCACATCAGGAGAAAAACATCTGTCAAGGATCAGGTAATCAGACTGAGGAAGGAAGGAAGGAAGGAAGGAAGGAGGGGTTTATCATAAGAAACGACAAAGGAGGATGTGAAGAGCTCAACACGATATTCAATGAAGCGTTTTCAGAGGAGACAGGAAGGACTCCAGTAAACCTGGATAGAGAGGTACACCAAGCGGTGGACACATTACATACAACAGAGGAGGAGGTGAAGAGGCTGCTAAGTGAGCTAGATACTTACGAGTCGGTGGGACCGGACAACATCTCTCCGTGGGTCCTGAGAGAGGGAGCAAAGGCACTATGTGTGCTACTAACATAAATCTTTAACACATCTATTGAAACAGGGCAACTACCTGAGGTGTTGAAGACTGCAAATGCAATTCCAATCTTTAAGAAAAGAGACAGGCAGGTGGCATTAAACTACTGAAAGTGTCAATGACGTGCATAGTATGCAAAGTCATGGAGGAGATTATATTTATCAGGAGAAGTTTTGTGGAGCACCTAGAAAAAATGAGCTTACAAGCAATAATCAACACGGTTTCAAGGAAGGGAAATCCTATGTCACGAACCTACTTGAGTTTTACAAGGTGATAGAAGTAAGACAAGAGAGAGATGGGTGGTAGATTGCAGGTTCTTGGACTGTAAGAAGGCTTTTGACACAGTTCTGAGCAAGAGATTAGTGCAAAAGCTAGAGGAGCAGGCAGGAATAACAGGAAAGACACTGCAATGGCTCAAAGAATACCCGACATGAAGGATACAACGAGATGGTATGGAATGAGGTGACAGAGTGGGCGCCTGTGACGAGCGGAGTTTCACAAGTGTCAGTTCTAGGGCCGGTGTTGTTTCTTGTGAATGACATGACGGAAGGGATAAATTAAGAGATGTTCCTTTTTGCAGACGATGTGAAGATAATGCGAAGAATTCAAGTAGCTGAGGATCACATGGGACTACAAAGGGACCCGGACAGGCTGAAAGTCTGGTCCAACAACTGGCTCTTGGAGTTTAACCCCACCAAATTGAAAGTCATGAAAATTGGAAGTGAAAGAGACCGCAGACAAAGTATAGGCTAGGAGACCAAAGACTGCAAACCTCACTCAAGGAAAAGGATCTTGGTGTGATTATAATACCGAGCACATCTCCTCAAGCATTCATCAACCAATAACTGCTTCAGTATATGGGCACCTGGCATACCTAAGCATAACATTTCAACGCCTGAGTGAGGAATCATTCAAGGCTCTGTACACCGAGTATGTTAGGCGCATGTTTTAGTATACAGCACAGTATGGAACCCACACCTGGTCAAGCACGTCAAGAAATTAGAGAAAATACAAAGGTTTGCAACAAGACTAGTCCCGGAACTAAGTGGTA
>NC_091302.1:34327910-34337910 GCF_038502225.1 Cherax quadricarinatus | reverse complement strand
GAGGAGAGGTTAAGGGAAATCAACCTGACGACACTGGAGGACAGGAGAGATAGGGGGGACATGATAACATAAAATACAGAGAGGAATCGACAAGGTGGACAGAGACAGGATGTTCCAGAGATGGGACACAACAACAAGGGGTCACAGTTGGAAGTTGAAGACACAGATGACTCACAGGGATGTTAGGAAGAATTTCTTCAGTCACAGAGTTGTCAGGAAGTGGAATAGTCTGGGAAGTGAAGTAGTTGAGGCAGGATCCATACATAGCTTTAAGAAGAGGTATGATAAAGCTCATGGAGCGCGAAGAGACCGAGTAGGGGCCAATGAAGAAGAGGCAGGGCCAGAAGCTGTGACTCGACCCCGGCAACCACAACTAGGTGAGTACTCACACACAAGCAAACATAAACACACACACACACACACACACACACACACACACACACACACACACACACACACACACACACAGTCGTCAGGAAGTGGACTAGCCTAGCAAGTGAAGTAGTGGAGGCAGGAACCATACATAGTTTTAAGAAGAAGTATGACAAAGCTCAGGAAGCAGAGAGGGAGAGGACCTAGTAGCGATCAGTGAAGAGACGGGGCCAGGAGCTGAGTATCGACCCCTGCAACCACAATTAGGTGAGTACAATTAGTTGAGTACACACACACACACACCTTGGGGCCAGCGATCACGTGGTTTTAAGCTTCGAATACACAGTAGAGCTACAAGTGGAGGGGGAAGCAGGAAGGCCAGGACGAATGAAGCCAAACTACAGGAAAGGGGGTATAAACAGTGGTGACGTGTACTTAGCTCAGTGGTGACGTGTACTTAGCTTGAGTCGTGACGTGTACTTAGCTCTGTTAAGACCTGTTTGTGTGCTCTCTGTGAATCTGAACCAGGATGCCCTCTCTTGAGCAACTTTACCAGCAGCTGAGAGAAGAGCTCAGAGTTGCTAAGATGGAGATACGGCGATTAACGGAGGAGAACAAGAGGATTCGTAGTAATCCTCCTGTTGTGAGTCCCCAGGTTCAGAGGGGAGCTTGGTCAGTGGCCGGGCAACATGGAACCAAGCTGAAGATCAAGAAAACGGTTGGAGAGGCAGAAACAACGAGAAACCAGAAGACTACCGTGGAAACTTCCAACCCATTCTCGGTGCTACCTGACGAATGTGAGTGTTCTACTGGGAATGCCACAACGAGCACCAAAGAAGTATTGGCAGACGTGAGTGAGACATCCCTAGAAACCCCAACGAAGACCATCGAGAACGTCTTGACGAATTCTACAAGTGGTGTAATGCTACCTGGCGAATGTGAGTCGACTACTCGGAGCATCACGACGGACGACGCCAAGGAAGGTAAAAACATTGTTGTTGTTGGGGATAGCCAGATTAGGTACATGGATAGGGCATTCTGCTTGAAGGATAGGAGTAGGAGGCAGAGAGTGTTTTCCTGGGGCTGGGATGAAGGATATTGTTAGCCGTCTGGATGACATCATGAGAGGTAATGGGAGCAATCCTATTATCTGTCTCAGTGCTGGAGGCAACGATGTTGGCAGACGTAGGAGTGAGGACCTGATTAGCAGGTATAGGTCAGCAATAGAGATAATTAGGAGGAAGGGTGGGAAACCTGTCATATGTGGCATTTTGCCAAGGAGAGGAGTTTGAAATGAATGGTTGTCCAGAGCAATTGGTGTCAATTGCTGGCTGGACAAATACTGTAAGGAAAATGCGGTAACATTCATTGACAACTGGGACCTCTTCTATGGCAGAAATGACATGTATGCCAGGGATGGGGTTCACTTATCTAGGTGTGGGGTGGGAGCACTGGCCAACGCAGTGGAGGGAGCTGTTAGGTCTTTAAACTAGGAACAGTTAGTGGTATGGGTTTTTGCGGGAAAACTGTGAAGTCTCAGGGTAGTAATATGAGTACTAGGAGAACTAGTAATAGGCAAAATAAGGTGGATATTGGAAAGCCAGTGGCACTAATTGACAAGGACAGTAATAGGATTAGTGGAATAACAGAAAGGAGCAGGAAAGGTAAAGAGAGAGGAGGGTCTTTAGGTATTTATTACACAAATAGTCGCAGTGCTAGGAATAAGATGGACGAGTTGAGACTAGTTGCTAGTGCAGGTAACATAGATGTATTTGCCATTACTGAGACGTGGTTTAATTCAAAAAGTCGGGACATGCCTGCAGAATGTCACATTCAGGGTTTTAAATTGTTCCAAGTAGATAGAAGTATCGGGAAGGGGGGTGGGGTGGCATTGTATGTCCGAGATCGCTTGAACTGTTGCATAAAAACGGGTATTAAGTCTGAAGTAACACATACAGAGTCTGTTTGGATAGAATTTTCAGAGGGGCATGAAAAACTGATTTTAGGAGTGATATACCGTCCCCCAAACTTAGATAGGGACCAAGGGAGACTACTATGGGAGGAAATTGTTAAGGCCACAAGGCACGATAATGTAGTAATTCTAGGAAACTTTAACTTTAGTTATATTGATTGGAATTTCTTGACTGGGAATTTAGAATCATGCGACTTCTTAGAAGTAGTTCAGGATTGTTTTTTGAAGCAGTTTGTGACAGAACCTACAAGGGGAAATAACCTGCTTGACTTAGTTATGGCAAACAATGAATCCCTTGTTAATAATTTAGAAATTTCAGAGGAACTGGGTGCTAGCGACCACAAATCAATTACATTTAGCATTGAATGGAAGTACGATAGTAGCGGTAACTCAGTAACAGTCCCAGATTTTCGCTTAGCAGATTACGATGGGCTTAGAGAACACTTATCATCTGTTGACTGGGGTAACGAAGTGAGCTATCAATATGAAAGTTTTCTGAACACTATACATGCTGCTCAAAGAACGTTTATCCCATATAAAGAAATTAGATCAAATAGAAATGACCCAAAATGGATGAATAATAGGCTCAAATATCTACTAGCGCATAAGAAAGGAATTTATAGGCGTATCAAAAGAGGTGAGGGTCATCTTATGAATCAGTATATTGACATTAAGAGGGACATTAAAAAGGGGATAAGAAAAGCTAAAAGGGACTATGAAATTAATTCTTGGGCACGACCTACTTCCACATTGAACAAATGTGACACGACCTATGACTGCTGCACCTCTCCTGCCATACGGTTTATAAGCCGCTTCTCCGCTGATATGCCGTATTCTATTCAAGATTGATGGACTGAACACATCGACTCAAGGTTGAGGGACTGATTACCTCATTCTCCTCCTGTTCTTCAAGTTTCTCCTACGTATGGACTGATGAAGCCACTGTGTGGCGAAACGTTTCCTCGATAAAGATACCAAAGAGTTGCACATGTGTCTAATTTATCAACATGTCGGTTCTCTGAACCATTCATCTACAAAGTGTTGAAGAGATACATAGTCCTCCCCACCAACTCCATTGCCAAACACGTTTCCAACATCTTTTCCAATACCTCATTCCAAGTATCTACCTCCACAACCACGACCATCAAGGACATTACCAGTGATAGACAGGACAAGCTTCCACCCTCTGCAGGGGTATACATAATCCCTTGTAATGACTGCAACAAATTGTACGTGGGCGAAACATCAAGGGACCTCCAAACACGTATTTCAGAACACTAGTACGCAAGCAGGTCTGACGACACAAGGAATGCCTGTGTACAACACCGTAATTCACGCAACCACTTGATAAACTACAGAAACTCAAGACTTATCGCCACAGAAGACAACACTCAATACCGAAGAATCCTGGAATCATCACTTATTTCTATATCCGACAACTTCAACCAGAATAGTGGCTTCTATAACATAGCTGAACCACTTGCCAAGAAACTTCTTCATCGCTATCCCACTTAAGAACACAGGAATGGAAGAACACTGTAGAAGGTCTGCTTACAAACTTATCCAATCTCCTTTCCAAGCTACCCAAGATTTTAGACTCTATAACCCCACTGATGCAGCATTCTCCACCTGACCTCAGCATTCTGAACCTGACTATAAATACTCGCGTCCCTTCCACCCCAGGTAGATCTGTTTGTGACTTGAAAAAGCTCACTGTGTGGGCGAAACGTAGTCAATAAAGGATCACATTATACTGCATATGTATTTATATTTCCATTGTGTCGGTATTTTATACCATTTATTTCCAACGGGAGTTGACAATAGAAACAGGTGCGGAAATAAACACCCCACCCCCGGAAAACCAAGAGGGATGGAACACTGTGGACAACAAGAAGAAGCGCCATCCGTCCAAGGAGCAGGCAAACCAGCTCAACCGACCTGGCAAATTCAAGGTGAAGTCTTACGGGGACCACAGAACCCACTATGGGGTTGTTTCATACCTGGAATCACAACACAACCTGAAGTTCAAGATATGGTTCAACTTGAGGGGAGAACCAATATTGACTCCTCTCAACAAGGAAATGTATACCACCTTGAAGAGAGTCATGGAGACAGATCGCTCATTCACCCTGGAGGAACTGGACTCTCGGCAGAAGATCACCAAGGGTGTAGTGATGCGATACCCGCTGATGATGCCCATCGAGGCAGTAGCAGCTCACCCCAGTGTGGTGTCAGCTCAACGTCTCAAGGCAAAGACGGCAGGCAATGCACCAACCCGACAGGTCCTCATTCAGCATGTAGGACCACTGCCATCCCAGCTGGACCTCGGTTCTTGGGGCAGGTACGATGTCAGGACCTTCACAGCAGAACCAGTTCGCTGTTTCAAGTGTCAGCGTTATGGACACCTGGGTGCACTCTGTCCGAACAGAGTAATCTGCGGTGTCTGCAGCCAGCACCACCCTACCGAGGAATGCATCACCAAGCTGAAAAATGCATCGCCACCCACTCCACAATCCCCGAACTGCAGGCAGAAACACCATGCCTGAAATCCTCGATGCCCCGAGAGGCTCGCCAGAATTCAAGAAGTCTGGAAGACGCCAAAAACTCGGCAACAGGCTACGACGGATCATCACTCTCAGCAAACGATGGGTGCAGAGAACCCTGCCATACCGCAGATCTCTCAGCAGCTAACCCAAGTCAATGCCCAGGAATTCCCAACCCTAGAAGCCTCAACCAGGCGTCAAGGTCAAGAACCTCCTGCACCCCTACCTCAAAGAAGAAACAGAAACAAGAGGAACAGGAGGCGTCAACAGGGTGCATCTGGTCAATGCGATCAGCAGGCGGCACTAAACGAGCCCCCACCGGCCATAGCACGACAACGCAGGCACTCCTTACCCGGCACAGGCGCTTTGCAGACTCAACTGGCACCTCACCAGCAGATCCCGGCTACCCAACCTGGTATACAGCAACAGACCACGGTGCATACAATAAAGAAATCCAACCCTCAGCAGTCCCTACAGACCACAACAACCCAGATAATATCCACTCTTTCGAACCCAACTCCAAAGCAGGCCCTCACCAGGGAGGATCTCGTAGCACTCATCAAGGTGTTCACAGATCTTATTTGCAACACAATCAACTCCACGGAACAACAGAGCGCATTCCGGCAGATGGTCAGTACGCTCCTAAGAGTGTGCTTTCTGACTGAAGAGGAGACAGTGGGTGCCATGAATTTGCAGGTTCTCAGAGAGGGCAGGACTCAGTCTCCAGCTCAGGAAACAACATCGATGGAATAACCTCTGTACCAAATCACACCCTCAAGGTCCTACAGTGGAACATTCAGGGCCTGAGGGGCAAACAGCACCTCTTGCTGGAGGCAGTAATTCGGGATCGGGTTGATATCGTCTTGCTACAAGAAAATCTGACTGTCCCGACTATGTGCCCAAGACTACCCGGTTTTGCTGGGTATTTTCGGCACACGGACCCGGGCGTTCACTGCAGAGGCACAGCTGTATTTGTATCCAATACAATACCTCACGAGGTTATAGCCAACCCTGTGGACTGTGGGGAGGATGTCGAGGTACAGGCCATCCTTGTGCACATACCTGGGGCGCCCATTACCATCTATAACATCTACAAGAACCCACGACACACCCTCGACATTGCAGAGCTCCTCGCACTAGCACGCACTGAGTGTATTATTGTGGGTGGAGATTTCAACGCACATCACCCAATGCTGCACTCTCACTCAGCAACCAATGCTGCTGGCAGACACATAGCAATGCTCCTACACGATATTCCAGAGGTAAAGTTGCTAAACAATGGAGACCCCACACACCTGTTGGGTGGCTGCCTCGACCTTACCTTCGGGTCAAGACAACTCGCAGCAGGAGCCACATGGGAAACTCATCCTCACCTTGTCAGTGACCACTTTGCAGTGATCACCACCTTCAACATCAACAGGCCTCCCACAGTTGTGCTGCCTCCTAGATGGGACGTAAAGAGGGCCAACTGGAAGGTGTTCCAGGATTATCTTCATGACTGGTGGTCCACATACTCTCTATCTGAAGACTGTGATACGGCTGAACAGGAGCTAATCACTGTTCTCATCCAGGCAGCAGAGTGCGCAATTCCAAAGAAGTCCGCAGGACGCACTCACAAAAGAGACTGGTGGTTCTACAACGACGAGGTGCGGGAGCAGAACCACCGCATCAACTCTTTTAGGAAGCTGTACAGGCGTAACCCTACGGCAGAGAACAGGAATACTCTGAGAGCCATTGTGCAGCATGCCCGCAGAGTCTCTCTCAGAGTAAAAACTGAGAAATGGCTGGAGTGGTGCTCAACATTCGGGCATCACACCACCTTATCTGAGATATGGGGCAAGCTCAACATAGCAAATGGCAAGAGCAAGCCGAGGCCACCAGCACACCCGAACCCATCCCAGGGAGCTGAGAAACTAGTGGAGCTTTTCACTTCCAGGGGAGCATCCACTCAGCTCCCACAGGACATCCGGAATATACAGACGGATCTTCTGCCACAGCGCCAGCTAACGATACAAGCTGCATGTGAGTCGGAAGATGTGACTGATGAAGACCTCACGGACTTGGAACTCCGACGTGCCATTAAGAACACAGGTGACACTGCCCCGGGCATCGATGGTGTTACATACTCCATGATTGCACGGGCTGGGCAGAGTGGATGGGAGGCCATACTAGACGTCATTAACAAGTCGTGGAGGGCCAGGACACTCCCAGCAGCTTGGAAGAAAGCTACCATCGTACCAATTCCAAAGCCCAAGGACCCAGGCAGTATGAGACCCATATCGCTGACCAGCTGCTTAGCCAAGACTGCTGAGAGGATGGTGTTAAACCGCCTCCTATGGAAACTTGGACCCTCTCATCATCACATATTTGGCTTCACCAAAGGAGTGGGTACAGCAGAGTGCATAACCACTCTACTAAGCCAGATTGCTGACAGTAACAAAAAACCTAGTATTGTCGTCTACCTCGACCTTGAAAAGGCATTTGAGCTAGCCAGCCCCACAGCAATTCTGGCAATACTAGCTCGGAAGGGAATCAAAGGATGCCTCCTGGCCTGGATAGAGTCCTACCTTAGGGGCAGGATGGCCTGTGTCAGCTTTCAGGGACACTACTCTTCCTTTAAATCCCTGGAAAACGGTACGCCACAAGGAGGTGTGCTCAGTCCTACCCTGTTTAACATTCTCATGCAGGAACTTATGAGCCTTCCCTTTCATAGTGGTACACAGCTCCTCAGCTATGCTGATGATTTTGCACTCGTAGTGAATGGGAAAGGCAATTTATAACGACAGGCTCAGAGAGCTTTGGACCTAATTACGCAGTCTTGCAAGGAACTAGGCCTCAAGATCTCGGCCGAGAAATCTCTTGCATTGATGTTAAAGGGACCAGATCCTGTGAATAGATTACGTATTCAGGATATAGAACTTGAGTGGACAGGCTCCTACCTGTACTTGGGAATCTACATTGATAAAAAGCTGACCTTTCAGAAACAGGCCGAGTATGTCAGGTCACGTGCTCTACTCAGACTCAACGCCATGAGAGCCATGACGAGGCACCGTGCAGGGGCAAGCAAAGATGTACTTCGCTTGTACTATATACAAGCTATACGCTCGCTCATTGACTACGGTGCACCGGCGTTAGCTCATCTCTTCCCGCAGAGCAGGCAAAGAGTGGAGGTCGTACAAAATCAGGCGATAAGAACTATGCTTGGGGCCCCCATCTGGACCAACACAGTATGTCTCAGATCTGAGGCCTGGCTTCCTTCCTTTCCTGACAGAGTAAGATACATAAACGCCTGCAAAGTGGCCACGATTCTGCACAGGCAGCAAGGTACCCCACTAAGGAGACGGATATTGACAACCATGGCACAAGATCCCACACTCTTCACGGACTACTCCTGGATTCGTTATTCGTTCGTTTTGTGCTGCTGGACGGAAGCTGCTGCCCATACAACTACTCCTTGAGAAGAGTTGTGACCTTCCTGTTGCTGGGTACCATCCACCACCTCCCTGGCGCCCAGATCCAGCCGATGTTTGCGTCATGCAGCTACCCATCTCTAAGCGTCTCTGCAGTCAAGACACTCTCAGCAATCATGCTGAGACAAGCATGGCACTGGCAGAGGGAGGCACATGTGCAGTGTATTTCACAGATGGTTCTGTCGACCCTGACAGGAAGAAAGCAGCAGCTGGACTGTACCACAATGGTCACACACAAGGCTGGCGACTCCCTGACCACTGCACGATCCTTCAAGCTGAGCTGGTGGCGATTCAGCAGGCATTGTCACATGCCCTACGACATCGACTCCGACCTGTCATACATGTTGATTCTACGTCTGCAATCAATGCCCTCTCCCATCCTCAACCACAGGACAATGTTCACCTCATCACATCGATCCTGAGCATAATGACAGCCTTAGAAGTTCAGGGTAACAGATCGACATTGAACTGGATCCCCAGCCATGCTGGCATCCGGGGAAATGAGGCGGCAGATGATGCAGCCAAGGCAGCAACAGACTATCCACATGTTGGGATTACTGTCCCAATCAGCCTACGACAGACCAAACTGGTGGCTGCCAGAGCCATGAAACTTATGGGGGAGGTCTTAGGTGATACCCCATCTCAACAGTGGTACCGAGCAGCGACTCAGGGAGAACCCCCTCCATATGATAGAAGCTGGTCCAGAGCGCAGTGTACCGCCATCCATCGGCTTCGTTTGGGCTTCCCCACAGCCAAGATGATGGTAGGCAAGGCTGAGGAGGAGATGTGCCAGTACTGTCAGCACATTGTCCAGCGGCCCCTAACACACTATCTTCTGGAGTGCGAAGTTACTGAGACACTCCGCAGGCAACTAGGAGTGATATTCCCTCCCGAAGAGGAACCAGAGATGACTGCGGCCACACTAGTGTACCATGGAGTCAACGAACCAGACAAGCTGTTACCTGTGATAAGGACATATCCTCCTCCTCGTTAGTGTCCATAGTTAGGAGTACATACGGTGTTGTCGCTTATGAGATGCACCAGTTGAACTGACCAGAAGAGTGCTTGAACAGCATATGTCGCATCATTGTAGAAACCTTTCTCCCTCGGGAGCCAGAGACGGGTCATCGCAAGATTGAGACCCGTGCCAGGACTACGGTCTTGGAGAACATTATACATACATACAACGGGAGTTATTTCTTGGGTATCTTTACGTAGTGGTCGTTTTGATAAGGACCTGCCTCGCATGGGCCAGTAGGCCTTCTGCAGTGTTCCTACATTCTTATGTTCTTATGTTCTAAGTGACCTTGATACCTCAATCTTCAACATATCCCTTGAAACTGGGCAACTACCTGAGGTATAGAAGACGGCAAATGTAGTTCCCATTTTTAAAAAAGGAGACAGAAAAGAGGCACTAAACTATAGACCTGTGTCACTAACGTGTATAGTATGCAAAGTCATGGAGAAGATTATCAGGAGGAGAGTGGTGGAGCACCTGGAACTGAACAAGATTATAAATGACAACCAGCACGGATTCATGGAAGGCAAATCCTGTGTAACAAACCTTCTGGAGTTTTATGACAAAGTTACATAAGTAAGACACGAGAGAGAGAGGGGTGGGTTGATTGCATTTTCTTGGACCG
>NC_091302.1:34305410-34315410 GCF_038502225.1 Cherax quadricarinatus | reverse complement strand
GGTCATTTAGAAAGATTGGATCAAAGTAGAATGACATGGAAAGCATTTAAATCTGTAGGAGAAGGAAGGCGGGGTAGGGGTCGTCCTTGAAAAGGTTGGAGGGAGGCGGTAAAGGAGGTTTTGTGGGCGAGGGGCTTGAACTTCCAGCAAGCGTGCGTGAGCGTGTTAGATAGGAGTGAATGGAGACGAATGGTATTTGGGACCTGACGATCTGTTGGAGTGTGAGCAGGGTAATATTTAGTGAAGGGATTCAGGGAAACCGGTTATTTTTATATAACCGGACTTGAGTCCTGGAAATGGGAAGTACAATGCCGGCACTCTAAAGGAGGGGTTCGGGATATTGGCGGTTTGGAGGGATATATCGTGTATCTTTATAGGTATATGCTTCTAAACTGTTGTGTTCTGAGCACCTCTGCAAAAACAGTGATTATGTGCGAGCGAGGTGAAAGTGTTGAATGATAATGAAAGTATTTTCTTTTTGGGGATTTTCTTTCTTTTTTAGGTCACTCTGCCTCGGTGGGAGACGACCTACTTGTTATATATATATATATATATATATATATATATATATATATATATATATATATATATATATATATATATATATATATATATATATATATATATATATCCCAAGAACGGATAACTGTGTCCCTCTGCCCCATCATCGCAGGAATCAAAGAGGCAGACCCAAGAAAAGTCCTACTGAGAACGAGAAAATCTGCGCACAGGTTAGCAAAAAAATTGAGGAAGGTAACACAGTGGGAGCAATAAGAATAATTACAAGTGACGACACTGTAGCCCCCAAGGATGAGACCACGGCCCAAGCCCTAAGAGACAAGCACCCAACCAGGGACACCATAGCCATCAACGACAACCCTGAGGAAGACCCTATCACTGAACAATTAATTTTGCCAGAATCGGAAGTCTATAACGCGATCGTGTCATTTCCAGCAGGATCTGCAGGAGGTTGCACTGGAATTCGACCTCAGCACCTCAAAGAGATGGTAAATCCAGTACTCGGTGAATCTGCATCAATTCTTCTCACCGAGTTAACAACTTTCGTCAACAATTGCCTGGCTGGGCGAATCCCAGAAGAAATTAAACCTTTCTTTTTTTGGAGCCTCACTATGTGCTTTGAAGAAGAGGGATGGGGGAATCAGACCCATTGCAGTTGGAAACAC
The DNA here is from genome assembly GCF_038502225.1 of Cherax quadricarinatus. Classification (NCBI taxonomy): domain Eukaryota; kingdom Metazoa; phylum Arthropoda; class Malacostraca; order Decapoda; family Parastacidae; genus Cherax; species Cherax quadricarinatus. Next base: position 34,314,226 of record NC_091302.1, on the reverse strand, counting down.
TCTTCGCCGTCTCGTTGCCAAAGCAGCAGTGAGAAACATTCGCCTAGAAGCTACCACTTTACTCCAGCCACACCAACTGGGTTTGGGGTCTCTCAAGGCAGTGAAGCTGCAGCTCATGCGGCAAGGGCCTACATCAGGGACCTACCAGAAGACAAGGCCATAGTCAAACTTGATTTTAGAAATGCCTTTAATATGGTGAGGAGAGATGCTGTTTTGCCAGCTGTTCGGGTTCGGTTCCCCAGTCTCTTTCCCTTCATTTCAGCCGGCTACAGCAAACCCTCAATTCTTTTGTTTGGAGAACATGAAATTCAATCATCAGAGGGTGTTCAGCAGGGTGACCCACTTGCTCCACTTCTCTTCTGCTTGGCAGTAAGAGAACTAACTTCCAGCCTACGCAGTGAGCTCAATATATGGTACCTGGATGACGGCACTCTGGCAGGTACTGAAGAGTCCCTCGTGGGGGACCTACAACTGGTGAAAACACAGGGAGAAGGCTTGGGACTCATCCTCAATCCCTCTAAGTGTGAAATCACCACAGCGAACCAGGAAATAATCAATGCTGTGCGAAGAATCCTCCCGGAAATCTCAACTACAACTCCGTCCAACAGTACCCTCTTGGGGGCACCGCTGGGTCACCAGGCCATCGATACTGTCCTCAGGGACAAATTGAATGACCTTATGAGAATGGAGGAGAGAATAAGCGATCTTGATGCCCATGATGCTCTGTATCTCCTCACAAGGTGTCTTACTATGCCAAGACTCACTTACTTCTTGAGGTGTGCACCCTCTTTTGACAACCCAACACTCGATGAATATGACGCACACCTGAGATCAACTTTTAAGAAGGCACTGAACCTGTCACTAGAGGATGAGCAATGGGATCAGGCAACCCTCCCAGTTCGACTGGGAGGTATAGGAGTGCGTAAAGCAACGCATGTTGCTTTACCTGCTTTTCTGTCTTCGTGTTTGGCTTCCAGTGCATTAGTCAAGAAGATAGTGCCCGAACGCTTGAGAGACTTGGTAGGAGCTCAAGACCCCAGGTTTACTGAAGCAGCAATTCGGTGGGACACCCTTACAGACTCCTCCAGTAGACCCGCTCCTCCCAAACAGCACAAACAGTCCCACTAGGACAAACCGATCATGGAAAAAATCGCCAACACAGTGCTCTCCAATGCTTCAGGAAAGAACAAAGCTCGTCTCCTGGCAGTAAAGGCACCACACTCAGGAGATTTCCTGTTAGCTGTTCCCAATTCCTCCCTGGGCACCCGTCTCGACCCACAGGCCATTCGGATTGGTGTTGCTCTTCGCCTAGCCGCCCCCATCCTCACCGAACATAGGTGTATTTGCGGCAGGGCGACAGCTGATCAATTCGGACTCCATGGCCTCGTGTGTCACACAGCAGAAGGGAAGTATGCCAGACATGAGGAGATCAATGACATAATAAAGAGAAGCCTCGCCACAGCCCGTTGCCCAGCTCAACGGGAACCCCAAGTACAGAGGTCTGATGGAAGTCAAAAGCGTCCTGATGGAGCCACTATGCTACCCTGGAAGGATGGAAAGCAGATTGCCTGGGACTACACCTGTGCTGCCACATTGGCAGACACCTACTTGCCATACTCTGTAGTGGAAGGGGGTGGAGCTGCCAGCCACAGGGAGACCCAGAAGATCCGAAAATATGAAGACCTTCCCCCTTGCTATAACTTCATTCCAATAGGGTCGGAGACCCTTGGTGCATGGGGCAAGTGTGCTCTAAAGTTCCTCAAAGAGCTGGGTGAAAAGCTCATCATAGAAACCAAGGACCACAGGGCGACCAGCTTCCTCTTTCAGAGACTTAGTGTTGCGATCCAGAGAGGAAATGCCTGCAGCATTCTGGGCACGCGGCCCACCGCAGGGGAGCTGGACGAAGTATTCGAGATGTAGCTCTGAGTTACCTATGTTGTTTTACTTTGTATCATATTTTTGTGAATGTTTCGTCAATGTATTTTGTCTTTAAATAAAATATATATACATAATATAGGGGGTGGTAGGAGAAAATTCTCAAACAGCTTCAGGGAGAATCTTGAGTTTTCCCTGAAGCAAGTTTATTCTTTTCTCTGAGGATGAGGGTCCCCATTACAGTTCTAGAGGTGGTACCTCCCTATATTTTACATATATATATATATATATATATATATATATATATATATATATATATATATATATATATATATATATATATATATATATATATATATATACATATACATATATATATGCAATAAAACCACTGTGAAAATATAGTTAAATTCCAAGCGCTTTCCTGATTTCTTGCATCATCAATGGCCTGTAAAAATAATAGAACAACAGAAGACTTATAAGGCTGAGATATGACCTCATGTACGACGTTATACCCGCTCACTGTGATATACCCGCTCACTGTGATGTACCCGCTCACTGTGATATACCCGCTCACTGTGATATACCCTCCCACTGTGATATACCCGCTCACTGTGATATACCCGCTCACTGTGATATACCCGCCCACTGTGATATACCCGCCCACTGTGATATACCCGCTCACTGTGATATACCCGCCCACTGTGATATACCCGCTCACTGTGATATACCCGCCCACTGTGATATACCCGCCCACTGTGATATACCCGCCCACTGTGATATACCCGCCCACTGTGATATACCCGCCCACTGTGATATACCCGCCCACTGTGATATACCCGCCCACTGTGATATACCCGCCCACTGTGATATGAGTGGGATGGTCGACGGCTTGTCAGACATATCTTATATTCATAACAAATTTTATTAATTACAAATAAATCTAATTTATATAATCCTAAAAAAATATTCATATTAAAATCAAAATTATTTTTTATGAAGCTTGATCCACTTACATTTTTCTCAACCATAGGCCTATTTGGTATAACTTTCTCGGCCTTTTGATAATCAAATGGATGGTTAAAATCTGTCACATGAATAAACAGGGCATTAGGCCTTTATCTAGTTCTAATGTTATATATGCTATTGTAATCTGTGCTCAAGGTTTTTCCCAGAATTTTAGGTATTTTAGATCATTAGCTATTTCATAAATCTTCAAGATTTCTTCATCTATGGACTGTGAGTCGCAAATTTTATTTTTACAATTCCTTGATGATGTGAGAAATTACGAAATCTTTTGGTATTTCGCTATTTTTTCACAATAGTTGTTTTAAATATTGCTATATCACCTGTTTACTATGATCTTATTGCATAACAGCGGACCTCGCTTTACAGCACTTCACTTTACGGCATTTTGCTAATGCAGCGGTTTTCAGTTATATCCATTCTTCGTTTATTCAGACTTTCTACAATAAATATATTCACCACTCACTATATGATAATGACGAAAATATTTTAAGGTAAGTATTGTGTGTAATGTATAGGCCTTTTTTAAGGCCTATCTGAATTGTTCACTTAATATATGATAGTGTAAATATATTATCAGGCTTTTAAATGCATTTAAAAGTGAAGAAAAGGCTATGTAATTTTTGCTTTAGAGCGGCAACCCAGAAACTAACCTGCTGTATAAGCGGGGCCCTCCTGTGTGTATGTAGTAGGTAAATTTGGGGTGCCAGGGGTAAATGTAAATGGGGAACCTTTAATTGAGCTATGTGTAGAAAGAGGTTTGGTAATAAGTAATACATATTTTATGAAGAAGAGGATAAATAAATATACAAGGTATGATGTAGCATGTAATGAAAGTAGTTTGTTAGATTATGTATTGGTGGATAAAAGGTTGATGGGTAGGCTCCAGGATGTACATGCTTATAGAGGGGCAACTGATATATCTGATCATTATCTAGTTGTAGCTACAGTTAGAGTAAGTGGTAGATGGGATAAGAGGAAAATGGCAACAACAAGTAAGAGGGAGGTGAAAGTGTATAAACTAAGGGAGGAGGAAGTTCGGGTGAAATGTAAGCAACTATTGGCAGAAAGGTGAGCTGGTGCAGATATGAGTAGTGGTGGGGGGGGGGTGAAAAGGGTTGGAATAGTTTTAAAAATGCAGTATTAGAATGTGGGGCAGAAGTTTGTGGTTATAGGAGGGTGGGGGCAGGAGGAAAGAGGAGTGATTGGTGGAATGATGAAGTAAAGGGTGTGATAAAAGAGAAAAAGGAAGCTTATGAGAGGTTTTTACAAAGCAGAAGTGTTATAAGAAGAGAAGAGTATATGGAGAGTAAAAGAAAGGTGAAGAGAGTGGTGAGAGAGTGTAAAAGGAGAGTGGATGATAGAGTGGGAGAGGTACTGTCAAGGAATTTTAATGAAAATAAGAAAAAATTTTGGAGTTAAACAAGTTAAGAAAGCCTAGGGAACAAATGGATTTATCAGTTAAAGCAGAGAAGGGGGGTTAGTAGATGGGGAGATGGAGGTATTGGGTAGATGGCGAGAATATTTTGAGGAACTTTTAAATGTCGACGAAGAAAGGGAGGCAGTAATTTCATGCGCTGGCCAGGGAGGTATACCATCTTTTAGGATTGAAGAAGAGCAGGATGTGAGTGTGGGGGAGGTGCGTGAGGCATTACGTAGAATGAAAGGGGGTAAAGCAGCTGGAACTGACGGGATCATGACAGAAATGTTAAAAGCAGGGGGAGACATAGTGTTGGAGTGGTTGGTATTTTTGTTTAATAAATGTATGAAAGAGGGGAAGGTACCTAGGGATTGGCGGAGAGCGTGTATAGTCCCTTTATATAAAGGGAAAAGGGACAAAAAAGATTGTAAAAATTATAGAGGAATAAGTTTATTGAGTATACCAGGAAAAGTGTACGGTAGGGTTATAATTGAAAGAATTAGAGGTAAGACAGAATGTAGGATTGCGGATGAGCAAGGAGGTTTCAGAGTGGGTAGGGGATGTGTAGATCAAGTGTTTACATTGAAGCATATATGTGAGCAGTATTTAGATAAAGGTAGGGAAGTTTTTATTGCATTTATTGATTTAGAAAAGGCATATGATAGAGTGGATAGGGGAGCAATGTGGCAGATGTTGCAAGTATATGGAATAGGTGGTAAGTTACTAAATGCTGTAAAGAGTTTTTATGAGGATAGTGAGGCTCAAGTTAGGGTGTGTAGAAGAGAGGGAGACTACTTCCCGGTAAAAGTAGGTCTTAGACAGGGATGTGTAATGTCACCATGGTTGTTTAATATATTTATAGATAGGGTTGTAAAAGAAATAAATGCTAGGGTGTTCGGGAGAGGGGTGGGATTAAATTATGGGGAATTAAATACAAAATGGGAAGTGACACAGTTACTTTTTGCTGATGATACTGTGCTTATGGGAGATTCTAAAGAAAAATTGCAAAGTTAGTGGATGAGTATGGAAATGTGTGTAAAGGTAGAAAGTTGAAAGGTGAACATAGAAAAGACTAAGGTGATGAGAGTATCAAATGATTTAGATAAAGAAATATTGGATATCAAATTGGGGAGGAGGAGTATGGAAGAAGTGAATATTTTCAGATATTTGGGAGTTGACGTGTCAGGGGATGGTTTTATGAACAATGAGGTTAATCATTGAATTGATGAAGGAAAAAAGGTGAGTGGTGTATTGAGGTATATGTGGAGACAAAAAAATGTTATCTATGGAGGCAAAGAAGGGAATGTGTGAAAGTATAGTAGTACCAACACTCTTATATGGGTGTGAAGCTTGGGTTGCAAATGCTGCAGCGAGGAGGCGGTTGGAGGCAGTGGAGATGTCCTGTCTAGGGGCAATGTGTGGTGTAAATATTATGCAGAAAATTCGGAGTGTGGAAATTAGGAGAAGGTGTGGAGTTAATAAAAGTATTAGTCAGAGGGCTGAAGAGGGTTTGTTGAGTTGGTTTGGTCATTTAGAGAGAATGTATCAAAGTAGAATGACATGGAGAGCGTATAAATCTGTAAGGGGAGGAAGGCGGGGTAGGGGTCGTCCTCCAAAAGGTTGGAGGGAGGGGGTAAAGGAGGTGTTGTGGGCGAGGGGTTTGGACTTCCAGCAAGCGTGCGTGAGCGTGTTAGATAGGAGTGAATGGAGACAAATGGTATTTGGGACCTGACGATCTGTTGGAGTGTGAGCAGGGTAATATTTAGTGAAGGGATTCAGGGAAACCGGTTATTTTATATAACCGGACTTGAGTCCTGGAAATGGGAAGTACAATGCCTGCACTCTCAAGGAGGGGTTAGGGATATTGGCAGTTTGGAGAGATATATTGTGTATTTTTATACGTATATACTTCTAAACTGTTGTATTCTGGGCACCTCTGCAAAAACTGATTATGTATGAGTGAGGTGAAAGTGTTGAATGATGATGAAAGTATTTTCTTTTTGGGGATTTTCTTTCTCTTTGTGTCACCCTGCCTCGGTGGGAGACGGCCGTCTTGTTGGAAAAAAGTATATGTATATATATGTATATATATATATATATATATATATATATATATATATATATATATATATATATATATATATATATATATATATATATATATATATATATATATACATATATATATATATATATATATATATATATATATATATATATATATATATATATATATATATATATGTATATATATATATATATATATATATATATATATATATATATATATATATATATATATATATATATATATATATATATATATATATATATATGATTGAGGTGTATAAATGGAAAACAGGAATTAATATATGGGATGTAAATAGCGTGCTACAAATATCTAACATAGACAGAACTCGCAGCAATGGTTTTAAATTGGAAAAATTCAGATTCAGGAAGGATATAAGAAAGCACTGGTTTGGTAATAGAGTTGTGGATGAGAGGAACAAACTCTTGAGTACCTTCAAAGAAGCTAAGACGTTGTGTAGTTTTAAAAATAGGTTGAATAAATACATGAGTGGGTGTGGGTGGGTGTGAGTTGGACCTAACTAGCTTGTGCTACTAGGTCGGATGCTGCGCTCCTCCTTTAAGTGACGTGTCCGACCTCACCAGGTCAGTGAGGTTAGACGGTCAATGAGCTTAAGGTCACTTGGTCAGTGAGCTTAAGGTCACTAGGTCAGTGAGCTTAAGCCAGTAGGAGAACTGGACCTGCCTCGCAAAGGCCAGTAAGCTTGTTGCAGTGTTCCTTCTTTCATATGTTCTTATATATATGTGTGTGTGTGTGTGTGTGTGTGTGTGTGTGTGTGTGTGTGTGTGTGTGTGTGTGTGTGTGTGGTGTGTGCGTGTGTATGTGTGTGTGCGTGTGTGTGTGCGTGTGTGTGTATGTGTGTGCGTGTGTGTGTATGTGTGTGTGTATGTGTGTGTGCGTGTGTGTGTATGTGTGTGTGAGTCTGTGTGTATGTGTGTGTGCGTGTGTGTGTGTATGTGTGTGTGTGTGTGTGTGTGTATGTATGTGTGTGTGTGTGTGTGTGTGTATGTGTGTGTGTGTGTGTGTGTGTGTGTGTGTGTGTGTGTGTACTCATCTAATTGTGGTTGCAGGGGTCGAGACTCAGCTCCTGGCCCCGCCTCTTCACCGACCGCTACTAGGTCCTCTCTCCCCCTGCTCCATGAGCTTTATCATACCTCGTCTTAAAACTATGTATAGTTCCTGCCTCCACTACATCGCTTGCCAGACTATTCCACTTCCTAACTACTCTATAACTGAAGAAATACTTCCTAACATCCCTTTGACTCATCTGACTCTTCAGCTTCCAATTGTGACCCTTTGTTTCTGTGTCCCATCTCTGGAACATCCTGTGTCTGTCCACCTTGTCTATTCCACGCAGTATTTTGTATGTCGTTATCATGTCTCCCCTGACCTTCCTGTCCTCCAGTGTTGTCAGACCAATTTCCCTTAACCTTTCTTCATAGGACATTCCCCTTAGCTCTGGAACTAGCTTTGTTGCAAACCTTTGCACTTTCTCTAATTTCTTGACGTGTTTGACCAGGTGTGGGCTCCAAACTGGTGCTGCGTACTCCAGGATGGGCCTGACGTACACAATGTATAAAGTCTTGAACGATTCCTTACTGAGGTACCGGAACGCTATTCTCAGGTTTGCCAAGCGCCCATATGCCGCAGCAGTTATCTGGTTAATGTGTGCTTCTGGCGATGTACTCGGTATTATACTCACTCCTAGGTCTTTCTCCTTGAGTGAGGTTTGCAGCCTTTGGCCACCTAACCTATACTCTGTCTGCAGTCTTCTTTGCCCTCCTCCGATCTTCATGACTTTGCATTTGGCGGGGTTAAATTCTAGGAGCCAGTTTCTGGACCACACATCCAGCCTGTCCAGATCTCTTTGTAGACCTGTCTGGTCCGCGTCTGATTTAATTCTCCTCATTAACTTCACGTCATCTGCAAACTGGGACACTTCTGAATCTATCCCTTCCATCATGTCGTTCACATATACCAAGAATAGCACTCGTCCCAGGACTGACCCCTGTGGGACCCCGCTCGTCACAGGCGCCCACTGTGATACCTCATCACGGACCATGACTCGCTGTTGCCTCCCTGTTAGGTATTCTCTGATCCATTGCAGTGCCCTTCCTGTTATACGTGAATGTTCCTATAGCTTCTGTACCAATCTCTTGTGAGGAACTGTGTCGAAGGCCTTCTTGCAGTCCAAGAAAATGTAATCAACCCACCCCTCCTTCTCATTTCTTACTTCAGTTACCTTGTCGTAAAACTCTAATAGGTTTGTGACACAGGATTTGCCTTCCATGAATCCGTGCTGGCTGTCTTTTATAACCTTGTTCCTCTCCAGGTGCTCCACCACTCTCCACCTGATAATCTTTTCCAAGACTTTGTATACTATACATGCCAGTGTCACTGGTCTAT
>NC_091302.1:34282910-34300410 GCF_038502225.1 Cherax quadricarinatus | reverse complement strand
CTCCTATCAGTTTGCTATCTTGCAACATTACATAGCTCCTGACGACGCACGAGAGTGAGAAAGATCTAAAAAATTCTATCCCCTTGTGGCTTTGCATTGTTAAGATCGCCTGTTTCCTATTATATTACATTCCTGTGTGTATGTAGACCGAGAGTTAACTACAATCTATGTTTTCGGGAGTAAAGTACACATGACTGGTCATGAACAGGCTATCTGCAGCCTTAATGACCCCTCATTTAGTCTATAAGCTATAAACACTCATTAACCGACCAACCAACTTCAATGACCTACGTGTAGTCGATAGGATTTAAACCCAATTAAGCTACTAACTAAACATCTTCATGTCAGCGGACGCTTGACTAATGACGAAGTCATTATCTAACAGGTACCTACGTCAGGAGGCACCTCCATGCGCCAGAAGACACCTTCCTGACGAAGAAGACATCACCAGCACCACCACCACCATTACCACCATCATTACCACCACCATTATCACCACCACCACCATACTATTACCACCACCACCGTTACCACCACCATCATTCCCACCACCACCATCACTACCACCGTTACCACCACCACCACCGTTATTACCACCACCACCGTTACTACCATCATCATCACTACTACCACCACCACCACCACCACCACCACCACCACCACCACCACCACCACCACCACCACCACCACCACCACCACCACCACCACCGTTACCACCATCATCATCATCATCACTACCACCACCACCACCACCACCACCACCACCACCACCACCACCACCACCACCACCACCGTTATTACCACCACCACCGTTACCACCATCATCATCACTACCACCACCACCACCACCACCACCACCACCACCACCACCATCACCACCACCACCATCACCACCACCACCACCACCACCGTTACCACCATCATCATCACTACCACCACCACCACCACCACCACCACCACCACCACCACCACCACCACCACCACCACCGTTATTACCACCACCACCGTTACCACCATCATCATCACTACCACCACCACCACCACCATCGTTACCATCATCACCACCACCACCACCACAACCACCATCACCACCATCACCACCACCACCACCACCACCACCACCACTACCACCAATCCATAAATCTTCATTGATGGACTCACCACATTAACTCCAGGCTAAGGGACTGTTTACCTCAAATTCCTCCTCATCTTCCACCTTTCTCTGCATTGGACTGAAGAAGCCACTGGCTGGCGAAATGTTTCCAGAATAAAGATACCCAGATGATTCACAAGAGTCTCATTATCTTAGCGCATCTCCAAACCATTTATTCAAACGTATATTTGCGTTTAATATTATTCGTGAATACTGACATAGAAAATAACTCCCCGCGTAGGTATTAATTTAATATATAAACCGTCTTACTAAGCCTTTTTAAATAGTGCTTTTGTCTTGCTCAATGCATTTGAAAGAGGAGATTGAAAACTGGCCAGCAGGTGGAGGGTCTTAATAGTACACGCCACTCAGTTCTCGATACGCTTTTTAAATAAATTTACGAAGGAAATCACAATAAAGGATGTATTGGATCTCGTGTCTGCTGGGTAGAACTCAGGGACACTGAGAGCAAATGTTCACACAGTAATCTGATATGTAAGTGTATGATCAACGACTTGTGAAAATACCTGATAAAATTTTCGTAAATCAGTTAGAGACGTAAACCACTCAGAGACGTAAACCACTCAGAGACGTTAACCACTCAGAGACGTAAATCACTCAGAGACGTTAACCACTCAGAGACGTAAATCACTCAGAGACGTTAACCACTCAGAGACGTTAACCACTCAGATACGTTAACCACTCAGATACGTTAACCACTCAGAGATGTTAACCACCCAGAGACGTAAACCATTCAGAAAGGTAAACCACTCAGAGAAGTAAACCCCTCAGAGAAGTAAACCACTCAGAGAGATACTTCGCTCAGAGAGATAAACCACTCAGAGACGTAAACCACTCAGAGAGGTAAACCACTCAGAGAAGTAAACCACTCAGAGAGGTAAACCACTCAAAGAGATAAACCACTCAGAGACTTAAACCACTCAGAGAGGTAAACCACTCAGAGACTTAAACCACTCAGAGAGATAAACCACTCAGAGAAGTAAACCACTCAGAGAGGTAAACCACTCAGAGAGATAAACCACTCAGAAACTTAAACCACTCAGAGAGGTAAACCACTCGGAGACGTAAACCATTCAGAGAAGTAAACCACTCAGAGACTTAAACCACTCAGAGAGGTAAACCACTCGGAGACGTAAACCATTCAGAGAAGTAAACCACTCAGAGACTTAAACCACTCAGAGAGGTAAACCACTCAAAGAAGTAAACCACTCAGAGAGATACTTCACTCAGAGAGGTAAACCACTCAGAGAGGCAAACAACTCAGAGAAGTAAACCACTCGGAGACATAAACCACTCAGAGACGTAAACTACTCAGAGAGGTAAACCACTCAGAGACGTAAACCACTCAGAGAGGTAATCCACTCAGAGACGTAAGCCACTCAGAGAGGTAAACCACTCAGAGAGGTAAACCACTCAGAGACGTGAACCACTCATAGACGCAAACCACTCAGAGACGTAAACCACTCAGAGAGGTAATCCACTCAGAGACGTAAACCACTCAGAGAGGTAAACCACTCAGAGAGGTAAACCACTCAGAGAGGTAAGCCACTCAGAGAGGTAATCCACTCAGAGACGTGAACCACTCAGAGAGGTAAACCACTCAGAGAGGTAAGCCACTCAGAGAGGTATACCACTCAGAGACGTAAACCACTCAGAGACGTAAACCACTCAGAGACGTAAACCACTCAGAGAGGTAAACCACTCAGAGAGGTAAGCCACTCAGAGAGGTATACCACTCAGAGACGTAAACCACTCAGAGACGTAAACCACTCAGAGACGTAAACCACTCAGAGACGTAAACCACTAGAGAGGTAAACCGCTCAGAGAGGTAAACCACTCAGAGAGGTAAACCATTCAGAGAGGTAAACCACTCAGAGACGTAAACCTCTCAGAGACGTAAACCTCTCAGAGACGTACACCACTCAGAGAGGTAAACCACTCAGAGGATGTATATCTCATGCCAAGCTTCCTAATATACAGAAATACACCTAGTTGCACTACCTGACCAATCATGTTAATGTTTTTTATACAGAAATAGCTGGTAAGCGGAGAGCTTCGGTTATAACGACCAGAAGTTCCTGTGGTGGGTCACTGTATGACGTAAGACAGCGTTAGGAAACATGGCTTATTAAGCAGTGGTGAAGCAGTGGAGAAGCAGTGGTGAAGCGGTGGTGAAGCAGTGGTGAAGCAGTGGTGAAGCAGTGGTGAAGCAGTGGTGAAGCAGTGGACAAGCAGTGGTGAAGCAGTGGTGAAGCAGTGGTGAAGCAGTGGACAAGCAGTGGTGAAGCAGTGGTGAAGCAGTGGACAAGCAGTGGTGAAGCAGTGGTGAAGCAGTGGACAAGCAGTGGTGAAGCAGTGGACAAGCAGTGGTGAAGCAGTGGTGAAGCAGTGGACAAGCAGTGGTGAAGCAGTGGTGAAGCAGTGGACAAGCAGTGGTGAAGCAGTGGTGAAGCAGTGGTGAAGCAGTGGACAAGCAGTGGTGAAGCAGTGGTGAAGCAGTGGTGAAGCAGTGGTGAAGCAGTGGACAAGCAGTGGTGAACCAGTGGTGAAGCAGTGGACAAGCAATGGTGAAGCAGTGGACAAGCAGTGGTGAAGCAGTGGTGAAGCAGTGGTGAAGCAGTGGACAAGCAGTGGTGAAGCAGTGGTGAAGCAGTGGACAAGCAGTGGTGAAGCAGTGGTGAAGCAGTGGTGAAGCAGTGGTGAAGCAGTGGTGAAGCAGTGGACAAGCAGTGGTGAAGCAGTGGTGAAGCAGTGGACAAGCAGTGGTGAAGCAGTGGACAAGCAGTGGTGAAGCAGTGGTGAAGCAGTGGTGAAGCAGTGGACAAGCAGTGGTGAAGCAGTGGTGAAGCAGTGGACAAGCAGTGGTGAAGCAGTGGTGAGAGCATTAACCTGGAAGTGTTACCACTGGTTCTGGTGGGTTACAAGCCTACCTGCTGGCTCAGCTGCACTGTGTGACCCACACACATTAGTGACCCTCCACACATTAGTGACCCCCACACATTAGTGACCCACACACATTAGTGACCCACACATATTAGTGACCTCCACACATTAGTGACCCACACACATTAGTGGCCCCCAACACAGTGACCCCCACACATTAGTGACCCCCACACATTAGTGACTCCCCACACATTAGTGATCCCCCACATATTAGTGACCCCCTTTACACATTAGTGGCCCCCTACACATTAGTGACCCCACACACATTAGTGACCCCCACACATTAGTGACCCCCACACACATTAGTGACCTCCCTACACATTAATGACCCCACACACAATAATATTTGTAATGTTATTTATAGTAATAATTATAATAATAATAATAATAATAATAATAATAATAATATTTATAATACTATTTATAATAATAATACCACTAATATTATAATCATAATATAATATTTATTATAATATTTATAATAACACTTATAATAATAATAATGATAATAAAAATAATAATAATAATAATAAAAATAATAATAATAATAATAATAATAATAATAATAATAATAATAATAATAATAATAATAATAATAGGCATGCTTCACCTACATGTTGGGTCAGTGATGAGGTCCCAGGTTGCTGAGGTAATAGTCTAAATCTCTCTGCTGATACCAAGAGCTGTAGCTTGACTTCTGCGAGGTAACAATGCAGTGGTCAGTGACTTGCATCAGTTCGTTACCACTTGCTTGGTCTTGTAATGGAAACAACTAAAAATTCATAGACCTATTGTTGCAGTGGAAGCAAATAAGAATTTATAGGCCTAATGTTGCAATATAAACAACTAAGAATTCATAGGCCTAGTGTTGCAATATAACCAATTAAGAATTCATAGGTCTAGTGTTGCAATGGAAGCAACTAAGAATTCATATGCCTAGTGTTGCAATGGAAGCAACTAAGAATTCATAGGCCTAGTGTTGCAATGAAAGCAACTAAGAATTCATAGGCCTAGTGTTGCAATGAAAACAACTAAGAATTCATAGGCCTAGTGTTACAATGGAAGCAACTAAGAATTCCTAGACCTAGTGTTACAATGGAAGCAACTAAGAATTCATAAGCCTAGTGTTACAATGGAAGCAACTAAGAATTCATAGGCCTAGTGTTACAATGGAAGCAACTAAGAATTCATAGGCCTAGTGTTACAATGGAAGCAACTAAGAATTCATAGGCCTAGTGTTACAATGGAAGCAACTAAGAATTCCTAGGCCTAGTGTTGCAATGGAAGCAACTAAGAATTCATAGGCCTAGTGTTACAATGGCAGCAACTAAGAATTCATAGGCCTAGTGTTACAATGGAAGCAACTAAGAATTCATAGGCCGAGTCACAACCTAGTCCTCCAGTTATTTGCTTCTCAGTAAGTGAGGCCCCAAGACTGACCTGATAGATATTGATGTCTTAGATAACACCCTGATTGTTAGATAACATATTGATGTGTAAGATAACATACTGATGTGTAAGACAACATACTGATGTGTAAGATAACATACTGATGTGTTAGATAACATACTGATGTGTTATCTTTTGCCAACTTGTTAAGGAGTAATTTGAGACAATCTTTGTATCATAAAAAAGATTTTTCTCTTCTCATCTTCCTCTTCTATTGTTCCTGTTCTAAAGTTCTCTCCTCTTTGTTCCTCTCCCCATCTCTCTCTCTCTCTCTCTCTCTCTCTCTCTCTCTCTCTCTCTCTCTCTCTCTCTCTCTCTCTCTCTCTCTCTCCGTTCTTATTCTCCATTATCTTATTTTCTCTTTATTCTCTATTATTATTACTATTCTCATATTTATTGTCTATTTTGATGTTGTCTTCTTCATTACTATAAGGTGTGGGATTAAAAGATAAAGAATCTAACAAAGTGGAAATCGTCACAGTTGCTCTTTGCTGATGACACTGTGTTTTTGGGAGATTCTGAAGAGAAGTTGCAGAGGTGGACGAGTCTGGTAGGGTGTATAAAAGAAGGAAATCAAAAGTGATCATAGGAAAGAATAAAGTGATGAGGACTACAAAAAAATTAGGTAATGAAAGACTGGATATCAGATTGGAGGGAGGGAGTATGGAGGAAGTGAATGTATTCAGATATTTGGGAGTAGACTTGTCAGCAGATGGGTCTATGAAAGACGAGGTGAATCATAGAATTGACGAGGGGAAAAAGGTGAGTGGTCCATTGAGGAGTCTGTGGAGACAATGAACTTATCCATGGAAGCACAGAAGGGAATGTATGATAGTATAGTTATACCAACACTCTTATATGGGTGTGCAGCATGGGTGGTGAATGTTGCAACAAGGAGAAAACTGGAGGCAGTGGAGATGTCATGTCTGAGGGCAATATGTGGTGTGAATATAGTGCAGAGAATCCGTAGTTTAGAAATTAGGAGGAGTTGCGGGGTTGCTAAAGGTATTATCCAGAGGGCTGAGGTGGGGTTGTTGAGATGGTTTGGACATTTAGAGATGTAACGAAATAGAATGATTTGGAGAGCGTGTAAATCTGTAGAGGAAGGAAGGCGGGGTAGGGATCAGCCTAGGAAAGGTTGGAGGGACAGGATATAGGAGGTTTTGTGTGCGAGGGGCTTAGACTTCCAGCAAGCAGGCGTGAGCGTATTAAATAGGAGCAAGTGGAGACAAATGGTTTTCATAATGGTTTTCAAATGGTTTTCATAATGTATATGTGAACAAGATAACATTTGTGAAGGGATTCAGGGAAACCGGCAGGCCGAACTTGAGGGGCGTTTTCTAGCTGTAGTGTAAGTGTGTCTCTGGCAAGACAGTGATGGAGTGAATGATGGTGAAAGTTTTTCTTCTTTTTCGGGTCACGCTGCTTTGGTGGGAGACGACCGATGTGTTCATAAAAAGTTTATTGTTTTATTATTTTATGGTATTATTATTAATGCCATAGGGGTTTGTGGAGTAAGGAGGTTTGATCCGAGGAATGAGGAAGCCAATCAGGGTGAAGGGTATTCCTTCGATGAACGTCCTGAACCGTACATAAATGCCCGTTAGTGTACAAAAGTATATTTAACCGTACATAAATGTACCTAAGTGTACGGAAGTGTACTTAAGTGTTGAAAAGTGTACTTAAATGTTGATAAGTGTACTGAAGTGGATAAATACTGAGCCTTGCTTGATAACAGTATTTTCATACCTGCTATTGTATGCTGTTGCCTGCTGTTGCTTGCTATTGCCTGCTATTGCCAGCTGTTGTCTCTTATTGCCTGGTATTACTTGTTATTGCCTTCTGATGCCTGGTAGTGCTTGGTATTACCTATTATTGCCTGTTATTGTCTCCTATTGCCTGCTATTTCTTGTTATTGCTTGCTATTGTCTATTTTAGCTGTTATTTTTTTTATTGCTCGCTATACCCTACTGCTGCCCGATATTGCTTTACTATTGCCTAGTATTTCCTGGTATTTCTCGTTATTGCATTCTATTGTCTGTTATTGTTATTGTCTGCTGTTATCTGCTATTACCTAATATTGTATGATATCGCTTGTTATCGCCCGCTGTCTAATAATGATCTTTGTTATCGCTGTTGCATCTTGACCACCTTATACGATACACAGATAAAGTGCACATAGGAGAAGGAATCTTATTACGACATTTCGGTTCGATTTGGACCAATAACTATTCACACTAGTCAATGGGCCAAGTCGGACCGAAACGTCGTCATAAGTTCTTCTCTCCTGTGTGCGGGTTATTGGTGTATTGTTCCAGTCACGGTATTGTTCCAGTCACGGTACTGTTCCAGTCATGATATTGTTCCAGTCACGGTTTTGCTCCAATCACGGTATTGTGAATTTTTATTCTTCACTCTATGAGACTTGACACTAGGAAGGTCCTGGCTTGAGTGATCTTGGAGAAGGGAAGAAGGTATCCTCTCCTGGTCAGTGATCTTGCTAGTGAATGTCTGAGGAACCAGGTATGTTGTTAGCAACCCCTGACCACTTCACCGGGAACCAGGAGGAACAGTAAACAGGGAAGGGGGTGGGAAGATAAGAGAAGGGGAAAGGAAAGGAAGTCGATATGAAGTGACGTGATGAATTACCAAGGCAAGACAGGCGGTACCGGAGATGCTTGTTGAGCGGTGTTGTGGAAATAAAAATTAGAACGGAGCATAAAACTAACTCATCATAGTTTTATAAAACACGTTAGAGCGAAAACTAACGTGAAGAAGTTAGGAGTGATAATGGCAGAGGATCTCACTCTCAAGGATCAAAACACCGTCACTGTCACAACCGCGAGGACAGTAATAGGATAATTTGTAGACTTAGAGAATGTACAGAGAACATTCACTGCACATATAAGTTCAGTCAAGTATGGAAATTTCTGGGAACGTTTGAAGTCCCTTGACTTGTTCTTCTTAAAACAAGAAATGAAAGCAATAATTTACACCTGGAAAATCATACAGGAATTTGACCCAAGTCTGCACACGCAAATCGGTGCCAATTGCACCACTGAAAACTAAGGCTGCAGTGAGTACACTGAGAGATAACACAATAAGTGTGAATGATCGAAAGCTTTACAACAGCCTTCAATCGTTCATAAAGGAGATTACCAACAGATCTTTCACTGGCTTCAAGAGGGAACTTGACAAGTTTCTCAATTCCTGAGGACCCGGGATGTGGTTCGTACGTTGGAATTTATGCGGCTAGCAATAACAGCTTGATTGACCAGGTCTTGATCTACCAAAAGTCCTAGTCTGGTCCGAGGGAGCGTTAACCCCCGAAAACATTCTTCAGATATCCTAAAGGTAACGTTAGTCGCACTTGCCTTAAACAAGCCCTAAGGAGGCACGGCATTTGTCTAAGACAGGTGTTGCTGGTCTCTGCAACAGACATCACTGCTGCCTGCACCAGAGATCACTGCTGCCTGCACCAGAGATCACTGCTGCCTGCACCGGACAAGCCCCTCGTTTCACTGAAAAACTCAACGGTTTATAAACTGAATCCTCGTGCTAACAACACCAGTGCAGAAAATGACGCGCCCTGAAGAACAAGCTTTTCTTGAAACAACGATAAGTCTGATGCAGAGGTATGAAGAATTGGTCCAATAAAAGCGTCTCTCAACGTGTCTTTTTTTCTATAATCAATCTCAAGCATTCGCATGGATTATGTTAGCATAAGCCATATATATGCCCATTCTTTCGAATGGCTTATGATACCGTATGCCTTATGTTATCATATAGCTTTTGCTATAGTATAATAGATGCTATTGTATGGCTTAAGCTGTCGTCTGGGCTATGCTATCACCTGCCGCTTCCCTGGTGAGTAACCACCACACTCACCTGCTGATATCAACTTTGTTATAGTCTTGTCAGGTCTTTATAAATTACGACAATATTCTTCCCTATTAAACATTAACAAGTGAGTTGTGAGAGAAGCGCACCAGTCGACAGTTTATGTTGGAACTGGTCAGTGTTTACACTAGCGATCTTCAGCCCACACAGGAGTGAGGGCGGCTGTGTTGCTAGTACTTGTGATGCAGGAGGGAAACTGTGTTGCTGGTGATGCAGGGGGGAAACTGTTGCTAGTACTTGTAATGCAGGGGAGGGGGGTCTATGTTGCTAATACTTGTGATGCAGGGGGGTCTGTGTTACTAGTACTTGTGATCCAGGAGGAATCTCTGTGTTGCAAGTACTTGTGATGCAGGGAGGGGGTCTGTGTCGATGGTGGTGGTGGTTGTAGCAGTGACAGGGAGGGAATTAGGCAGGGTGAGAGACACTGACAGCTACGTAGGGAAGTAGGCAGGGCGAGAGACACTGACAAGGAGGAAGGGAAGCAGTCAAAGTGAGAGAACAGTCGACAGAGGAGGAGAGGACAGTCAAGATCACATAGAAAGAAAACAATAAGAGGCACAGAACAATTACGTTATTTTCTTTAAGCGACGAGCAAGAACTTGAGAGGAAAGAAACGAGAAAAAAAGAAGAAAATGCAGAGATAATGAGATAGAAACAATAAATAAAACAAAAAAGATCTCTGTAGTGTTTCAAGGATAAGAGTTCACGAATACGAAAAAACATCACAAAACATCTCCACGAAAGCAGCGGTGAATCCAGGTATTGAAGAGAAAGTTCAATCCGATAAAATCGAGCAACTTTCAGGTGGATCTCATCAAAGAAGATGGACTCCAGGAGCATGGAAAAGGCAGTGAAGGAGAAATAGGAACGGAGGAGGCAACAGCCAAGTGAATGACGACAGTCAAAGGCAGCATCTTTAGAAGGAAATAAACTCAACCTGTTGATGATGTGAAGCTGATAAGAGGAATAGCAGCAGCAGACACAGGCAGGCTGCACAGAGCTATGAACAGGCTGCACAGAGCTATGGACAGGCTGCACAGAGCTATGGACAGGCTGCACAGAGCTATGGACAGGCTGCACAGAGCTATGGACAGGCTGCACAGAGCTATGGACAGGCTGCAGGGAACTATGGACAGGCTGCAGGGAACTATGGACAGGCTGCACAGAGCTATGGACAGGCTGCAGGGAACTATAGACAGGCTGCAGGGAACTATGGACAGGCTGCAGGGAACTATGGACAGGCTGCACAGAGCTATGGACAGGCTGCAGAGAGCTATGGACAGGCTGCAGGAAACAATGGACAGGCTGCAGGAAACAATGGACAGGCTGCAGGGAACTATGGACAGGCTGCAGGGAGCTATGGAAAGGCTGCAGAGAGCTATGGACAGGCTGCAGGGAACTATGGGCAGGCTGCAGGAAACAATGGACAGGCTGCAGGGAACTATGGACAGGCTGCAGGGAGCTATGGACAGGCTGCAGGAAACAATGGACAGGCTGCAGGAAACAATGGACAGGCTGCAGGGAGCTATGGACAGGTTGCAGGAAACTATGGACAGGCTGCAGGGAGCTATAGACAAGTTGCAGGGAGCTATGGACAGGCTGCAGGGAGCTATGGGCAGGCTGCAGGGAGCTATGGACAGGCTGCAGGGAGCTATGGACAGGCTGCACAGAGCTATGGACAGGCTGCAGGGAACTATGGACAGTCTGCAGGGAGCTATGGACAGGCTGCAGGGAGCTATGGACAGGCTGCACAGAGCTATGGACAGGCTGCAGGGAGCTATGGATAGGCTGCACAGAGCTATGGACAGGCTGGAGGGAGCTATGGATAGGTTGCAGGAAGCTATGGACAGGCTGCAGGGAGCTATAGACAGGTTGCAGGGAGCTATGGACAGGCTGCAGGGAGCTATAGACAAGTTGCAGGGAGCTATGGACAGGCTGCAGGGAGCTATGGGCAGGCTGCAGGGAGCTATGGACAGGCTGCAGGGAGCTATGGACAGGCTGCACAGAGCTATGGACAGGCTGCAGGGAACTATGGACAGTCTGCAGGGAGCTATGGACAGGCTGTAGGGAGCTATGGACAGGCTGCACAGAGCTATGAACAGGCTGCAGGGAGCTATGGATAGGCTGCACAGAGCTATGGACAGGCTGGAGGGAGCTATGGATAGGTTGCAGGAAGCTATGGACAGGCTGCAGGGAGCTATAGACAGGTTGCAGGGAGCTATGGACAGGCTGCAGGGAGCTATAGGCAAGTTGCAGGGAGCTATGGACAGGCTGCAGGGAGCTATGGGCAGGCTGCAGGGAGATATGGGCAGGCTGCAGGGAGATATGGGCAGGCTGCAGGGAGATATGGGCAGGCTTCAGGGAGATATGGGCAGGCTGCAGGGAGATATGGGCAGGCTGCAGGGAGATATGGGCAGGCTGCAGTGAGATATGGGCAGGCTGCAGGGAGATATGGGCAGGCTGCAGGGAGATATGGGCAGGCTGCAGGGATATATGTGCAGGCTGCAGGGAGATATGGGCGGGCTGCAGGGAGATATGGGCGGGCTGCAGGGAGATATGGGCAGGCTGCAGGGAGATATGGGCAGGCTGCAGGGAGATATGGGCAGGCTGCAGGGAGATATGGGCAGGCTGCAGGGAGATATGGGCAGGCTGCAGGGAGATATGGGCAGGCTGCAGGGAGATATGGGCAGGCTGCAGGGAGATATGGGCAGGCTGCAGGGAGATATGGGCAGGCTGCAGGGAGATATGGGCAGGCTGCAGGGAGATATGGGCAGGCTGCAGGGAGATATGGGCAGGCTACAGGGAGATATGGGCGGGCTGCAGGGAGATATGGGCAGGCTGCAGGGAGATATGGGCAGGCTGCAGGGAGATATGGGCAGGCTGCAGGCAGATATGGGCAGGCTGCAGGGAGATATGGGCAGGCTGCAGGCAGATATGTGCAGGCTGCAGGCAGATATGGGCAGGCTGCAGGGAGATATGGGCAGGCTGCAGGGAGATATGGGCAGGCTGCAGGGAGATATGGGCAGGCTGCAGGGAGATATGGGCAGGCTACAGGGAGATATGGGCGGGCTGCAGGGAGATATGGGCAGGCTGCAGGGAGATATGGGCAGGCTGCAGGGAGATATGGGCAGGCTGCAGGGAGATATGGGCAGGCTGCAGGGAGATATGGGCGGGCTGCAGGGAGATATGGGCAGGCTGCAGGGAGATATGGGCGGGCTGCAGGGAGATATGGGCAGGCTGCAGGGAGATATGGGCAGGCTGCAGGGAGATATGGGCGGGCTGCAGGGAGATATGGGCGGGCTGCAGGGAGATATGGGCGGGCTGCAGGGAGATATGGGCAGGCTGCAGGGAGATATGGGCAGGCTGCAGGGAGCTCTGGGCAGGCTGCAGGGAGATATGGGCAGGCTGCAGGGAGATATGGGCAGGCTGCAGGGAGATATGGACAGGCTGTAGGGAGATATGGGCAGGCTGCAGGGAGATATGGGCAGGCTGCAGGGAGATATGGGCAGGCTGCAGGGAGATATGGGCAGGGTGCTGGGAGTTATGGGCAGGCTCCAGGGAGAGATGGGCCGGCTGCAGGGAGATATGGGCAGGCTACAGGGAGATATGGGCAGGCTGCAGGGAGATATGGGCAGGCTACAGGGAGATATGGGCAGGCTGCAGGGAGATATGGGCAGGCTGCAGGGAGATATGGGCAGGCTGCAGGGAGATATGGGCAGGCTGCAGGGAGATATGGGCAGGCTACAGGGAGATATGGGCAGGCTGTAGGGAGATATGGGCAGGCTGCAGGGAGATATGGGCAGGCTGCAGGGAGATATGGGCAGGCTGCAGGGAGATATGGGCAGGCTGCAGGGAGATATGGGCAGGCTACAGGGAGATATGGGCAGGCTGCAGGGAGATATGGGCAGGCTGCAGGGAGATATGGGCAGGCTACAGGGAGATATGGGCAGGCTGTAGGGAGATATGGGCAGGCTGCAGGGAGATATGGGCAGGCTGCAGGGAGATATGGGCAGGCTGCAGGGAGATATGGGCAGGCTACAGGGAGATATGGGCAGGCTGCAGGGAGATATGGGCAGGCTGCAGGGAGATATGGGCAGGCTGCAGGGATGCTCCATCAAGTAACTATCTGTGTTATATAGCTTCCATTACAACTGTTTATCAACAATATTGTATACCCAAAGGTTTGCTAATACATTCCACTATGCAGTTGACGGCGTGTTGTTGGGAATACGTACCTTCACCCGGGATTTTATCATTTTTCAATTAATAAAGTCAATGATGGGCGAAACATCAGCTCAAAATACCGTACATTTTATATTGTGTCTTCATCACTTGCGTCCAGGACTGAACTTTACCGAGTAGCAGCTGAAGTTCAGAATAAACAAGGGTAATGTTAGTTAAGATTACTCAGGAAAGCAGGACAGTTGTTTTCTGATGCGGGTCTTAGTCATACGATGACTCATCACTCGAGCGTTTACTATTCTGACCGAGGCCTTCCACTGGCTTACCGGTCCACCCCTTTAAAAATTTAAATTATCAGTGTAAGGTCATGTGGACTAACGAAGGAGAGGATTGATCAGAACTATGATGCAACCTTGGAAGAAAGGCACTACAGACGTCAGTAAGAGAGAGAGAGAGAGAGAGAGAGAGAGAGAGAGAGAGAGAGAGAGAGAGAGAGAGAGAGAGAGAGAGAGAGAGAGAGAGAGAGAGAGAGAGAGAGAGAGAAAGAGAGAGAGAGAGAGGGAGTGGCTGAAGACGTGTCACAGTGTGCTCCACAATCTTTCTTAATATTACTTAAATACGAGGGTTGGTGTGGATAAAAACTGTTCAGTGACGTAGTACTACTTACAACACATTAGTACAAGTAAGCCAACTCCTCCACTGAAGTGAATATAAGCAGTATCAGTGATATTAAGTGTGGTATGGTGAAGACATGGTGTGAGTGAGGGGACAGCGGCAGGCCTTAGGAGTGACTTCACTATTGCCTTCAGAGTGAGCATCTAATATTATATGTGTTTTGTGCTATGTACTAGCATCTGGTGCTTTATAACAACGTGGCTGGTACAATGCAACACAGTGATTTGTGTAACATCTTCCTTTAGTGGAAAAGTGGATAGCATAAACAGTGTTTATTAAGTGATAGTGAGAAGGCAACACTTCCAGCTAGTCGGCTATTGCCGCCCGCCCTCACTACCCACCCGGCTATAAACATCCCCACCCACGATACTCCACCCCACCCACGACATCACCACCCACCCTCTCTCTCCTGTGAACTTCAAACCTACACGCCTCCTCTGGGATGACTTCACACCGCAAAATAGCAAGAATATCTACGCTATCTGGCTATTGTCCCAGTAGTTACTGCAGTGTTTGTGGGTATACCACAAGGGACAAAATTCTTCTTAGATGTAAGGAGCCTACTTGTTCCAACTACTGCCACACAGATTGCATTCCAGAAGAAGAATTTTGTTGCAGCCAGGTTGAAAATTTCAGAAAATTTAAGGATATCCATAATCCTGTGGTATATGTGGATACAAGCCTGGAGCTACAGGAGGAAGGTTCAGAAGTCCTACCTCAGGGACTCCTGTCCAAAGATCAAGACTGCCCTCTTGGGCTGTGTTGTAAAGTTGCAGCTAAGATAATCCATCACAGGGAAGCACTTCATGAGCTCCTCAAATCATTAGATAACCTACAAGCTATTGTAGAAGGCCAGTGCAAGCCTGCATCAAGTGATGTAAGCTGCTCAGCTGATGGTGACACTACTGACAAAGACTGGAAGTCCCACACAGAGCTTAACTCAGGGGTAAACAACTGGTGGAATTCTGTCATCGCTAAGGTCCCACAGACTGACAGAGTTCAAAACACTACCTTTGGGAATTCTAACACAATTCCTCTGACCACCACAGAGGGAACAAATCCTCTTCCCAGCAACGAGGGAAGCCTTGGATCTGTTAATTCTCCTACACCTGACATCTCTGCTTCAGCCACTGCCAGTCTACTTGACAGTGCACATACCATCTCTGATCCTACACCTGTCAGCACACCTGCCGATACTATTCTAGAATCTGGTAGCAGTGCTTCGACAGCAAGTTCTGAGCCAGGAGTTTCTCCACCAGAGAACGGTGCAGTTAATGATCAGGGAACTATCACTGCACCTGATCACCTACTGCGCCGAAGTACGAACAGCAGGGACTGGTAGAGGACGGGGCAGAGGACGTGGAGGAGGACGTGGAGGAGGAAGACATCTACAGCCGTCTCACCCTCCACTAACACAGTTCCAGCGGCAGAATCTGAGGACAAATCTGCGAAACACAGGAGGTGCAACAAATCCTAGTCCACCCTCCCAGGCACCTAGGCTGTGCTCTCGCTGTCACCGGAAGGGGCACTCTGCCAACAACTGCCTGCGAGATACCAGGTGTAATTACTGCTACAAGAAAGGACATAAGGAGGACCAGTGTCGGAAGAAAAAGGAACTTGACAGACAGGGCCACCTGTTTAGAGACCTGTTCTCAGAACAAACCAGCAGGATCTCTGAATTGGTGAACACTCTCACACGTCACCCACTTAGCTACTCCTATCCCAGCCCAGCAGGTGGGATTGGGCCTTATACAAGACCACAGACCTACATCCCTGCAGCTGCCTCAGTACCCTACCTCTCTCAAGGGCAGGCACCTTACATTCCCTACACACCCACCACCTCAAGCTGACCACTTCATCATGAGGAGCCAGTCTATCAGCATCCTGTCGGCCAACATTAGAGGTTTCATTACTAATGTTGGAGAGCTCACACATAGCTTTGTGAACACTCGACGTCCCGACATGATAGCTGTTGTTGAAACATTTTTGAATGACAGGACTGCAGAAAATTTTGCAAGAATTGCTGGCTACACCTCATGGATGAGAAGAGACAGGCAAGGGCAAGGAGGTGGTGTTGCTGTGTGCTTCTCTAAAAGTGTTCATGCCCAGCACATAGATGTTGCCACCCCTACACATCTTGAAATGATGTTCTTCAAGCTCTGTATAAACACTAGTACCTCTGTACTAGCATGTGCAATGTACAGACCTCAGTGGCAACATGCAGACCCTATCAACTTCCTAATGGAAAATATTAACTCCCTTCTGCTACAACACAACTGTCAACATATTATAATTGTTGGTGACCTCAACCAGCACCTTATACAGAGGGACTTTGATGACCTTCTTGCAGTGTTTGACATGAGAAACTTGGTTGATTTCCCTACTCATATCTCTGGCTCCTCCCTTGACCCAGTAGTGAGTGATCTGGCAGAAGGCATAGTCACTTGTCAACCCCCCCGGCTACGTTGGATCGTCTGACCACAAGGCTGTTTTTACCACACTTAACATCCCAACAGAACGAGGTGAGGAGTCCACACGCACAACCTGGCTATGGGAAAGAGGTAATTGGCCAGCCCTTTGCTCTGAGCTCGCCACCACCGACTGGAATGCTCTTCTCCAAGGGGATGTTGACAACCAAGTGAAAGCCTTCACTGGACACATCCTTAATCTACAACAAGAACACATTCCTCACCGGCAATATGTGACGAAGCCCACAGATCAGCCTTGGTTTGGCTTTCGTTGTAGAGAGGCTGCTACTGCTAAGTACAAAGCATGGCGAAGGTATAAGAGACATCCTACCACCTATAACAGGAACTTGCACATGCAAGCCTGTAGGCATATGGGTGATGTTCAAAAGTGGGCCATTGCTGAATGGGAGGTGGACACTAAAAGAAAGTTAGCATCAGATAGGGTAGGCTCCAAAATCTGGTGGTCCCTGGTCAAGGACAGACTAGGTTATCTGCCTGATGAACTTATTCCACCTCTAAATCGACAGGATGGGACCACCTCTACTAGTAGTCAAGAGAAGGCGGACCTCTTTGCTGAACACTTTGCTACCAAAATGCAAGTTCCTGATCCAGCAAGGGACCCTCCTTGGCTAGCTGCAAGAACTGTGTCAAAACTGTCAGTGGTGACAATAAAGCAGGAGGAGGTGCATTTCCTTCTTAAATCGCTTGA
>NC_091302.1:34252910-34277910 GCF_038502225.1 Cherax quadricarinatus | reverse complement strand
CTCTGAGTGCCTAGAATATTGCCTGTGGCAGTATACTGGGCACTAGATTCACACCTGTCTTTCTATCCCGCGAGTTTGTAATCCATGACCGGTGTTCTGGTATCTTCCCCAATCTTCATAATTGGGGGTTGAATTCAAGCAGTCATTTGTTTTACCAGTCCTCCAGTTTGTCCTGATTCGTTTGCAGCCTTTCCCTGTCTTCCTCTCTGTATTTTCCTCATATACCATGGAGCTGCACTTTTCTCCAGGCTGAGGGACTGACAACCTCAAACTATTCTTACAAGGTTGACGAACTGATTATATCATCTCTACCTCGTCCCTTTTGCTGCCTTCAGTACATTCTCTGTATTTGACTAAAGAAGCCTACCGCGTAGATGAAACAGATTCCCATCTGTTGCCCATGTGTCTTGTTTATCAACTTGTCGGTATTTTATACCACTTTCAATATTTTCCTGATTAATTTAACATCGTCAATAAACAGGTATATATCCTACTCAGTCTCATCCGGTATATCATTCATGTAGGCCAGAAATAATACCGATACTAATACCGATCTTTGTGGAACCTTGCTAGTTACTCTTCGCGATTCTGGCATTTCTTCCCGGACAATCACTCTTTGCTGCCTCTCCCTAAGATACTCCTTCATCCCTCCTGCCCCCACCTCAAGTTTTTCCTGCAGTCTCTTGCTGGGGTACAGCATCAGATGCCTCGTTACTGTCTTAAAAAATGTGATCCACCGTCTGTCATCTGTCTCATTTCCAGTAGTTTGTCAAAGAATTCCTACAGGCTGTTAAGATAAGATTTGTCATCTCTGAACCCATGCTGGATATTATTCATGACACTAACTCTGTTCCAGTGCTCGACCACTCTCTGATTGTCTCCTCTGTTATCTTACATGGTTGCATGCCGGTCAAACTGGTCTGTAGTTCAGCGCTCTTTCTCTGCCTTCTTATAGCAGCTATATTCGTTGTCTTATAGATCTCTGGCAACTGCCTCGTTGATGTTACCTGGTGGTCCAGACAGAGCGAAATTATTGCGTACACAATTTTCGCTTGCCTTATGCAGCAAAAAGAGCGTTGCTATATATAATTATATATATAATTATATATATATATATATATATATATATATATATATATATATATATATATATATATATATATATATATATATATATATATATATATATATATATATATATATATATGCCCATAAAGCACATTCAGTATGTGTATACATCATTAACCTCACGTGCCAGAAATTCCTGATCAAATTGTATTTGCAATTGTCTTTCAGTTCAGTCAAGAAGGATGTTGTACTTGCAGCTATTCATGACGAGTTTCCTGCACTTCATCCATTTATGTATTCTCGCTACAACAGTGACTCAAAATTTCTCTTTGGAGAGCACGAACTTGACTCACGAGAAGGTGGCCTTCTAGCTCCTCTCCTTTTCTGTTTGGTTATGGAACAAGTCCACCGAGGACCTGACCAGTGACCTCAAAATTAGGTTCTTGGAATGATCAGTGAACAACAGGAAAATATGGGCCTCTCAATAAACCTTTCAAAATGCGGTCTGGTCTACTCCAACAACTTCGAGTAAATAACAGACATCCTGCAAGGAGTCAAAGTCGTAGATCCTAATGCTTGTACTTTCAACTGGTGCTCCCACTTGGCTCTCACTTGGGCGAGGTTTTAGAAAAAAAATATCTCTGACCACAGGCAGATGGATCACTGGCACTGTTACCAACCCTGCCTTCCATCTCCTCAACAGATGCCTATCCCTCCCTAACCAAACTTACTTTTAAGATGCTCTCCATCCTTTGTCAGGCCAGAACTAGGAGAATACGAATCCCTCAAAATCCCTGCTAAAAAAATGTCCTAAACCTTTTCCTGGACGAATCACAATGGGAGCAAGCCACTTCCAGTTAGATTAGGTAGACTGGGCATACGTACAGCCTTTCAGATTGCCCTGTCAACCTTCTTCATTGAATCAACTGAGTGAAGGAGATTCTACTTGATCATATATTCAGTTTGGCAGAGGTGGATGACTCCTGCTGCTCTGGTGCCACCAGAGTGCCGGATATTCTTTCAAAATAGACAATGGGAACAACTGAAACTTTGATTCACAAACAATCCAGTTAAGATACAAGATAAACTTATATATCAGAAACGTATGAGAGGTCTATGAGAAATGAGAAGTTTATGGGAAATGAGAAGTTTTTAAGAAATTTATGAAAAACTCATGAAAATCATATGAGAAATCAATAAGAAAGTTGTGAGAAACTAATGAGAAATTCATGAGAAGCGAATAAGAAACAACTGAGAAACTAATAAGAAACTTGAGAAACTTACGAGAAATTTGTGAGGAACTTATGACAGACGAATGAGAAACTTACGAGAGAGAACGTAATTGAAAAAATTATTTCAAACATACAATAAAAAACATTATTCTACTTATTTTACCAATCTGTGGGACGACTGTTATAGTGTGAGCAGCAGTGTATATACCCTTGACAGTGTGAGCAGCAGTGTATATACCCCTGACAGTGTGAGCAGCAGTGTATATACCCTTGACAGTGTGAGCAGCAGTGTATATACCCTTGACAGTGTGAGCAGCAGTGTATATACCCTTGACAGTGTGAGCAGCAGTGTATATACCCTTGACAGTGTGAGCAGCAGTGTATATACCCTTGACAGTGTGAGCAGCAGTGTATATACCCTTGACAGTGTGAGCAGCAGTGTATATACCCCTGACAGTGTGAGCAGCAGTGTATACACCCTTGACAGTGTGAGCAGCAGTGTATATACCCCTGACAGTGTGAGCAGCAGTGTATACACCCTTGACAGTGTGAGCAGCAGTGTATATACCCTTGACAGTGTGAGCAGCAGTGTATATACCCCTGACAGTGTGAGCAGCAGTGTATACACCCTTGACAGTGTGAGCAGCAGTGTATATACCCTTGACAGTGTGAGCAGCAGTGTATATACCCTTGACAGTGTGAGCAGCAGTGTATATACCCTTGACAGTGTGAGCAGCAGTGTATATACCCTTGACAGTGTGAGCAGCAGTGTATATACCCCTGACAGTGTGAGCAGCAGTGTATATACCCTTGACAGTGTGAGCAGCAGTGTATATACCCCTGACAGTGTGAGCAGCAGTGTATATACCCCTGACAGTGTGAGCAGCAGTGTATATACCCTTGACAGTGTGAGCAGCAGTGTATACACCCTTGACAGTGTGAGCAGCAGTGTATATACCCTTGACAGTGTGAGCAGCAGTGTATACACCCTTGACAGTGTGAGCAGCAGTGTATATACCCTTGACAGTGTGAGCAGCAGTGTATATACCCCTGACAGTGTGAGCAGCAGTGTATATACCCTTGACAGTGTGAGCAGCAGTGTATATACCCCTGACAGTGTGAGCAGCAGTGTATATACCCCTGACAGTGTGAGCAGCAGTGTATATACCCTTGACAGTGTGAGCAGCAGTGTATACACCCTTGACAGTGTGAGCAGCAGTGTATATACCCCTGACAGTGTGAGCAGCAGTGTATATACCCTTGACAGTGTGAGCAGCAGTGTATATACCCTTACAGTGTGAGCAGCAGTGTATATACCCCTGACAGTGTGAGCAGCAGTGTATACACCCTTGACAGTGTGAGCAGCAGTGTATATACCCTTGACAGTGTGAGCAGCAGTGTATATACCCTTGACAGTGTGAGCAGCAGTGTATATACCCTTGACAGTGTGAGCAGCAGTGTATATACCCTTGACAGTGTGAGCAGCAGTGTATATACCCTTGACAGTGTGAGCAGCAGTGTATATACCCCTGACAGTGTGAGCAGCAGTGTATATACCCTTGACAGTGTGAGCAGCAGTGTATATACCCCTGACAGTGTGAGCAGCAGTGTATATACCCTTGACAGTGTGAGCAGCAGTGTATATACCCCTGACAGTGTGAGCAGCAGTGTATATACCCTTGACAGTGTGAGCAGCAGTGTATATACCCTTGACAGTGTGAGCAGCAGTGTATATACCCTTGACAGTGTGAGCAGCAGTGTATATACCCTTGACAGTGTGAGCAGCAGTGTATATACCCTTGACAGTGTGAGCAGCAGTGTATATACCCTTGACAGTGTGAGCAGCAGTGTATATACCCTTGACAGTGTGAGCAGCAGTGTATATACCCTTGACAGTGTGAGCAGCAGTGTATATACCCTTGACAGTGTGAGCAGCAGTGTATATACCCCTGACAGTGTGAGCAGCAGTGTATATACCCTTGACAGTGTGAGCAGCAGTGTATATACCCTTGACAGTGTGAGCAGCAGTGTATATACCCTTGACAGTGTGAGCAGCAGTGTATATACCCCTGACAGTGTATATACCCTTGACAGTGTGAGCAGCAGTGTATATACCCTTGACAGTGTGAGCAGCAGTGTATATACCCTTGACAGTGTGAGCAGCAGTGTATATACCCTTGACAGTGTGAGCAGCAGTGTATATACCCTTGACAGTGTGAGCAGCAGTGTATATACCCTTGACAGTGTGAGCAGCAGTGTATATACCCTTGACAGTGTGAGCAGCAGTGTATATACCCTTGACAGTGTGAGCAGCAGTGTATATACCCTTGACAGTGTGAGCAGCAGTGTATATACCCTTGACAGTGTGAGCAGCAGTGTATATACCCTTGACAGTGTGAGCAGCAGTGTATATACCCTTGACAGTGTGAGCAGCAGTGTATATACCCTTGACAGTGTGAGCAGCAGTGTATATACCCTTGACAGTGTGAGCAGCAGTGTATATACCCTTGACAGTGTGAGCAGCAGTGTATATACCCTTGACAGTGTGAGCAGCAGTGTATATACCCTTGACAGTGTGAGCAGCAGTGTATATACCCCTGACAGTGTGAGCAGCAGTGTATATACCCTTGACAGTGTGAGCAGCAGTGTATATACCCTTGACAGTGTGAGCAGCAGTGTATATACCCTTGACAGTGTGAGCAGCAGTGTATATACCCCTGACAGTGTGAGCAGCAGTGTATATACCCTTGACAGTGTGAGCAGCAGTGTATATACCCTTGACAGTGTGAGCAGCAGTGTATAAACCCAGTGTATATACCCTGACAGTGTGAGCAGCAGCAGTGTATATACCCTTGACAGTGTGAGCAGCAGTGTATATACCCTTGACAGTGTGAGCAGCAGTGTATATACCCCTGACAGTGTGAGCAGCAGTGTATATACCCTTGACAGTGTGAGCAGCAGTGTATATACCCTTGACAGTGTGAGCAGCAGTGTATATACCCTTGACAGTGTGAGCAGCAGTGTATGACAGTGTGAGCAGCAGTGTATATACCCTTGACAGTGTGAGCAGCAGTGTATATACCCTTGACAGTGTGAGCAGCAGTGTATATACCCTTGACAGTGTGAGCAGCAGTGTATATACCCTTGACAGTGTGAGCAGCAGTGTATATACCCTTGACAGTGTGAGCAGCAGTGTATATACCCTTGACAGTGTGAGCAGCAGTGTATATACCCTTGACAGTGTGAGCAGCAGTGTATATACCCTTGACAGTGTGAGCAGCAGTGTATATACCCTTGACAGTGTGAGCAGCAGTGTATATACCCCTTGACAGTGTGAGCAGCAGTGTATATACCCTTGACAGTGTGAGCAGCAGTGTATATACCCATGACAGTGTGAGCAGCAGTGTATATACCCCTGACAGTGTGAGCAGCAGTGTATATACCCCTTGACAGTGTGAGCAGCAGTGTATATACCCTTGACAGTGTGAGCAGCAGTGTATATACCCTTGACAGTGTGAGCAGCAGTGTATATACCCTTGACAGTGTGAGCAGCAGTGTATATACCCTTGACAGTGTGAGCAGCAGTGTATATACCCTTGACAGTGTGAGCAGCAGTGTATATACCCTTGACAGTGTGAGCAGCAGTGTATATACCCTTGACAGTGTGAGCAGCAGTGTATATACCCTTGACAGTGTGAGCAGCAGTGTATATACCCCTGACAGTGTGAGCAGCAGTGTATATACCCTTGACAGTGTGAGCAGCAGTGTATATACCCTTGACAGTGTGAGCAGCAGTGTATATACCCTTGACAGTGTGAGCAGCAGTGTATATACCCTTGACAGTGTGAGCAGCAGTGTATAGACCCTTGACAGTGTGAGCAGCAGTGTATATACCCTTGACAGTGTGAGCAGCAGTGTATATACCCTTGACAGTGTGAGCAGCAGTCTATATACACATGACAGTGTGACAGTGACAGTGTGAGCAGCAGTGTATATACCCTTGACAGTGTGACAGCACCCTTGACAGTGTGAGCAGCAGTATATACCCTTGACAGTGTGAGCAGCAGTGTATATACCCTTGACATTGAGAGCAGCACTGTATATACCAATTACAGTGTGAGCAGCAGTGTATATACCCTTGACAGTGTGAGCAGCAGTGTATATACCCTTGACAGTGTGAGCAGCAGTGTATATACCCTTGACAGTGTGAGCAGCAGTGTATATACCCTTGACAGTGTGAGCAGCAGTGTATATATGACAGTGTGAGCAGCCCCTTGACAGTGTGAGCAGCAGTGTATATACCCTTGACAGTGTGAGCAGCAGTGTATATACCCTTGACAGTGTGAGCAGCAGTTTATATACCCTTGACAGTGTGAGCAGCAGTGTATATACCCTTGACAGTGTGAGCAGCAGTGTATATACCCTTGACAGTGTGAGCAGCAGTGTATATACCCTTGACAGTGTGAGCAGCAGTGTATATACCCTTGACAGTGTGAGCAGCAGTGTATACACCCTTGACAGTGTGAGCAGCAGTATATATACCCTTGACAGTGTGAGCAGCAGTGTATATACCCCAGTGTGACAGTGTGAGCAGCAGTGTATACACCCTTGACAGTGTGAGCAGCAGTATATATACCCTTGACAGTGTGAGCAGCAGTGTATATACCCCTGACAGTGTGAGCAGCAGTGTATATACCCCTGACAGTGTGAGCAGCAGTGTATATACCCTTGACAGTGTGAGCAGCAGTGTATATACCCTTGACAGTGTGAGCAGCAGACAGTGTGAGCAGCAGTATATACCCTTGACAGTGTGAGCAGCAGCAGCGTATATACCCCTGACAGTGTGAGCAGCAGTATATATACCCTTGACAGTGTGAGCAGCAGTGTATATACCCTTGACAGTGTGAGCAGCAGTGTATATACCCTTGACAGTGTGAGCAGCAGTGTATATACCCTTGACAGTGTGAGCAGCAGTGTATATACCCTTGACAGTGTGAGCAGCAGTGTATATACCCTTGACAGTGTGAGCAGCAGTATATATACCCTTGACAGTGTGAGCAGCAGTGTATATACCCTTGACAGTGTGAGCAGCAGTGTATATACCCTTGACAGTGTGAGCAGCAGTGTATATACCCTTGACAGTGTGAGCAGCAGTGTATATACCCCTGACAGTGTGAGCAGCAGTGTATATACCCTTGACAGTGTGAGCAGCAGTGTATATACCCTTGACAGTGTGAGCAGCAGTGTATATACCCCTGACAGTGTGAGCAGCAGTATATATACCCTTGACAGTGTGAGCAGCAGTGTATATACCCTTGACAGTGTGAGCAGCAGTGTATATACCCTTGACAGTGTGAGCAGCAGTGTATATACCCTTGACAGTGTGAGCAGCAGTGTATATACCCTTGACAGTGTGAGCAGCAGTGTATATACCCCTGACAGTGTGAGCAGCAGTATATATGACCAGCAGTGTATATTGACAGTGTGAGCAGCAGTGTATATACCCTTGACAGTGTGAGCAGCAGTGTATATACCCTTGACAGTGTGAGCAGCAGTGTATATACCCCTGACAGTGTGAGCAGCAGTATATATACCCTTGACAGTGTGAGCAGCAGTATATATACCCTTGACAGTGTGAGCAGCAGTGTATATACCCCTGACAGTGTGAGCAGCAGTGTATATACCCCTGACAGTGTGAGCAGCAGTGTATATACCCCTGACAGTGTGAGCAGCAGTGTATATACCCCTGACAGTGTGAGCAGCAGTATATATACCCTTGACAGTGTGAGCAGCAGTATATATACCCTTGACAGTGTGAGCAGCAGTGTATATACCCTTGACAGTGTGAGCAGCAGTGTATATACCCCTGACAGTGTGAGCAGCAGTATATATACCCTTGACAGTGTGAGCAGCAGTGTATATACCCCTGACAGTGTGAGCAGCAGTGTATATACCCCTGACAGTGTGAGCAGCAGTGTATATACCCCTGACAGTGTGAGCAGCAGTATATATACCCTTGACAGTGTGAGCAGCAGTGTATATACCCTTGACAGTGTGAGCAGCAGTATATATACCCTTGACAGTGTGAGCAGCAGTGTATATACCCTTGACAGTGTGAGCAGCAGTGTATATACCCTTGACAGTGTGAGCAGCAGTGTATATACCCTTGACAGTGTGAGCAGCAGTGTATATACCCTTGACAGTGTGAGCAGCAGTATATATACCCTTGACAGTGTGAGCAGCAGTGTATATACCCTTGACAGTGTGAGCAGCAGTGTATATACCCTTGACAGTGTGAGCAGCAGTGTATATACCCTTGACAGTGTGAGCAGCAGTGTATATACCCTTGACAGTGTGAGCAGCAGTGTATATACCCTTGACAGTGTGAGCAGCAGTGTATATACCCTTGACAGTGTGAGCAGCAGTGTATATACCCTTGACAGTGTGAGCAGCAGTATATATACCCTTGACAGTGTGAGCAGCAGTGTATATACCCTTGACAGTGTGAGCAGCAGTGTATATACCCTTGACAGTGTGAGCAGCAGTATATATACCCTTGACAGTGTGAGCAGCAGTGTATATACCCTTGACAGTGTGAGCAGCAGTATATATACCCTTGACAGTGTGAGCAGCAGTGTACCCTTGACAGTGTGAGCAGCCCTTGACAGTGTGAGCAGCAGTGTATATACCCTTGACAGTGTGAGCAGCAGTGTATATACCCTTGACAGTGTGAGCAGCAGTATATATACCCTTGACACCCTTGACAGTGTGAGCAGCAGTATATATACCCTTGACAGCAGTGTGAGTGTGAGCAGCAGTGTATATACCCTTGACAGTGTGAGCAGCAGTATATATACCCTTGACAGTGTGAGCAGCAGTGTATATACCCTTGACAGTGTGAGCAGCAGTGTATATACCCTTGACAGTGTGAGCAGCAGTGTATATACCCTTGACAGTGTGAGCAGCAGTGTATATACCCTTGACAGTGTGAGCAGCAGTGTATATACCCTTGACAGTGTGAGCAGCAGTGTATATACCCTTGACAGTGTGAGCAGCAGTGTATACACCCTTGACAGTGTGAGCAGCAGTATACCCTTGACATAGCACTTGACAGTGTGAGCAGCAGTGTATATACCCTTGACAGTGTGAGCAGCAGTGTATATACCCTTGACAGTGTGAGCAGCAGTGTATATACCCTTGACATGAGCACACCCTTGACAGTGTGAGCAGCAGTATATATACCCTTGACAGTGTGAGCAGCAGTGTATATACCCTTGACAGTGTGAGCAGCAGTATATATACCCTTGACAGTGTGAGCAGCAGTGTATATACCCTTGACAGTGTGAGCAGCAGTGTATATACCCCTGACAGTGTGAGCAGCAGTGTATATACCCTTGACAGTGTGAGCAGCAGTGTATACACCCTTGACAGTGTGAGCAGCAGTGTATATACCCTTGACAGTGTGAGCAGCAGTGTATATACCCTTGACAGTGTGAGCAGCAGTGTATACACCCTTGACAGTGTGAGCAGCAGTATATATACCCTTGACAGTGTGAGCAGCAGTGTATATACCCTTGACAGTGTGAGCAGCAGTGTATATACCCTTGACAGTGTGAGCAGCAGTGTATACACCCTTGACAGTGTGAGCAGCAGTATATATACCCTTGACAGTGTGAGCAGCAGTGTATATACCCTTGACAATGTGAGCAGCAGTGTATACACCCTTGACAGTGTGAGCAGCAGTGTATATACCCTTGACAGTGTGAGCAGCAGTGTATATACCCTTGACAGTGTGAGCAGCAGTGTATACACCCTTGACAGTGTGAGCAGCAGTATATATACCCTTGACAGTGTGAGCAGCAGTGTATATACCCTTGACAGTGTGAGCAGCAGTGTATATACCCTTGACAGTGTGAGCAGCAGTGTATACACCCTTGACAGTGTGAGCAGCAGTGTATATACCCTTGACAGTGTGAGCAGCAGTGTATACACCCTTGACAGTGTGAGCAGCAGTGTATATACCCTTGACAGTGTGAGCAGCAGTGTATACACCCTTGACAGTGTGAGCAGCAGTGTATATACCCTTGACAGTGTGAGCAGCAGTGTATATACCCTTGACAGTGTGAGCAGCAGTGTATACACCCTTGACAGTGTGAGCAGCAGTGTATACACCCTTGACAGTGTGAGCAGCAGTGTATATACCCTTGACAGTGTGAGCAGCAGTGTATATACCCTTGACAGTGTGAGCAGCAGTATATATACCCTTGACAGTGTGAACAGCAGTGTATACACCCTTGACAGTGTGTTTCAGTATCTATTCACTTAGTTGTGCTTGTATCCGCACAGTTACTAAAAAAAAAATCTCTAACTGGTTGGTGTATATGTAATATGAAGACATAATGACCTTCATGTAGTAGATAAGGTTTAAGCCTGATAAACCATCCAGCCATCCAAATGGTCGTGGGTTTAATATTTACAACATTCTCTTTTATTTCCAGTGATACTTTCACGATAATATTAATTCTGTGTCCAGGAGCATTTGTCTGAATTTTCAACCACATTAATAACTACCAGAGTGACTATGGCATTGAGCAAAGCGTTGAATTAGAACACCAGTATGAGTTAGAACCTTCCCTAATCCAGGTGAAAGAGTAAAGCAAGCCGTTCCTAAACTTTTCACCTGTTCGTGGCGTGATTGGCAGCCTGGGGAATTCAGATTTAAGTCGTCCTGAGCTCAGTTCCTGCAGTAATCCTTGATTTTCTAGGCGATCAGGAAGTTCAGTGAGGCAGACAAGGACAGACTGCGTCACATGTAAGAGACGTTCAGTGTCTGTGTGACAGACAAAGACAGTCTGCGTCACGGGGAAGGAGTCAGACTGACGGGTCTTCCAGAGACCATCACATACACACATACATAATCCATAAGGATGTCGGAAGGAATATAACCAATAGATGGCGCTAATAATACACATCACACTTTAACTATCAATATAACGAATAGATGATGCAAAAAATGTTGATACATACTCAGCAGGTGGCGTTGAAAGTCAATACATATTTCTTTACCAAGTATTATGGACACATTGCTGACAGCTCGTTCCGGGACTGTCATCCTACACTCGTAATGGGCCAGTCAACGCACGTCAATAGATGGCACTGACACAATCCCTACCATTACAGAACACAGCGGTACATTTCAACTCACGGGATTCCAGTATCCTCAAGAGACTACACACTCCAGGATCACTGCAAGAAAGCCAATGGTAGTCACAACGTTAAATAAAATGAAAGTCGGAAGAAATAGTTTTCTGGTTGTTTTTGCTCAGTCCAGGAGCCTCGTATGGCAACAGTGGCGGTGTCCAGAATGTAGGCAAGATGTTACACTGGCAGCGTCTTTGATGCTGTTTCTCATCTTGTTCTCTCTCTCTCTCTCTCTCTCTCTCTCTCTCTCTCTCTCTCTCTCTCTCTCTCTCTCTCTCTCTCTCTCTCTCTCTCTCTCTCTCTCTCTCTGCGTGTATATAATATGAATCTCACTTTAAGATATCTTTTAACACATCCCTCGGTGAATATGCAGAGAGATATACACCTCTCGGTATATATATATATATATATATATATATATATATATATATATGTATATATATATATATATATATGTCGTGCCGAATATGTAAAACTGGTCAATTAGCAAGAACTCATTTAAAAATAAGTCCTTTCTAAAATTTTCTCTTATACGTTTAAAGATATATTTTTTTCATTAATTTTAATGTAAAAATTTTTAATTTTGCACCAAAAGCATCTTAGAAAACTTACCTAACCTTATTATAACAAGAACAATTTATTTTAGTCTAACCCAACTAAATCTATTTTAGATTTGTTTACAATAATTTAATACTAAACAAACACAGAGAAATATATTTTTTTCGTTAGGTTCAGAATGATTTTGGCGAAATTTTTGCATACACAAATTATCGATTGTCCTATATGGCAAGATGAGCGTTGCTATTTAAGCTATTTAGGCAAGTTCTGCCTATTCGGCACGACATATATATATATATATATATATATATATATATATATATATATATATATATATATATATATATATATATATATATATATATATATATATATATATATATATATATATATATATATATATATATATATATATATACGTAGTAATAAAAACTCTCGCTGCATATACACAGAGATACACATCTCTAGGTATATATACACAGAGAAAAATTCATTTAAGCCAAAATAAACCTAACAAAAGTTAACAACAACAACAACAACAGCAGTTGAATATTATGTAACAAAATCAAGTACAAATTATTGGACGAAAAACAAGAGGACGAAATATTAACATATTATTGATCATTTTATGTGTCTTTATTTCTTTATTTGTCAATATTTATCGAAATTTTCTTGATAATTCGTCGTTATTTTACAAGTTACCAGGTGTAAGATATCGTTTTACACGTTACCAGACGTAAGATAATTCCAATTTAGTCCCACTGTGGGTGATAAATACCTGCTGTGGGTGATAAATACCTGCTGTGGGTGATAAATACCTGCTGTGGGTGATAAATACCTGCTGTGGGTGACAAATACCTGCTGTGGGTGATAAATACCTGCTGTGGGTGATAAATACATGCTGTGGGTGATAAATACCTGCTGTGGGTGATAAATACCTGCTGTGGGTGATAAATACCCACTGTGGGTGAAAAATACCCACTGTGGGTGATAAATACCTGCTGTGGGTGATAAATACCCACTGTGGGTGAAAAATACCTACTGTGGGTGATAAATACCTGCTCTGGGTGATAAATACCTACTGTGGGTGATAAATACCCACTGTGGGTGAAAAATACCTACTATGGGTGATAAATACCTGCTCTGGGTGATAAATACCTACTGTGGGTGATAAATACCCACTGTGGGTGAAAAATACCTACTGTGGGTGATAAATACCTGCTGTGGGTGATAAATACCTGCTGTGGGTGATAAATACCTGCTGTGGGTGATAAATACCTGCTGTGGGTGATAAATACCTGCTGTGGGTGACAAATACCCACTGTGGGTGAAAAATACCCACTGTGGGTGATAAATACCTGCTGTGGGTGATAAATACCCACTGTGGGTGAAAAATACCTACTGTGGGTGATAAATACCTGCTCTTTGTGATAAATACCTACTGTGGGTGATAAATACCAACTGTGGGTGAAAAATACCTACTGTGGGTGATAAATACCCACTGTGTGTGATAAATGCCCACTGTGGGTGATAAATACCCACTGTGTGTGATAAATACCCACTGTAGGTGATAAATACCTACTGTGGGTGATAAATACCCACTGTGTGTGATAAATGCCCACTGTGGGTGATAAATACCCACTGTGGGTGATAAATACCCACTGTGTGTGATAAATATCCACTGTGGGTGATAAATACCCACTGTGGGTGATAAATACCCACTGTGTGTGATAAATGCCCACTGTGGGTGATAAATACCCACTGTGGGTGATAAATACCCACTGTGGGTGATAAATACCCAGTATGAATGATAAATACCCACTGTGGGTGATAAATACCCACTGTGGGTGATAAATACCTACTGTGGGTGATAAATACCCACTGTGGGTGATAAATACCCACTGTGGGTGATAAATACCCACTGTGAGTGATAAATACCCACTGTGGGTGACAAATGCCACTGTGGGTGATAAACACCCACTGTGGGTGATAAATACCCACTGTGGGTGATAAATACCCACTGTGGGTGATTAATACCTGCTGTGGGTGATAAATACCCACTGTGGGTGATAAATACCTGCTGTGGGTGATAAATACCCACTGTGGGTGATGAATACCCACTGTGGGTGGTGATAAATACTCACTGTGGGTGATAAATACCTACTGTGGCTGATAAATACCTACTGTGGGTGATAAATACCCACTGTGGGTGGTAAATACCCACTGTGGGTGATAAATACCCACTGTGGGTGGTGATAAATACTCACTGTGGGTGATAAATACCTACTGTGGCTGATAAATACCTACTGTGGGTGATAAATACCCACTGTGCGTGGTAAATACCCACTGTGGGTGATAAATACCTACTGTGGGTGATAAATACCTACTGTTGGTGAAAAATACCCACTGTGGGTGATAAATACCTGTTGTGGGTGATAAATACCCACTGTGGGTGATGAATACCCACTGTGGGTGGTGATAAATACTCACTGTGGGTGATAAATACCTACTGTGGCTGATAAATACCTACTGTGGGTGATAAATACCCACTGTGGGTGGTAAATACCCACTGTGGGTGATAAATACCCACTGTGGGTGGTGATAAATACTCACTGTGGGTGATAAATACCTACTGTGGCTGATAAATACCTACTGTTGGTGACAATACCCACTGTGGGTGATAAATACCTACTGTGGGTGATAAATACCCACTGTGGGTGGTAAATACCCACTGTGGGTGATAAATACCTACTGTTGGTGACAATACCCACTGTGGGTGATAAATACCTACTGTGGGTGATAAATACCCACTGTGGGTGATAAATACCCACTGTGGGTGATAAATACCTACTGTTGGTGACAAATACCCACTGTGGGTGATAAATACCTACTGTGGGTGATAAATACCCACTGTGGGTGATAAATACCTACTGTTGGTGATAAATACCCACTGTGGGTGGTAAATACCCACTGTGGGTGATAAATACCTACTGTGGGTGATAAATACCCACTGTGGGTGATAAATACCCACTGTTGGTGACAAATACCCACTGTGGGTGATAAATACCTGCTCTGGGTGATAAATACCCACTGTGGGTGATAAATACCCACTGTGGGTGATAAATACCCACTGTGGGTGATAAATACCTACTGTGAGTGATAAATACCCACTGTGGGTGATAAATACCCACTGTGGGTGATAAATACCCACTGTGGGTGATAAATACCCACTGTGGGTGATAAATACCTACTGTGGGTGATAAATACCCACTGAGGGTGATAAATACCCACTGTGAGTGATGAATACCCACTGTGGGTGATAAATACCCACTGTGGGTGATAAATACCCACTGTGGGTGATAAATACCCACTGTGGGTGATAAATACCTACTGTGGGTGATAAATACCCACTGTGGGTGATAAATACTGTGGGTGATAAATACCTACTGTGGGTGATAAATACACTACTGTGGGTGATAAATACCCACTGTGGGTGATAAATACCCACTGTGGGTGATAAATACCTACTGTGTGGGTGATAAATACCCACTGTGGGTGATAAATACCCACTGTGGGTGATAAATACCCACTGTGGGTGATAAATACCCACTGTGGGTGATAAATACCCACTGTGGGTGATAAATACCTACTGTGGGTGATAAATACCCACTGTGGGTGATAAATACCCACTGTGGGTGATAAATACCCACTGTGGGTGATAAATACCCACTGTGGGTGATAAATACCCACTGTGGGTGATAAATACCTACTGTGGGTGATAAATACCTACTGTGGGTGATAAATACCCACTGTGGGTGATAAATACCCACTGTGGGTGATAAATACCCACTGTGGGTGATAAATACCCACTGTGGGTGATAAATACCTGCTGTGGGTGATAAATACCCACTGTGGGTGATAAATACCCACTGTGGGTGATAAATTCCTGCTGTGGGTGATAAATACCCACTGT
This sequence comes from Cherax quadricarinatus, assembly GCF_038502225.1. Classification (NCBI taxonomy): domain Eukaryota; kingdom Metazoa; phylum Arthropoda; class Malacostraca; order Decapoda; family Parastacidae; genus Cherax; species Cherax quadricarinatus. Next base: position 34,261,878 of record NC_091302.1, on the reverse strand, counting down.
GGGTGATAAATACCCACTGTGGGTGATAAATACCCACTGTGGGTGATAAATACCTGCTGTGGGTGATAAATACCCACTGTGGGTGATAAATACCCACTGTGGGTGATAAATACCTGCTGTGGGTGATAAATACCCACTGTGGGTGATAAATACCCACTGTGGGTGATAAATACCTGCTGTGGGTGATAAATACCCACTGTGGGTGATAAATACCCACTGTGGGTGATAAATACCCACTGTGGGTGATAAATACCCACTGTGGGTGATAAATACCTGCTGTGGGTGATAAATACCTGCTGTGGGTGATAAATACCCACTGTGGGTGATAAATACCCACTGAGGGTGATAAATACCTGCTGTGGGTGATAAATACCTGCTGTGGGTGATAAATACCCACTGTGGGTGATAAATACCCACTGTGGGTGATAAATACCTGCTGTGGGTGATAAATACCTGCTGTGGGTGATAAATACCCACTGTGGGTGATAAATACCCACTGTGGGTGATAAATACCTGCTGTGGGTGATAAATACATGCTGTGGGTGATAAATACCCACTGTGGGTGATAAACACCCAGTGTGGGTGATAAATACCTGCTGTGGGTGATAAATACCCACTGTGGGTGATAAATACCCACTGTGGGTGATAAATACCCACTGTGGGTGATAAATACCTGCTGTGGGTGATAAATACCTGCTGTGGGTGATAAATACCTGCTGTGGGTGATAAATACCCACTGTGGGTGATAAATACCCACTCTGGGTGATAAATACCTGCTGTGGGTGATAAATACCCACTGTGGGTGATAAATACCCACTGTGGGTGATAAATACCCACTGTGGGTGATAAATACCTGCTGTGGGTGATAAATACCTGCTGTGGGTGATAAATTCCCACTGTGGGTGATAAATACCCACTGTGGGTGATAAATACCTGCTGTGGGTGATAAATACCTGCTGTGGGTGATAAATACCCACTGTGGGTGATAAATACCCACTGTGGGTGATAAATACCTGCTGTGGGTGATAAATACCCACTGTGGGTGATAAATACCCACTGTGGGTGATAAATACCTGCTGTGGGTGATAAATACCTGCTGTGGGTGATAAATACCTGCTGTGGGTGATAAATACCCACTGTGGGTGATAAATACCCACTGTGGGTGATAAATACCTGCTGTGGGTGATAAATACCCACTGTGGGTGATAAATACCCACTGTGGGTGATAAATACCTGCTGTGGGTGATAAATACCCACTCTGGGTGATAAATACCTGCTGTGGGTGATAAATACCCACTGTGGGTGATAAATACCCACTCTGGGTGATAAATACCTGCTGTGGGTGATAAATACCCACTGTGGGTGATAAATACCCACTGTGGGTGATAAATACCCACTGTGGGTGATAAATACCCACTGTGGGTGATAAATACCTGCTGTGGGTGATAAATACCTGCTGTGGGTGATAAATACCCACTGTGGGTGATAAATACCCACTGTGGGTGATAAATACCCACTGTGGGTGATAAATACCCACATGTGGGTGATAAATACCTGCTGTGGGTGATAAATACCTGCTGTGGGTGATAAACACCTGCTGTGGGTGATAAATACCCACTGTGGGTGATAAATACCCACTGTGGGTGATAAATACCTGCTGTGGGTGATAAATACCCACTGTGGGTGATAAATACCCACTGTGCGTGATAAATACCTGCTGTGGGTGATAAATACCCACTGTGGGTGATAAATACCCACTGTGGGTGATACATACCCACTGTGGGTGATAAATACCTGCTGTGGGTGATAAATACCTGCTGTGGGCGATAAATACCTGCTGTGGGTGATAAATACCCACTGTGGGTGATAAATACCCACTGTGGGTGATAAATACCTGCTGTGGGTGATAAATACCCACTGTGGGTGATAAATACGCACTGTGGGTGATAAATACCCACTGTGGGTGATAAATACCTGCTGTGGGTGATAAATACCTGCTGTGGGTGATAAATACCCACTGTGGGTGATAAATACCCACTGTGGGTGATAAATACCTGCTGTGGGTGATAAATACCTGCTGTGGGTGATAAATACCTGCTGTGGGTGATAAATACCCACTGTGGGTGATAAATACCCACTGTGGGTGATAAATACCCCCGGTGGGTGATAAATACCCACTGTGGGTGATAAATACCCACTGTGGGTGATAAATACCTGCTGTGGGTGATAAATACCCACTGTGGGTGATAAATACCCACTGTGGGTGATAAATACCTGCTGTGGGTGATAAATACCCACTGTGGGTGATAAATACCCACTGTGGGTGATAAATACCTGCTGTGGGTGATAAATACCCACTGTGGGTGATAAATACCCACTGTGGGTGATAAATACCTGCTGTGGGTGATAAATACCCACTGTGGGTGATAAATACCCACTGTGGGTGATAAATACCCACAGTGGGTGATAAATACCTGCTGTGGGTGATAAATACCTGCTGTGGGTGATAAATACCTGCTGTGGGTGATAAATACCCACTGTGGGTGATAAATACCCACTGTGGGTGATAAATACCTGCTGTGGGTGGTAAATACCCACTGTGGGTGACAAATACCCACTGTGGGTGATAAATACCCACTGTGGGTGATAAATACCTGCTGTGGGTGATAAATACCTACTGTGGGTGATAAATACCCACTGTGGGTGATAAATACCTGCTGTGGGTGATAAATACCTGCTGTGGGTGATAAATACCTGCTGTGGGTGATAAATACCCACTGTGGGTGATAAATACCCACTGTGGGTGATAAATACCTGCTGTGGGTGATAAATACCCACTGTGGGTGATAAATACCCTCTGTGGGTGATAAATACCTGCTGTGGGTGATAAATACCCACTGTGGGTGATAAATACCCACTGTGGGTGATAAATACCTGCTGTGGGTGATAAATACCTGCTGTGGGTGATAAATACCCACTGTGGGTGATAAATACCCACTGTGGGTGATAAATACCTGCTGTGGGTGATAAATACCTGCTGTGGGTGATAAATACCTGCTGTGGGTGATAAATACCCACTGAGGGTGATAAATACCCACTGTGGGTGATAAATACCTGCTGTGGGTGATAAATACCCACTGTGGGTGATAAATACCCACTGTGGGTGATAAATACCTGCTGTGGGTGATAAATACCCACTGTGGGTGATAAATACCCACTGTGGGTGATAAATACCTGCTGTGGGTGATAAATACCCACTGTGGGTGATAAATACCCACTGTGGGTGATAAATACCTGCTGTGGGTGATAAATACCTGCTGTGGGTGATAAAGCCATGGCAGCATAAGTCTTCAATACAGTGAAAGGTACCAGCTTGAAGATACTTGTATCAAGGTACCAGCTTGAAGATACTTGTATCAAGGTACCAGCTTGAAGATACTTGTATCAAGGTACCAGCATGAAGATACTTGTATCAAGGTACCAGCATGAAGATACTTGTATCAAGGTACCAGCTTGAAGATACTTGTATCAAGGTACCAGCTTGAAGATACTTGTATCAAGGTACCAGCTTGAAGATACTTGTATCAAGGTACCAGCTTGAAGATACTTGTATCATGGTACCAGCTTGAAGATACTTGTATCAAGGTACCAGCATGAAGATACTTGTATCAAGGTACCAGCTTGAAGATACTTGTATCATGGTACCAGCTTGAAGATACTTGTATCAAGGTACCAGCATGAAGATACTTGTATCAAGGTACCAGCTTGAAGATACTTGTATCATGGTACCAGCTTGAAGATACTTGTATCAAGGTACCAGCATGAAGATACTTGTATCAAGGTACCAGCTTGAAGATACTTGTATCATGGTACCAGCTTGAAGATACTTGTATCAAGGTACCAGCTTGAAGATACTTGTATCATGGTACCAGCTTGAAGATACTTGTATCAAGGTACCAGCTTGAAGATACTTGTATCAAGGTACCAGCATGAAGATACTTGTATCAAGGTACCAGCATGAAGATACTTGTATCAAGGTACCAGCTTGAAGATACTTGTATCATGGTACCAGCTTGAAGATACTTGTATCAAGGTACCAGCTTGAAGATACTTGTATCATGGTACCAGCTTGAAGATACTTGTATCAAGGTACCAGCTTGAAGATACTTGTATCAAGGTACCAGCATGAAGATACTTGTATCAAGGTACCAGCATGAAGATACTTGTATCAAGGTACCAGCATGAAGATACTTGTATCAAGGCACCAGCTTGAAGATACTTGTATCAAGGTACCAGCATGAAGATACTTGTATCAAGGTACCAGCATGAAGATACTTGTATCAAGGTACCAGCATGAAGATACTTGTATCAAGGTACCAGCTTGAAGATACTTGTATCATGGTACCAGCTTGAAGATACTTGTATCAAGGTACCAGCTTGAAGATACTTGCATCAAGATACCAGCTTGAAGATACTTGTATCAACGTACCAGCATGAAGATACTTGTATCAAGGTACCAGCATGAAGATACTTGTATCAAGGTACCAGCTTGAAGATACTTGTATCATGGTACCAGCTTGAAGATACTTGTATCAAGGTACCAGCTTGAAGATACTTGTATCAAGGTACCAGCTTGAAGATACTTGTATCAAGGCACCAGCATGAAGATACTTGTATCAAGGTACCAGCTTGAAGATACTTGTATCATGGTACCAGCTTGAAGATACTTGTATCAAGGTACCAGCTTGAAGATACTTGTATCAAGGTACCAACTTGAAGGCACTTGTATCAAGGTACCATCTTGAAGATACTTGTATCAAGGTACCAGGTTGAAAATACTTGTATCAAGGTACCAGCTTGAAGATACTTGTATCAAGATACCAGCTTGTAGATATTTGTATCAAGGTACAAGCTTGAAGATACTTGTATCAAGGTACTAGCATAAAGATACTTGTATCAAGGTACCAGCTTGAAGATACTCATATCAAGGTACCAGCTTGAAGATACTTGTATCAACGTACCAGCTTGTAGGTATTTGTATCAAGGTACCAGCTTGTAGATACTTGTATCAAGGTACCAGCTTGAAGATACTTGTATCAAGATACCAGCTTGTAGATATTTGTATCAAGGTACCAGCTTGTAGATACTTGTATCAAGGTACCAGCTTGTAGATATTTGTGTCAAGGTACCAGCTTGTAGATTCTTGTATCAAGGTACCAGCTTGAAGATACTTGTATCAAGGTACCAGCTTGTAGATATTTGTGTCAAGGTACCAGCTTGTAGATACTTGTATCAAGGTACCAGCTTGTAGATATTTGTATCAAGGTACCAGCTTGTAGATACTTGTATCAAGGTACCAGCTTGAAGATACTTGTATCAAGGTACCAGTATGAAGATACTTGTATCAAGGTACCAGCTTGAAGATACTTGTATCAAGGTACCAGTATGAAGATACTTGTATCAAGGTACCAGCTTGAAGATACTTGTATCAAGGAACCAGCTTGAAGATACTTGTATCAAGGTACCAGCTTGTAGATATTTGTATCAAGGTACCAGCTTGTAGATACTTGTATCAAGATACCAGCTTGAAGATACTTGTATCAAGGTACCAGCTTGTAGATATTTGTATCAAGGTACCAGCTTGAAGATACTTGTATCAAGGTACCAGCTTGAAGATACTTGTATCAAGGTACCAGCTTGAAGATACTTGTATCAAGGTACCAGCATGAAGATACTTGTATCAAGGTACCAGCTTGAAGATACTTGTATCAAGGTACCAGCTTGAAGATACTTGTACCAATGTACCAACATGAAGATATTTGTATCAAGTAACATCATTGCACCAGCAGAATTGACAATCATCAAGGTACCATAATCACGGCAGCAGCATTAAGACACCAGTATCAAGACACCAGCATTAAGACACCAGTATTAAGACACCAGCATTAAGACACCAGCATTAAGGCACTAGCGTGAAGATGCCAGCCTCCCAGCACTAACATCCATACAGCATCATCAAGGCACCAGCATTAAGACACCAGAATCAAGGCACCAAGAAACTAGCATCAATTAACCAACTTTAAAGCACTAGCGTGAAGACTCCATCATCAGGGCACTAGGATGAAGACGCCAGCATCAAGGCACTAGCAAGAACACGCCATCATCAAGGCACTAGCGTGAAGACGACTAGCATGAAAACGCCAGCATCAAGGCACTAGCAAGAAGATGACATCATCAAGGCACTAGGTTGAAGACGCCAGCATCAAGGCACTAGCATGAGGACGCTACCAACAAGGCACTAGCAAGAAGACGCCATAATCAAGGCACTAGCAAGAAGACGTTATAATCAAGGTGCTAGCAAGAAAATGTTATCATCAAGGCAATAACATGAATTCGCCAGCATTAAGGCACCAGCATGAAGACGCCATCATCAAGGCATCATCATGAAGACGCCAGCTTCAAGGCACCAGCATGAAGATGCCAGCATCAAGGTACTAACATTAAGGCACCAGCATCAAGGCACCTCCCTCCTAAGAGTTCAGAACTACAGTAGAAACAGAGAGTGGCAGGGAAAAAAAACACCAAATGAGGCAGGCAGGGAAAAAAAAGAGAGGCACTAGAAGAGAGAATAAAAAGTCAAGCCTTCACCCGACCATTTTTGGCTTGCCTCCGCTCCATTGGGTCGCAATATGCAAAATTCACGCATAAATAGCGCAGAGCAGAGGAAGCCATGTGTGTGAGGCCGCTCCGCGACCTCCTACACTCTTCTATTGATGACTGTTGAGGGAGGGAGTGAGTACGACACCTCTCCACTCCACTGATGTTTGGTGATGCTGCAGTAAGGAGGTAGGGAGGCCACGGACACCTCTCCGCTCCACTGATGTTTGGTGATGCTGCTGCAGTAAGGAGGTAGGGAGGCCATGTACACCTCTCCACTCCACTGATGTTTGGTGATGCTGCAGTAAGGAGGTAGGGAGGCCATGTACACCTCTCCACTCCACTGATGTTTGGTGATGCTGCAGTAAGGAGGTAGGGAGGCCACGGACACCTCTCCACTCCACTGATGTTTGGTGATGCTGCAGTAACGAGGTAGAGAGGCGACGGACATCTCTCCATTACATTGATTTTAATTATTAAAAATGGATACATCAGTAGTGTGTTGCTACCATATTTTATATAAGTTACACAATGGGGAAAAAATCTGTTTCCGTGTTATATTCTACCACACAGGCTGACGCTCAAGTAAGATGTTGAAATACGTCAGCCTGAGCTGTGAGACTTCAGTAGTGTCAGCCTGAGCTGGGAGACTTCAGTAGTGTCAACCTGAGCTGGGAGACTTCAGTAGTGTCAGCCTGAGCTGTGAGACTTCAGTAGTGTCAGCCTGAGCTGGGAGACTTCAGTAGTGTCAACCTGAGCTGGGAGACTTCAGTAGTGTCAATTAGAGCTGGGAGACTTCAATAGTGTCACGCTGAGCTGGGAGACTTCAGTAGTGTCAGCCTGAGCTGGGAGACTTCAGTAGTGTCAACCTGAGCTGGAAGACTTCAGTAGTGTCAGCCTGAGCTGTGAGACTTCAGTAGTGTCAGCCTGAGCTGGGAGACTTCAGTAGTGTCAACCTGAGCTGGGAGACTTCAGTAGTGTCAATTAGAGCTGGGAGACTTCAATAGTGTCACGCTGAGCTGGGAGACTTCAGTAGTGTCAGCCTGAGCTGGGAGACTTCAGTAGTGTCAACCTGAGCTGGAAGACTTCAGTAGTGTCAGCCTGAGCTGTGAGACTTCAGTAGTGTCAGCCTGAGCTGGGAGACTTCAGTAGTGTCAACCTGAGCTGGGAGACTTCAGTAGTGTCAATTAGAGCTGGGAGACTTCAATAGTGTCACGCTGAGCTGGGAGACTTCAGTAATGTCAGCCTGAGCTGGGAGACTTCAGTAGTGTCAGCCTGAGCTGGGAGACTTCAGCAGTGTCAGCCTGAGCTGGGAGACTTCAGTAGTGTCAACCTGAGCTGGAAGATTTCAGTAGTGTCAACTAGAGCTGGGAGACTTCAGTAGTGTCAACCTGAGCTGGGAGACTTCAGTAGTGTCAACCTGAGCTGGAAGATTTCAGTAGTGTCAACTAGAGCTGGGAGACTTCAGTAGTGTCAACCTGAGCTGGGAGACTTCAGTAGTGTCAACCTGAGCTGGGAGACTTCAGTAGTGTCAACTTGAGTTGGGAGACTTCAGTAGTGTCACGCTGAGCTGGGAGACTTCAGTAGTGTCAACCTGAGTTGGGAGACTTCAGTAGTGTCAACTAGAGCTGGGAGACTTCAGTAGTGTCACGCTGAGCTGGGAGACTTCAGTAGTGTCAACCTGAGTTGGGAGACTTCAGTAGTGTCAACCTGAGCTGGGAGACTTCAGTAGTGTCAACCTGAGCTGGGAGACTTCAGTAGTGTCAACCTGAGCTGGAAGATTTCAGTAGTGTCAACCTGAGCTGGGAGACTTCAGTAGTGTCAACCTGAGCTGGGAGACTTCAGTAGTGTCAACCTGAGCTGGGAGACTTCAGTAGTGTCAACCTGAGCTGGAGATTTCAGTGGTACAATGAGAATATCATCCAGTATTCCAGCAAGAGTTCATCAACTAGGGCAGCTTCAAAGATTTGCTTCCAGCAGAGCTGGAGTTACTATCACTTGGGAATTACCATCTCTCAGGATGACCTGTCACATACGCAGAAGAAATGGAATTTTAATAAAAATATCTCCATCATCCCAGAGCTGTGGAGAGAGAAATTACTCACAGGAGGAAGAGGAAAGAGAGGGAAGAGAGAGAAATTTGTCATATTAAATCTTACTGTAGAGAGAAGAAAGAGAGAGAAAAGTGGATTATGGAAAAGACATTTGGAAGACATAATTAATATATATATATATATATATATATATATATATATATATATATATATATATATATATATATATATATATATATATATATATATATATATAA
>NC_091302.1:34212910-34250410 GCF_038502225.1 Cherax quadricarinatus | reverse complement strand
TAGTAATAATAGTAGTGATAATTGTAGTAGTAATAATAGTAGTGACAATTGTAGTAGTAATAATAGAAGTGATAATTGTAGTAGTAGTAATAATATTAGTGATAATTGTAGTAGTAATAATAGTAGTGATAATTGTAGTAGTAGTAATAATAGTAGTGATAATTGTAGTAGTAATAATAGTAGTGATAATTGTAGTAGTAATAATAGAAGTGATAATTGTAGTAGTAGTAATAATAGTAGTGATAATTGTAGTAGTAATAATAGTAGTGATAATTGTAGTAGTAATAATAGTAGTGATAATTGTAGTAGTAATAATAGTAGTGATAATTGTAGTAGTAATAATAGTAGTGATAATTGTAGTAGTAATAATAGTAGTGATAATTGTAGTAGTAGTAATAATAGTAGTGATAATTGTAGTAGTAATAATAGTAGTGATAATTGTAGTAGTAGTAATAATAGTAGTGATAATTGTAGTAGTAATAATAGTAGTGATAATTGTAGTAGTAGTAATAATAGTAGTGATAATTGTAGTAGTAATAATAGTAGTGACAATTGTAGTAGTAATAATAGAAGTGATAATTGTAGTAGTAGTAATAATAGTAGTGATAATTGTAGTAGTAATAATAGTAGTGATAATTGTAGTAGTAGTAATAATAGTAGTGATAATTGTAGTAGTAATAATAGTAGTGATAATTGTAGTAGTAATAATAGAAGTGATAATTGTAGTAGTAGTAATAATAGTAGTGATAATTGTAGTAGTAATAATAGTAGTGATAATTGTAGTAGTAATAATAGTAGTGATAATTGTAGTAGTAATAATAGTAGTGATAATTGTAGTAGTAATAATAGAAGTGATAATTGTAGTAGTAGTAATAATAGTAGTGATAATTGTAGTAGTAATAATAGTAGTGATAATTGTAGTAGTAATAATAGTAGTGATAATTGTAGTAGTAATAATAGTAGTGATAATTGTAGTAGTAATAATAGTAGTGATAATTGTAGTAGTAATAATAGTAGTGATAATTGTAGTAGTAATAATAGTAATGATAATTGTAGTAGTAATAATAGTAGTGATAATTGTAGTAGTAGTAATAATAGTAGTGATAATTGTAGTAGTAATAATAGTAGTGATAATTGTAGTAGTAGTAATAATAGTAGTGATAATTGTAGTAGTAATAATAGTAGTGATAATTGTAGTAGTAATAATAGAAGTGATAATTGTAGTAGTAGTAATAATAGTAGTGATAATTGTAGTAGTAATAATAGTAGTGATAATTGTAGTAGTAGTAATAATAGTAGTGATAATTGTAGTAGTAATAATAGTAGTGATAATTGTAGTAGTAGTAATAATAGTAGTGATAATTGTAGTAGTAATAATAGTAGTGATAATTGTAGTAGTAATAATAGTAGTGATAATTGTAGTAGTAATAATAGTAGTGATAATTGTAGTAGTAATAATAGTAGTGATAATTGTAGTAGTAATAATAGTAGTGATAATTGTAGTAGTGATCACAAATTCGAACATTTTCTATGTCAAGAAGTCTATTGTAAAATTTGCTGTAACTCAGAGTTAGATAAATGTGTGTACATACCTAATTGTGGTTGCACGGGTCAATTCATAGCTCCTGTGTACTCACCTAGTTGTACTTACCTAGTTGAGGTTGCAGGGGTCGAGTCCGAGCTCCTGGCCCCGCCTCTTCACTGATCGCTACTAGGTCACTCTCCCTTTATCATACCTCTGCTTAAAGCTATGTATGGATCCTGCCTCCACTACATCGCTTCTCAAACTATTCCACTTCCTGACTACTCTGTGGCTGAAGAAATACTTCCTAACATCCCTGTGATTCATATGAGTCTTCAACTCCCAACTGTGTCCCCTTGTTACTGTGTCCCATCTTTGGAACATTCTGTCTTTGTCCACCTTGTCAATTCCTCTCAGTATTTTGTATGTCGTTATAATGTCCCCCCCATTTCTCCTGTCCTCCAGTGTCGTCAGGTTGATTTCCCTTAACCTCTCATCGTAGGACATACCTTTTAGCTCTGGGATTAGTCTTGTTGCAAACCTTTGCACTTTCTCTAGTTTCTTTACATGTTTGGCTAGGAGTGGGTTCCAAACTGGTGCCGCATACTCCAATATGGGCCTAACGTACACGGTGTACAGGGTCCTGAGCGATTTCTTATTAAGATGTCGGAATGCTGTTCTGAGGTTTGCTAGGCGCCCATATGCTGCAGCAGTTATTTGGTTGATGTGCGCTTCAGGAGATGTGCCTGGCGTTATACTCACCCCAAGATCTTTTTCCTTGAGTGAGGTTTGTAGTCTCTGGCCCCCTAGACTGTACTCTGTCTGCGGTCTTCTTTGCCCTTCCCCAATCTTCATGACTTTGCACTTGGTGGGGTTGAACTCCAGGAGCCAATTGCTGGACCAGGTCTGCGGCCTGTCCAGATCCCTTTGTAGTTCTGCCTGGTCTTCGATTGAATGAATTCTCATCAACTTCACGTCATCTGCAAACAGGGACACTTCGGAGTCTATTCCTTCCGTCATGTCGTTCACAAATACCAGAAACAGCATTGGTCCTAGGACTGACCCCTGTGGGACCTCGCTGGTCACAGGTGCCCACTCTGACACCTCACCACGTACCATGACTCGCTGCTGTCTTCCTGACAAGTATTCCCTGATCCACTGTAGTGCCTTCCCTGTTATCCCTGCTTGGTCCTCCAGTTTTTGCACTAATCTCTTGTGTGGAACTGTGTCAAACGCCTTCTTGCAGTCCAAGAAAATGCAATCCACCCACCCCTCTCTCTCTTGTCTTACTGCTGTCACCATGTCATAGAACTCCAGTAGGTTTGTGACACAGAATTTTCCGTCCCTGAAACTGTTGGTGATGAGCTCATTCCTTTCTAGGTGTTCCACCACTCTTCTCCTGACAATCTTCTCCACGACTTTGCATACTATACATGTCAGTGACACTAGTCTATAGTTTATGCTTCTTGTCTGTCTTCTTTTTAAAAAATTGGGACTACATTTGCTGTCTTCCATGCCTCAGGCAATCTCCCTGTTTCGATAGATGTGATGAATATTCTTGTTAGGGGTACACATAGCGCCTCTGCTCCCTCTCTCAGGACCCAAGGAGAGATGTTATCCGGCTCCATTGCCTTTGAGGTATCTAGCTCACTCAGCAGCATCTTCACTTCTTCCTCGGTTGTATGTATTAAGTCCAGGTCTTGGTGATGTACCCCACCTCTCCGCCTTTCTGGAGTCTCTTTTGTCTCCTCTGTGAACACTTCTTTGAATCTCATGTTGAGTTCCTCACATGCTTCGTGGTCTCTTCTTGTTGTCTCTTCTCCTTCCTTCCTTAGCCTGATTACCTGGTCTTTGACTGTTGTTTTCCTCCTGATGTGCTATACAACAGCTTCGGGTCAGATTTGGTTTTCTCCTCTATGTCATTTTCATATTGTCGTTGGGCCTCTCTTCTTACTTTTGCATATTCTTTTCTGGCTCTACGACTGCTCTCCAATTCTCCTGGGTCCTTTGCCTTCTATACTTTTATGCCTCCCTGCACCTTTGGGTGAACCATGAGCTCGTCTTGGATTTTTCATTATTCCTGTTATTCTTGGGTACAAACCTCTCCTTAGCTTCCTTGCATATTGTCGTCACATATTCCATCATCACGTTTACTGACTTCCCTGACAGTTTTCTGTCCAACTGAACCCCGTTCAGGAAGCACATCATTCCCGCGTACTCCCCTTTCTTGTACTTTGGCTTTATTCATCCTGCTCTTCCTGCTTCCCCCTCTACTTGTAACTCTACTGTGTATTCAAATCTTAGAAGCACATGATCGCTGGCCCCAAGGGGTTTTTCATATGTGATATCCTCAATATCTACACTACTCAAGGTGAATACTAGGTCCAGTCTCGCTGGTTCATCCTCTACTCTCTCTCTGGCCTCTCTCTCTGGCCTCTCTCTATGTGTGTATGTGTGTGTGTGTGAGTGTGTGTGTGTGTGTGTGTGTGTGTGTGTGTGTGTGTGTGTGTGTGTGTGTGTGTGTGTGTGTGTGTGTGTGTGTGTGTGTGTGTGTGTGTGTGTGTGTGTGTGTGTGTGTGTGTGTGTGTGTGTGTGTGAGAGTGTGTGTGTGTGTGAGTGTGTGTGTGTGTGTGTGTGTGTGAGTGTGTGTGTGTGTGTGTGTGTGTGTGTGTGTGTGTGAGTGTGTGTGTGTTGCCAAGACAAGAGTTCTCTTAACTTGCTCACAACAATCACAGTTACACTAAGTAGTTGGCCAAAGTTGTAAATTGACGTTAAACGGGGAATTTCAACCATTAATTTCTTCTGAGTCTTCCGTGTGTTCATGAAGGATAAACCTGCATCTTCCGTGTGTCCATGAAGAATAAACCTGCATCTTCCGTGTGTTTATGAATAATAAACCTGCATCTTCCGTGTGTTCATGAAGGATAAACCTGCATCTTCCGTGTGTCCATGAAGGATAAACCTGCATCTTCCGTGTGTCCATGAAGGATAAACCTGCATCTTCCGTGTGTCCATGAAGGATAAACCTGCATCTTCCGTGTGTCCATGAAGAATAAACCTGCATCTTCCGTGTGTCCATGAAGGATAAACCTGCATCTTCCGTGTGTTCATGAAGGATAAACCTGCATCTTCCGTGTGTCCATGAAGGATAAACCTGCATCTTCCGTGTGTCCATGAAGAATAAACCTGCATCTTCCGTGTGTCCATGAAGGATAAACCTGCATCTTCCGTGTGTCCATGAAGAATAAACCTGCATCTTCCGTGTGTCCATGAAGGATAAACCTGCATCTTCCGTGTGTCCATGAAGGATAAACCTGCATCTTCCGTGTGTCCATGAAGGATAAACCTGCATCTTCCGTGTGTCCATGAAGAATAAACCTGCATCTTCCGTGTGTCCATGAAGGATAAACCTGCATCTTCCGTGTGTCCATGAAGAATAAACCTGCATCTTCCGTGTGTCCATGAAGGATAAACCTGCATCTTCCGTGTGTCCATGAAGGATAAACCTGCATCTTCCGTGTGTCCATGAAGGATAAACCTGCATCTTCCGTGTGTTCATGAAGGATAAACCTGCATCTTCCGTGTGTCCATGAAGGATAAACCTGCATCTTCCGTGTGTCCATGAAGAATAAACCTGCATCTTCCGTGTGTCCATGAAGGATAAACCTGCATCTTCCGTGTGTCCATGAAGAATAAACCTGCATCTTCCGTGTGTCCATGAAGGATAAACCTGCATCTTCCGTGTGTCCATGAAGGATAAACCTGCATCTTCCGTGTGTCCATGAAGGATAAACCTGCATCTTCCGTGTGTCCATGAAGGATAAACCTGCATCTTCCGTGTGTCCATGAAGGATAAACCTGCATCTTCCGTGTCTCCATGAAGGATAAACCTGCATCTTCCGTGTGTCCATGAAGGATAAACCTGCATCTTCCGTGTCTCCATGAAGAATAAACCTGCATCTTCCGTGTGTCCATGAAGGATAAACCTGCATCTTCGTGTGTCCATGAAGGATAAACCTGCATCTTCCGTGTGTCCATGAAGGATAAACCTGCATCTTCCGTGTGTTCATGAAGGATAAACCTGCATCTTCCGTGTGTCCATGAAGAATAAACCTGCATCTTCCGTGTGTCCATGAAGAATAAACCTGCATCTTCCGTGTGTCCATGAAGGATAAACCTGCATCTTCCGTGTGTCCATGAAGAATAAACCTGCATCTTCCGTGTGTCCATGAAGGATAAACCTGCATCTTCCGTGTGTCCATGAAGGATAAACCTGCATCTTCCGTGTGTCCATGAAGGATAAACCTGCATCTTCCGTGTGTCCATGAAGGATAAACCTGCATCTTCCGTGTGTCCATGAAGGATAAACCTGCATCTTCCGTGTGTCCATGAAGAATAAACCTGCATCTTCCGTGTGTCCATGAAGGATAAACCTGCATCTTCCGTGTGTCCATGAAGGATAAACCTGCATCTTCCGTGTGTCCATGAAGGATAAACCTGCATCTTCCGTGTGTCCATGAAGGATAAACCTGCATCTTCCGTGTGTCCATGAAGGATAAACCTGCATCTTCCGTGTGTCCATGAAGGATAAACCTGCATCTTCCGTGTGTCCATGAAGAATAAACCTGCATCTTCCGTGTGTCCATGAAGGATAAACCAGCATATTCCGTGTGTCCATGAAGAATAAACCAGCATATTCCGCGTGTCAATGAAGGATAAACCAGCATATTCCGTGTGTCAATGAAGGATAAACCAGCATCTTCCGTGTGTCCATGAAGGATAAACCAGCATCTTCCGTGTGTCCATGAAGAATAAACCAGCATATTCCGCGTGTCCATGAAGGATAAACCAGCATATTCCGTGTGTCCATGAAGGATAAACCAGCATATTCCGTGTGTCCATGAAGGATAAACCAGCATATTCCGTGTGTCCATGAAGGATAAACCAGCATCTTCCGTGTGTCCATGAAGGATAAACCAGCATATTCCGCGTGTCCATGAAGGATAAACCAGCATATTCCGTGTGTCTATGAAAGATAAACCAGCATATTCCGTGTGTCCATGAAGGATAAACCAGCATATTCCGTGTGTCCATGAAGGATAAACCAGCATATTCCGTGTGTCCATGAAGGATAAACCAGCATATTCCGTGTGTCAATGAAGGATAAACCAACATATTCCGTGTGTCAATGAAGGATAAACCAACATATTCCGTGTGTCAGTGAAGGATAAACCAGCATATTCCGTGTGTCAATGAAGGATAAACCAGCATATTCCGTGTGTCAATGAAGGATAAACCAACATATTCCGTGTGTCAGTGAAGGATAAACCAGCATATTCCGTGTGTCAATGAAGGATAAACCAACATATTCCGTGTGTCAGTGAAGGATAAACCAGCATATTCCGTGTGTCAATGAAGGATAAACCAGCATATTCCGTGTGTCAATGAAGGATAAACCAACATATTCCGTGTGTCAGTGAAGGATAAACCAGCATATTCCGTGTGTCAATGAAGGATAAACCAGCATATTCCGTGTGTCAATGAAGGATAAACCAACATATTCCGTGTGTCAGTGAAGGATAAACCAGCATCTTCCGTGTGTCAATGAAGGATAAACCAGCATCTTCCGTGTGTCCATGAAGGATAAACCAGCATAGGATAAACCAACATATTCCGCCCACGGTGTTACTTTATATTCATTGCTTCAATAAAAGCCACTTTAATTTTCCTAGAAAATATCAGACGGTTTCTTGTCATTGATTATCCGGAGAGTAAAGTTACGTGCGTGACGTACCATGTGCTGAGTCTTGAAGCTGGGTAACACATTACTTGTCATAGATGTGAAGGTTGAAGGGAGCAGCGAGTGTGGCTTCCCTCCCTGTGTTCACTTTTATACTTAAATAATTCATAAATTAAATTATTTTTTAAAAATACGTGAAATATAAAAAAAATAAGAAAAATGTGCTAACACGATATTCTGTTGCATATTTCGACATTCAGAGCGGTTTGTACCATTTGCTGACATACTTCGTTTTTAGCTAAAATACGTAGGTTAGGCGAGGTTTTGTCAGAAAAGGGGACAGTTGTATCCTGACGCTGGTTTTAGTCATATGATGACCAGCAGCTGGAGCTTTTAGTCACCTGACTGAAGCCTTCCACTGGCTTACTGGTCCAGTCCTTTAAAAATTACAATTATATAGAACATCACTGCAAGAGAACATATTAATCTGAGGCCGTGTGCCACGCTGGGTGCCGGTGAGGCTGCGCGACAGCCAGTCAGGGGCTGCGCGACAGCCAGTCAGGGGCTGCGCGACAGCCAGTCAGGGGCTGCGCGACAGCCAGTCAGGGGCTGCGCGACAGCCAGTCAGGGGCTGCGTACTTATTATTGCGGCCGCGAACATCCCAGTGATGACTATATTAGTTCAATCTATGATTTGTCAATATATTGAGTTTACATATTTCTTGCTGCTTCTTACACACCTAAAATCTGTGGTAAACACGTAAACCACATTAATGCTATATTGATTACTACCTGCGGTTCGCAATCCAACAGGGTATATACATAGTGAGGTGCATATCTCTCTTGGTATATACACAGTGAAGTCCATACCTCTCATAGTATATACATAGCGAAGTTCATACCTCTCATGGTATATACAAAGTGAGGTTCATACCTCTCACTGTATATACAATAAAAGTTTACTTTAGTCCCTGTTATAGGTATTAAAATATTCTTGACTGGAGATGAACAGGTGACGTGCAGCCTTAATGACCCTCGTGAGATTGAACACTGGTAGCGAGATATAACTTAGAGAACACTGCTAGCAAGATATAACTTAGAGAACACTGCTAGCAAGACATAACTTAGAGAACACTGCTAGCAAGATATAACTTAGGGAACACTGGTAGCAAGATATAACTTAGGGAACACTTGTAGCAAGATATAACTTAGGGAACACTGGTAGCAAGATATAACTTAGGGAACACTTGTAGCAAGATATAACTTAGGGAACACTGGTAGCAAGATACAATTTAGGGAACACTGGTAGCAAGATACAATTTAGGGAACACTGGTAGCAAGATACAATTTATGGAACACTGGTAGCAAGATATAAGAGCGACAACAATGAAGCGGTTGGTCACTGGTACTACACCAGACTATTTTTTAAAGGTCATTTGTAAAAAGTGAATCAACTTTAAGGATTAGATCTAAATTATCGTTTTGTATAACTGTTGATGGTTCATTTTATTGAAGAAATGTGTCAAATAGTTGATGTGTGTTGGAGGATTTACCCAGGAAGAGGCGGAGTAGACTGCTAGGTCGTAGTGCTAGCTTGTACGACCATGTACCTGTGATGTATGGTCGTAGTCTTAGCTTGTACGACCATGTACCTCTGGTTTATGGTCGTAGTCCTAGCTTGTACGACCATGTACCTCTGGTTTACGTCGTAGTCCTAGCTTGTACGACCATGTACCTGTGATGTATGGTCGTAGTCCTAGCTTGTACGACCATGTACCTGTGGTGTATGGTCGTAGTCCTAGCTTGTACGACCAAGTACCTGTGATGTATGGTCGTAGTCCTAGCTTGTACGACCATGTACCTGTGATGTATGGTCGTAGTCCTAGCTTGTACGACCATGTACCTGTGATGTATGGTCGTAGTCCTAGCTTGTACGACCATGTACCTGTGGTGTATGGTCGTAGTGCTAGCTTGTACGACCATGTACCTGTGATGTATGGTCGTAGTCCTAGCTTGTACGACCATGTACCTCTGGTGTATGGTCGTAGTCCTAGCTTGTACGACCATGGTCGAAGTACGACCATACACCTGTGTTGTATGGTCGTACTCTCGGTGACTTTAACAGTCTTAGTTCACATTTTGTTTAACTTAGTTGTTTTTGCTTGTGATGATATTCTAGTTAAGTTTTTAGTTTAAGAGATATATTTCTTCTCTCTCTCTCTCTCTCTCTCTCTCTCTCTCTCTCTCTCTCTCTCTCTCTCTCTCTCTCTCTCTCTCTCTCTCTCTCTCTCTCTCACTCGTAATATTTTTCCCTCCTCCTCCTCCTCCTCCTCCTCCTCCTCCTCCTTCATCTTCATTTACCACCTCCTTCCTACTTACCGTTGTGCTTCAGCCTTCCTCTCAGTCTTCCCTATTCATTCATTCATTATCCATTTTTCTTTCACTCTTCTTCTCTTCATTCTCCTTTCTCCCATTCGTTTGTTCCACTTCATCTACTCACCCTCCTCCCTCTTCCTTAACTCTCTAATTTGTCTCTCCAGCCTTCCTTAAAACTCCCTTATCCATTCCTCAATTCACCCTCCTAACTTCTTCCCTTAATTCTTTATCCTTCACTTCTCTCTCTCTCTCTCTCTCTCTCTCTCTCTCTCTCTCTCTCTCTCTCTCTCTCTCTCTCTCTCTCTCTCTCTCTCTCTCTCTCTCTCTCTCTCTCTCTCTCTCTCTCTCTCTCTCTCTCTCTCTCTCTCTCTCTCGCTCTCTCTTGATACTGGTCCAGTCCGGACCAAAACAATGGTCCAGAAGGGCCGAAACAATGGTCCAGGATGGGCCAAAACATTGGTCCATGATGGACTGAAACAATGGTCCATGGACCAAAATGTCTTCTAAAATTGTCTCTCTCTCTATATCTCCACTCCATCACTTTTGTTCCTCACTCCATCACTCTCCCTCCCCACTCCATCACTCTCCCTCCCCACTGCATCACTCTCCCTCCCCACTGCATCACTCTCCCTCCCCACTGCATCACTCTCCCTCCCCACTGCATCACTCTCCCTCCCCACTCCATCACTCTCCCTCCCCACTCCATCACTCTCCCTCCCCACTCCATCACTCTCCCTCCCCACTCCCATAAAAATAACATAAGTCTACATATTACATAACTACCCCACAAGTAAGAGAAGCTTGTTTAAGCAAAACAAACTTGAGCGACACTGCTGCTGCAAGACTTGACTTGGACGAGTCTTACAAGACTCCACGAGGGGTGGTGGTGGAGGGAGGGAGGGAGGGGTGATGGTGGAGGGAGGGAGGGGTGGTGGTGGAGGGAGGGAGGGAGGGAGGGAGGGGTGATGCTGGAGGGAGGGACGGGGTGATCTGGTTGGGGAGGGGGGAGGGGAAGAAGGTAGTTGCTTGCTTTATACTACTAGTTAGATAAGTAGTGAGACTACTTACCTAACAGACCTGTCCAGCTGACAGACCAGCCCAGATGGTATACCAGTCCAGCTGACAGACCAGCCCAGATGGTATACCAGTCCAGCTAACACACCAGCCCAGATGGTATACCAGTCCAGCTGACAGACCAGCCCAGATGGTGTACCAGTCCAGCTGACAGACCAGCCCAGATGGTATACCAGTCCAGCTGACAGACCAGCCCAGATGGTGTACCAGTCCAGCTGACAGACCAGCCCAGATGGTATACCAGTCCAGCTGACAGACCAGCCCAGATGGTATACCAGTCCAGCTGACAGACCAGCCCAGATGGTATACCAGTCCAGCTGACAGACCAGCCCAGATGGTATACCAGTCCAGCTGACAGACCAGCCCAGATGGTATACCAGTCCAGCTGACAGACCAGCCCAGATGGTATACTAGTCCAGCTGACAGACCAGCCCAGATGGTATACCAGTCCAGCTGACAGACCAGCCCAGATGGTATACCAGTCCAGCTGACAGACCAGCCCAGATGGCATACCAGTCCAGCTGAGAGACCAGCCCAGATGATATACCAGCCCAGATGGTATACCAGTCCAGCTGACAGACCAGCCTAGATGGTATACCAGTCCAGCTGACAGACCAGCCCAGATGGTATACCAGTCCAGCTGACAGACCAGCCTAGATGGTATACCAGTCCAGCTGACAGGCCAGGCCAGATGGTATACCAGTCCAGCTGACAGACCAGCCCAGATGGTATACCAGTCCAGCTGACAGACCAGCCTAGATGGTATACCAGTCCAGCTGACAGACCAGCCCAGATGGTATACCAGTTCAGCTGACAGACCAGCCCAGATGATATACCAGCCCAGATGGTATACCAGTCCAGCTGACAGACCAGCCCAGATGGTATACCAGTCCAGCTGACAGACCAGCCAAGATGGAATACCAGTCCAGCTGACAGACCAGCCCAGATGGTATACCAGTCCAGCGGACAGACCAGCCCAGATGGTATACCAGTCCAGCTGACAGACCAACCCAGATGGTATACCAGTCCAGCTGACAGACCAGCCCAGATGGTATACCAGTCCAGCTAACAGACCAGCCCAGATAGTATACCAGTCCAGCTGACAGACCAGTCTAGATGGTATACCAGTCCAGCTGACAGACCAGCCCAGATGGTATACCAGTCCAGCTTACAGACCAGCCCAGATGGTATACCAGTTCAGCTGACAGACCAGCCCAGATGGTATACTAGTCCAGCTGACAGACCAGCCCAGATGATATACCAGTCCAGCTGACAGACCAGCCCAGATGGTATACCAGTCCAGCTGACAGACCAGCCCAGATGGTATATCAGTCCAGCTGACAGACCAGCCCAGATGATATACCAGCCCAGATGGTATACCAGTCCAGCTGACAGACCAGCCCAGATGGTATACCAGTCCAGCTGACAGACCAGTCCAGATGGAATACCAGTCCAGCTGACAGACCAGCCCAGATGGTATACCAGTCCAGCGGACAGACCAGCCAAGATGGTATACCAGTCCAGCTGACAGACCAGCCCAGATGGTATACCAGTCCAGCTGACAGACCAGCCCAGATGGTATACCAGTCCAGCTGACAGACCAGCCCAGATGGTATACCAGTCCAGCTGACAGACCAGCCCAGATAGTATACCAGTCCAGCTGACAGACCAGCCCAGATGATATACCAGTCCAGCTGACAGATCAGCCCAGATGGTATACCAGTCCAGCTGACAGACCAGCCCAGATGGTATACCAGTTCAGCTGACAGACCAGCTCAGATGGTATACCAGTCCAGCTGACAGACCAGCCCAGATGGTATACCAGTCCAGCTGACAGACCAGCCCAGATGGTATACCAGTCCAGCTGACAGACCAGCCCAGATGGTATACCAGTCCAGCTGACAGACCAGCCCAGATTGTATACCAGTCCAGCTGACAGACCAGCCCAGATGGTATACCAGTCCAGCTGACAGACCAGCCCAGATGGTATACCAGTCCAGCTGACAGACCAGCCCAGATGGTATACCAGTCCAGCTGACAGACCAGCCCAGATGGTATACCAGTCCAGCTGACAGACCAGCCTAGCTGGATAAAATCAAGGACTCTCACACAATATTCGCCGGGTTTACTAAGAAAGGGATCAATCATCCGTGTAGTTGCTGTCAGCGTATCTGGGTTTAATCCAGTCCAGATGAGAGTACAAACACCACTGTTTGGATACAATATTTTCAGCAAATTTGGCACTCATAGGAACCTCACAGTACCTGGCACTCATGGGGGTCTCACAGTACCTGGCATTCATGGGGGCCTCAGAGTACCTGGCACTCATGGGGGCCTCACAGTACCTGGTACTCATGGGGACCTCACAGTACCTGGCACTCATGGGGAACTCACAATACCTGGCACTCATGGGGGACCACACAGTACCTGGAACTTATGGGGCTTCACAGTACCTGGCACTCATTGGGACCTCACAGTACCTGGCACTCATGGGGCCTCACAGTACCTGGCACTCATGGGGGCCTCGCAGTACCTGGCACTCATGGGGGCCTCACAGTATCTGGCACTCATGGGGACCTCACAGTACCTGGCACTCACGGGGGCCTCACATTACCTGGCACTCATGGGAACTTCACTGTACCTGGCACTCATGGGGACCTCACAGTACCTGGCACTCATGGGAACCTCACAGTACCTGGCACTCATGGGGGCCCTCACAGTACCTGGCACTCACGGGGGCCTCACAGTACCTGGCACTCAAGGGGACTTCACAGCACCTGGCACTCATGGGGACCTCACAGTACCTGGCACTCATGGGAACCTCACAGTACCTGGCACTCATGGGGGCCCTCACAGTACCTGGCACTCACGGGGGCCTCACAGTACCTGGCACTCATGGGGACTTCACAGCACCTGGCACTCATGGGACCCTCACAGTACCTGGCACTCACGGGGGACTCACAGTACCTGGCACTCATGGGGACTTCACAGCACCTGGCACTCATGGGGCCCTCACAGTACCTGAGCTCCAGGTACTGTGAGGCCCCCAATAAAAAAAATTATAACACACTAGCAAAAATACACATCATTAATATTGAACTTTATTCAGCCAATCATGAGTGACTTATGTAGAATGTTGATGATGGTATAAAACACCGACAGACTGATGAGTAAGACACAGGTACAACACCTGAGTGTCTTCATTGTTGAAACATTTCGCCTTCACAGTCAAATACAGTGTTGTACCTGTGTCTTACACATCAACTCGTGTAGAAGTAGGTAGAGTGACACTGCCAAGAATGAACTTCATGCCAATGGAATTCGGAAGGCGCATGTGACTGCATGAATGATAAAATTCATATCAGGGAGACTGACAAAAATTATGCTTTGTGTAGCATGTCATTCCCCAAGACGCCAGGAGAGGAAATCGAAGCAGAAAGTTATGATACAGAGGCAGTAATAGCGGGTGAGCTCAGTGTTCTTAATAAAAACTGAAAAAAGTCTCTCAGGGAACCGAGAAGTTTACCAGCATGATTGACAACTTGTTTCTGAGACAAGTTGTCACGCCTGCCACTGGCAGCAACAGTTTAGTAGATCTCGCACCGACTGCACATCGACTTCAACTAGTCACGTGTGCTAGGAGAGAGACTAGGAAACATTGACCACAACACTAGTCACGTGTGCTAGGAGAGAGACTAGGAAACAGTGACCACAACACTAGTCACGTGTGCTAGGAGAGAGACTAGGAAACATTGACCACAACAATAGTCACGTGTACTAGGAGAGAGACTAGGAAACAGTGACCACAACACTAGTCACGTGTACTAGGAGAGAGACTAGGAAACAGTGACCACAACACTAGTCACGTGTACTAGGAGAGAGACTAGGAAACAGTGACCACAACACTAGTCACGTGTACTAGGAGAGAGACTAGGAAACAATGACCACAACACTAGTCACGTGTACTAGGAGAGAGACTAGGAAACAGTGACCACAACACTAGTCACGTGTACTAGGAGAGAGACTAGGAAACAGTGACCACAACACTAGTCACGTGTACTAGGAGAGAGACTAGGAAACAGTGACCACAACACTAGTCACGTGTACTAGGAGAGAGACTAGGAAACAGTGACCACAACAATAGTCACGTGTACTAGGAGAGAAACTAGGAAACAGTGACCACAACAATAGTCACGTGTACTAGGAGAGAAACTAGGAAACAGTGACCACAACAATAGTCACGTGTACTAGGAGAGAGACTAGGAAACAGTGAGCACAACAATAGTCACGTGTACTAGGAGAGAGACTAGGAAACAGTGACCATAAGTCCATTAAAAGTAAATAAAATCCTTGAGATGTCAAAATAACTTGAAAGAATCGTAGCCAAAGAGAAACTAACTTTGTTACGATACAATTTACATATTAATAAAATAAACTAGATCGAACAACTACATGCAAACAATATATTGGAAATATATAACGAATTTAAAACAAAAAAAAATATATAAATAACAACGGAAAGATCATATAAGTAAAGATCAAATTTGACTGAACGACAGAACAGCTGATTGAGATTATAGGCAAAAAAATAATTATACACCTGAGAACTTGAAATTGTCTGGTATAATTCAACATATAATAACTATCTGTAGTTACAAAGAAACAGTGAAAGTAAACTTAGAAAATGTTAACTGAAATATATGAAAAATACTGCATAAGATATTAAAAGTAACCCCAAAAAATCTTCTAATAATTCAGTGGAAAGATCATAGTATACAGCAAGAATAAAAAATAAACAAAGAACAGCAAGAATATGACGTCAAGAATAACAAACAAGAGTAAGAATATAATATCAGTATTCAGCATAATCTGAGAGTCAGTATTTACATGTGATCGTGACGCCAATATTCTCAAGCCGTAAAAAAATTCAAGGTCAGAAGGGGAGAAATAAAAGTATTAGCGAGATTGTCAGCCTTCACTTATTAGCGAGACTGTCAGCCTTCACATATTAGCGAGACTGTCAGCCTTCACATATTAGCGAGATTGTCAGCCTTCACATATTAGTGAGGCAGTCAGCCTTCACATATTAGCGAGACTGTCAGCCTTCACATATTAGCGAGATTGTCAGCCTTCACATATTAGTGAGGCAGTCAGCCTTCACATATTAGCGAGACTGTCAGCCTTCACATATTAGCGAGACTGTCAGCCTTCACATATTAGCGAGACTGCCAGCCTTCACGTATTAGTGAGACTGTCAGCCTTCACATATTAGCGAGACTGTCATCCTTCACATATTAGCGAGACTGTCAGCCTTCACATATTAGCGAGATTGTCAGCCTTCACATATTAGTGAGGCAGTCAGCCTTCACATATTAGCGAGACTGTCAGCCTTCACATATTAGCGAGATTGTCAGCCTTCACATATTAGTGAGGCAGTCAGCCTTCACATATTAGCGAGACTGTCAGCCTTCACATATTAGCGAGATATATTCAGTTAATGAAATCGGTATATTCAGTTAAAGAGAGAAATAAAAAAGGGAATTAGAAAAGCAAAAAGAGATTATGAGGTTAAAGTTGCAAGAGAATCGAAGACTAACCCAAAAGGATTCTTTCAGGTATACAGAAGTAAGATCAGGGACAAGATAGGCCCACTCAAAAGTTCCTCGGGTCAGCTCACTGACAGTGATAAGGAAATGTGTAGAATTTTTAACACATACTTCCTCTCAGTTTTTACACAGGAGGATACCAGCGATATTCCAGTAATGATAAATTATGTAGAACAGGACGATAATAAACTGTGCACTATTAGGGTCACAAGTGACATGGTCCTTAGGCAAATAGATAAATTAAAACCTAACAAATCCCCAGGCCCTGATGAACTGTATGCAAGGGTTCTAAAGGAATGTAAAGAGGAGCTTAGCACACCTTTGGCTAATCTTTTCAACATATCACTACAAACTGGCATGGTGCCAGATAAGTGGAAAATGGCAAATGTGATACCTATTTTCAAAACAGGTGACAGGTCCTTAGCTTCGAACTATAGACCAATAAGCCTGACCTCCATAGTGGGAAAATTTATGGAATCAATAATTGCCGAGGCAGTTCGTAGCCACCTTGAAAAGCATAAATTAATCAACGAATCTCAGCATGGTTTTACAAAGGGGCGTTCCTGCCTTACGAATTTATTAACTTTTTTCTCTAAGGTATTTGAGGAGGTAGATCATGGTAATGAATATGATATTGTGTATATGGACTTCAGTAAGGCTTTTGACAGGGTCCCACATCAGAGACTGTTGAGGAAAATTAAAGCACATGGAATAGGAGGAGAAATTTTTTCCTGGATAGAGGCATGGTTGACAAATAGGCAGCAGAGAGTTTGCATAAATGGGGAGAAATCAGAGTGGGGAAGTGTCACGAGCGGTGTTCCACAGGGGTCAGTGTTGGGCCCCCTGCTGTTCACAATCTACATAAACGACATAGATGAGGGCATAAAGAGCGACATCGGCAAGTTTGCCGATGACACCAAAATAGGCCGTCGAATTCATTCTGACGAGGACATTCGAGCACTCCAGGAAGATTTGAATAGACTGATGCAGTGGTCGGAGAAGTGGCAGATGCAGTTTAATATAGACAAATGCAAAGTTCTAAATGTTGGACAGGACAATAACCATGCCACATATAAACTAAATAATGTAGATCTTAATATTACGGATTGCGAAAAAGATTTAGGAGTTCTGGTTAGCAGTAATCTGAAACCAAGACAACAGTGCATAAGTGTTCGCAATAAAGCTAATAGAATCCTTGGCTTCATATCAAGAAGCATAAATAATAGGAGTCCTCAGGTTGTTCTTCAACTCTATACATCCTTGGTTAGGCCTCATTTAGATTATGCTGCACAGTTTTGGTCACCGTATTACAGAATGGATATAAATTCTCTGGAAAATGTACAAAGGAGGATGACAAAGTTGATCCCATGTATCAGAAACCTTCCCTATGAGGATAGACTAAGGGCCCTGAAACTGCACTCTCTAGAAAGACGTAGAATTAGGGGGGATATGATTGAGGTGTATAAATGGAAGACAGGAATAAATAAAGGGGATGTAAATAGTGTGCTGAAAATATCTAGCCTAGACAGGACTCGCAGCAATGGTTTTAAGTTGGAAAAATTCAGATTCAGGAAGGATATAGGAAAGTACTGGTTTGGTAATAGAGTTGTGGATGAGTGGAACAAACTCCCAAGTACCGTTATAGAGGCTAGAACGTTGTGTAGCTTTAAAAATAGGTTGGATAAATACATGAGTAGATGTGGGTGGGTGTGAGTTAGACCTGATAGCTTGTGCTACCTGGTCGGTTGCCGTGTTCCTCCCTTAAGTCAATGTGACCTGACCTGACTAGGTTGGGTGCATTGGCTTAAGCCGGTAGGAGACTTGGACCTGCCTCGCATGGGCCAGTAGGCCTTCTGCAGTGTTCCTTCGTTCTTATGTTCTTATGTTCTTATTAGCGAGACTGTCAGCCTTTACATATTAGCGAGACTGTCAGCCTTCACATATTAGCGAGACTGTCAGCCTTCACATATTAGCGAGACTGTCAGCCTTCACATATTAGCGAGACTGCCAGCCTTCACATATTAGCGAGACTGTCAGCCTTCACATATTAGCGAGACTGCTAGCCTTCACATATTAGCGAGACTGTCAGCCTTCACATATTAGCGAGACTGTCAGCCTTCACATATTAGCGAGACTGCTAGCCTTCACATATTAGCGAGACTGTCAGCCTTCACATATTAGCGAGACTGTCAGCCTTCACATATTAGCGAGACTGTCAGCCTTCACATATTAGCGAGACTGTCAGCCTTCACATATTAGCGAGACTGTCAGCCTTCACATATTAGCGAGACTGTCAGCCTTCACATATTAGCGAGACTGTCAGCCTTCACATATTAGCGAGACTGTCAGCCTTCACATATTAGCGAGACTGTCAGCCTTCACATATTAGCGAGACTGTCAGCCTTCACATATTAGCGAGACTGTCAGCCTTCACATATTAGCGAGACTGTCAGCCTTCATATATTACAATACTTGCAGAAACTGAATATTATCAAGCCAGGCCGACCAGATAAACAACTACCTGCCAGATATACTGAACCGGAAACTACCGAATGTTATGACAGTATTTAAAACAAAGGGAAGACAATATCGTCCCAGGAGCTTAACATCAATGTTAAGTAAACGAATGTAAATTTTCATAATTGACAAGATCGTTAATTTCCTGGAACATGAAAACTTAATAACTAGAGATAAACATGGATTTAACAATAAGAGATAATGACTGAGTAATTTACTCCACGAAGATGTTCCACGAAATATATTTGAATTTCCAGAAGGTACTGAACAAGGTACTCCATGGAAGACTGGCCAGAATAACAACACTTGAGATAAGTGAGGAACTTCATGCCTGGGTAAGTGACTGGATTACACACAGGACATAGAATGGTACTCCATACAGGTGTATTTAAGTGGGTACCACAAGGGATGAGATAATACCAGATTTTCGGCCGATACCGATACTTTTCCTTTATTTTTTTTATTTTTAAAATTATAATGACTACGTTCAGTACACAAGGATATACTTATTACACGATGGATATTACATGACACACGAAGGTTAATGTTAAATAAGTTAATTTCTCCGAGATGATGTTACTTGGTCTGTTGCGTTAGTTACTGGTTGTCAAAGGCACTTGTCGATAGTGTGTATGTGTGTACTCACCTGTCTGGTTACAAGGGTCGAGTCTCAGCTCCTAGCCCCGCCTCTTTGCTACTCGCTACTAGGTGTGTGCGTATGTGTCTTCACCTAATTCACCTAATTGTGGTTGCAAGGGTTAAGTCATAGCTCCTGGCCCCGCCTCTTCACTGGTAGCCACTACGTCACTCCCTCCCTGCTCCATGAGCTTTATCATACCTCATCTTAAAGCTATGTATGGTTCCTGCCTCCACTACCTCACTTGCTAGGCTATTCCACATCCTGACTACTCTATGACTGAAGAAATACTTCCTAACATCCCTCTGACTCATCTGGGTCTTCAATTTTCAATTGTGACCCCTTGTTTCTGTGTCCCATCTCTGGAACATCCTGTCTCTGTCCACCTTGTCTATTCCTCGCAGCATTTTGTATGTCGTTATCATGTCTCCCCTAGCCCTCCTGTCTTCCAGTGTCGTCAGGCCGATTTCCCTTAACCTTTCTTCGTAGGACATTCCACTTAGCTCTGGAACTAACCTTGTCGCAAACCTTTGCACTTTCTCTAATTTCTTGACGTGCTTGATCAAGTGTGGGTAAATTGTCCTGTGTGTGTGTGTGTGTGTGTGTGTTAGTTACCATTTTGTCCTAGGCACATGTCGATTAGACACTAGGCCTGTTGTGTGTGTAGGTGTGTGTGTTAGTTACCATTTGGTCCTAGGCACATGTCGATTGTGTGTGTGTGTGAGTGTTTGTGTGTGTACTCACCTATTTGTGGTTTCAGGAGCCGAGTCTTAGCTCCTGGCCCCGCCTCTTCACTGGTTGCTATTGGTTCCTCTCCCTGCTCCATGAGCTTTATCATACCTCGTCTTAAAACTATGTATGGTTCCCGCCTCCACTACGTCACTTTCTAGGCTATTCCACTGCCTGACAACTCTATGACTGAAGAAATACTTCCTAACATCCCTTTGACTCATCTGAGTCTTCATCTTCCAATTGCGACCTCTTGTTTCTGTGTCCTCTCCCTGGAACATCCAGCCTTTGTCCACCTTGTCTATTCCGCGCAGTATTTTATATGTCGTTATCATGTCTCCCCTGACCCTCCTGTCCTCCAGTGTCGTCAGGCCGATTTCCCTTAACCTTTCTTCATAGGACATTTCCATTAGCTCTGGAACTAACCTTCTCGCAAACCTTTGTATTTTCTCTAATTTCTTGACGTGCTTGATCTAGTGCGGGTTCCAAACAGGTGCTGAATACTCCAGTATGGGCCTGACGCACACGGTGTACAGTGTCTTGAACGATTCCTTACTAAGGTATCGGAATGCTGTTCTCAGGTTTGCCAGGCGCCCGTATGTTGCAGCAGTTATCTGGTTGATGTGTGCTTCCGGAGACATGCTCAGTGTTATACTCACCCCAAGATCTTTCTCCTTGAGTGAGGTTTGCAGTCTTTGGCCACCTAGCCTATATTCCGTCTGCGGTCTTCTGTGCCCTTCCCCGATCTTCATGACTTTGCATTTGGCAGGGTTAAATTCGAGAAGCCAGTTGCTGGACCAGGTGTCCAGTCTGTCCAGGTCTCTTTGAAATCCTGCCTGATCCTCATCAGATTTAATTCTCCTCATTAACTTCACATCATCTGCAAACAGGAACACTTCTGAGTCTAACCCTTCCGTCATGTCGTTCACATATACCAAAAATAGCACTGGTCCTAGGACCGACCCCTGTGGGACCCCGCTCGTCACAGGTGCCCACTGTGTGTGTGTGTGTGTGTGTGTGTGTGTGTGTGTGTGTGTACTCACCTAATTGTACTCACCTAATTATGGTTACAGGGGTCGAGACTCAGCTCCTGGCCCCTCTTCTTGTGTGTGTGACTAATAATCGTGAGGTAGATTGTTATTGTTAACATTTTTAAACACACGTGTAATATTAACACTAAAAAGTACATACTTTTTTTTAACTGATACCATAAAAATGGCCGATATCCTCCTATACCGATACTTTAGCAGATCTTTAGTTTGAACTAAATCGCGGCGGCACACCCCAGGGGTGTGTTCCTGCTCCATTTCTCTTCACATGTACATCAAAGATCCCGGGGCAGGACTAGCATCAAACATAACAAAAATTGCGCTTGATAAAAAGCTCCTAGTGATCGAAACGTTTCCTTTTACCTAACACCATATTGACACTTCATAAAGCACCTTGAATATGCCGCACAGTTTTGGTCTCGACATTAAATCAAAGAGGATAGTGTAGTGGAGAGGGCGCAGAGAAGGCCACCTAAGATCATCCCTTCACTCAGAAACAAACCTTAAGAAGACTGGAAACACTTAACCTTTCCTCCCCTTGGCAACGCAGACAACGAGACGATCTCATTCAAATCTTTAAGCTGTTGATAAACACAAGAATCTTACAGCTGTTGTGGTGGTGGTGTTGGTAGTGGTGATGGTGGTGGAGGTGGTGGTAGTGGTGGTAGTGGTGGTAGTTGTGGTAGTGGTCGCGGTAGTGGTTGTGGGGGTGGTTGTGGTAGTGGTGACGGTGGTGGTAGTGGTGGTGGTGGTGGTAGTGGTGGTGGTGGTGGTGGTGGTAGTGGTGGTGGTTGTGGTAGTGGTCGCGGTAGTGGTTGTGGGGGTGGTTGTGGTAGTGGTGACGGTGGTGGTGGTGGTAGTGGTGACGGTGGTGGTAGTGGTGGTGGTGGTGGTGGTAGTGGTGGTGGTTGTGGTATTAGTGGTGGTGGCACTATTGGTGGTGGTGCTAGTGGTGGTGGTTGTGGTACTAGTCGCAGTGGCACTAGTGGTGGTGGTTATGGTACTAGTGGTAGAAGTACTAGTGGTAGTTGTACTAGTGGTGGTGGTACTAGTGGCAGTGGCACTAGTGGTGGTGGTTATGGTACTAGTGGTAGAAGTACTAGTGGCAGTGGTACTAGTGGTAGAAGTACTAGTGGTAGTTGTACTAGTGGTGGTGGCACTAGTGGCAGTGGTACTAGTGGTGGTGGTGGTGGTACTAGTGGTGGTGGCACTAGTGGCAGTGGTACTAGTGGTGGTGGTGGTGGTACTAGTGGTGGTGGCACTAGTGGCAGTGGTACTAGTGGTGGTGGTGGTGGTGGTACTAGTGGTGGTGGCACTAGTGGCAGTGGTACTAGTGGTGGTGGTGGTGGTACTAGTGGTGGTGGCACTAGTGGCAGTGGTACTAGTGGTGGTGGTGGTGGTATATTGTATCCACTATATAACAAAAAGACACAATACCGTGACTGGAGCAATACAGTGACTGGAACAATATTGTGACTGGAACACTACTGTGACTGGAGCAATACCGTGACTGGAGCAATACAGTGACTGGAACAATATTGTGACTGGAACACTACTGTGACTGGAGCAATACCGTGACCGGAACAATATTGTGACTGGAACAATTCCGTGACTGGAACACTACTGTGACTGGAACACTACTGTGACTGGAACACTACTGTGACTGGAGCAATACCGTGACCGGAACAATATTGTGACTGGAACACTACTGTGACTGGAGCAATACAGTGACTGGAACAATATTGTGACTGGAACACTACTGTGACTGGAGCAATACCGTGACCGGAACAATATTGTGACTGGAACAATTCCGTGACTGGAACACTACTGTGACTGGAACACTACTGTGACTGGAACACTACTGTGACTGGAGCAATACCGTGACCGGAACAATATTGTGACTGGAACACTACTGTGACTGGAGCAATACCGTGACCGGAACAATATTGTGACTGGAACAATTCCGTGACTGGAACACTACTGTGACTGGAACACTACTGTGACTGGAACACTACTGTGACTGGAACAATACCGTGACTGGAACACTACTGTGACTGGAACAATACCGTGACTGGAACAATATTCTGACTGGAAAAATACCGTGACTGGAACACTGCTGTGACTGGAGCAATACCGTGACTGGAACAATATTGTGACTGGAACAATACCGTGACTGGAACAATACCGTGACTGGAACACTACTGTGACTGGAACACTACTGTGACTGGTACAATACCGTGACTGGAACACTACTGTGACTGGAACAATACCGTGACTGGAACACTACTGTGACTGGAACACTACTGTGACTGGAACAATACCGCGACTGGAACACTACTGTGACTGGAACACTACTGAGACTGGAACAATACCGTGACTGGAACACTACTGTGACTGGAACACTACTGTGACTGGAACAATACCGCGACTGGAACACTACTGTGACTGAAACACTACTGTGACTGGAACAATACCGTGACTGGAACACTACTGTGACTGGAACACTACTGAGACTGGAACAATACCGTGACTGGAACACTACTGTGACTGGAACACTACTGTGACTGGAACAATACCGTGACTGGAACACTACTGTGACTGGAACACTACTGTGACTGGAACAATACCGTGACTGGAACACTACTGTGACTGGAACACTACTGTGACTGGAATAATACCGTGACTGGAACACTACTGTGACTGGAACGATACCGTGACTGGAACAATATTGTTACTGGAACACTACTGTGACTGGAACAATACCGTCACTGGAACATTACTGTGACTGGAACACTACTGTGACTGGAACAATACCGTGACTGGAACACTACTGTGACTGGAACAATACCGTGACTGGAACACTACTGTGACTGGAACACTACTGTGACTGAAACAATACCGTGACTGGAACACTACTGTGACTGGAACAATACCGCGACTGCGATAATATTGTGACTGGAACACTACTGTGACTGGAACACTACTGTGACTGGAACACTACTGTGGCTGGAACAATACCGTGACTGGAACACTGCTGTGACTGGAACACTACTGTGACTGGAACAATACCGTGACTGGAACAATACTGTGACTGGAACAATACTGTGACTGGAACAATACTGTGACTGGAACAATACACAAACTTTATGACGAAGTTCCAGTCTGACTTGGACCATTTTCAAGACTTAGACCACAAGACTTGTAAATGGTTCGAGCCGGACCGAAACGTCGTTATAAACGTCTATCTCGTATGTATAATCTACAACTACAATTAGTGGTAACCAGAGAAGAAACACTGGCAGACACAGTTCCGTGGGTCACACTGTAGTAACGCCAGAAGTTACAGTTATAACAGTCTTAATTAAGTTCTACCTCAGTCTACCATCCACTTCCACCGAGGCAGGGTGTCTACCGAGGCAGGGTGTCTACCGAGGCAGGGTGTCTACCGAGGCAGGGTGTCTACCGAGGCAGGGTGTCTACCGAGGCAGGGTGTCTACCGAGGCAGGGTGTCTACCGAGGCAGGGTGTCTACCGAGGCAGGGTGTCTACCGAGGCAGGGTGTCTACCGAGGCAGGGTGTCTACCGAGGCAGGGTGTCTACTGAGGCAGGGTGTCTACCGAGGCAGGGTGTCTACCGAGGCAGGGTGTCTATCGAGGCAGGGTGAACAACGAGGCAGGGTGTCTACCGAGGCAGGGTGACCACCGAGGCAGGGTGTCTACCGAGGCAGGGTGACCATCGAGGTAGGTTGACCACCGAGGCAGGGTGTCTACCGAGGCAGGGTGTCTACCGAGGCAGGGTGAACAACGAGGCAGGGTGTCTACCGAGGCAGGGTGACCACCGAGGCAGGGTGTCTACCGAGGCAGGGTGACCACCGAGGTAGATTGACCACCGAGGCAGGGTGTCTACCGAGGCAGGGTGACCACCGAGGCAGGGAGTCTACCGAGGCAGGGTGTCTACCGAGGCAGGGTGAACAACGAGGCAGGGTGTCTACCGAGGCAGGGTGACCACCGAGGCAGGGTGTCTACCGAGGCAGGGTGACCACCGAGGTAGGTTGACCACCGAGGCAGGGTGTCTACCAAGGCAGGGTGAACAACGAGGTAGAGTGTCTACCGAGGCAGGGTGTCTACCGAGGCAGGGTGCCTACCGAGGCAGGGTGAACAACAAGGCAGGGAGAACAACGAGGCAGGTTGACCACAGAGGCAGGGTGTCTACCGAGGCAGGGTGTCTACCGAGGCAGGGTGTCTACCGAGGCAGGGTGTCTACCGAGGCAGGGTGTCTACCGAGGCAGGGTGTCTACCGAGGCAAGGTGTCTACCGAGGCATGATATCTACCGAGGCAGGGTTTCTACCAAGGCAGGGTGAACAACGAGGCAGGGTGAACAACGAGGCAGGGTGTCTACCGAGGCAGGGTGACCACCGAGGCAGGGTGTCTACCAAGGCAGGGTGACCACCGAGGCAGGTTGACCACAGAGGCAGGGTGTCTACCGAGGCAGGGTGTCTACCGAGGCAGGGTGAACAACGAGGCAGGGTGAACAACGAGGCAGGGTGTCTACCGAGGCAGGATGTCTACCGAGGCAGGGTGAACAACGAGGCAAGGTCTCTACAGAGGAAGGGTGTCTACCGAGGCAGGGTATCTACCGATGCAGGGTGTCTACCGAGGCAGGGTGACCACCGAGGCAGGGTGTCTACCGAGGCAGGGTGACCACCGAGGCAGGTTGACCACAGAGAAAGGGTGTCTACCGAGGCAGGGTGTCTACCGAGGCATGGCAAACAACGAGGCAGGGTGAACAACGAGGCAGGGTGTCTACCGAGGCAGAGTGTCTACCGAGGCAGGGTGTCTACCGAGGCAGGGTGAACAACGAGGCAGGGTGTCTACCGAGGCACAGTGAACAACGAGGCAGGGTGACCACCAAGGCAGGGTGTCTACCGAGGCAGGGTGACCACCGAGGCAGGTTGACCACCGAGGCAGGGTGTCTACCGAGGCAGGGTGTCTACCGAGGCACGGTGAACAACGAGGTAGGGTGTCTACAGAGGCAGAGTGTCTACCGAGGCAGCGTGAACAACGACGCAGGGTGTCTACCGAGGCAGGGTGTCTACCGAGGCAGCGTGAAATACGAGGCAGGGTGACCACCGAGGCAGGGTGTCTACCGAGGCAGGGTGTCTACCGAGGCAGGGTGACCACCGAGGCAGGGTGACCACAGAGGCAGGGTGTCTACCGAGGCAGGGTGTCTTCCGAGGCAGGGTGAACAACGAGGCAGGGTGACCACCGAGGCAGAGTATCTACCGAGGCAGGGTGTCTACCGACGCAGGGTGTCTACCGAGGCAGGGTGAACAACGAGGCAGGGTGACCACCGAGGCAGGGTGTCTACCGAGGCAGGGTGTCTACCGAGGCAAGGTATCTACCGAGGCAAGGTGACCACCGAGGCAGGGTGACCACCGAGGCAGGGTGAACAATGAGGCAGGGTGTCTACCGAGGCAGGGTGACCACCGAGGCAGGCTGACCACAGAGGCAGGGTGTCTACCGAGGCAGGGTGTCTACCGAGGCAGGGTGAACAACGAGGCAGGGTGACCACCGAGGCAGGGTGTCTACCGAGGCAGGGTGTCTACTGAGGCAGGGTGTCTACCGAGGCAAGGTGTCTACCGAGGCAGGGTATCTACCGAGGCAGGGTGTCTACCAAGGCAGGGTGACCACCGAGGCAGGTTGACCACAGAGGCAGGGTGTCTACCGAGGCAGGGTGTCTACCGAGGCAGGGTATCTACCGAGGCAGGGTGTCTACCGAGGCAGGGTGAACAACGAGGCAGGGTGAACAACGAAGCAGGGTGTCTACCGAGGCAGGGTGACCACCGAGGCAGGTTGACCACAGAGGCAGGGTGTCTACCGAGTCAGGGTGTCTACCGAGGCAGGGTGAACAACGAGGCAGGGTGAACAACGAGGCAGGGTGTCTACCGAGGCAGGGTGTCTACCGAGGCAGGGTGTCTACCGAGGCAGGGTGTCTACCGAGGCAGGGTAAACAACGAGGCAGGGTGAACAACGAGGCAGGGTGTCTACCGAGGCAGGGAGTCTACCGAGGCAGGGTGTCTACCGAGGCAGGGAGTCTACCGAGGCAGGGTGAACAACGAGGCAGGGTGAACAACGAGGCAGGGTGAACAACGAGGCAGGGTGACCACCGAGGCAGGGTGTATACCGAGGCAGCGTGAACAACGAGGCAGGGTGACCACCGAGGCAGGGTGTCTACCGAGGCAGGGTGTATACCGAGGCAGGGAGTCTACCGAGGCAGGGTGACCACAGAGGCAGGGTGACCACCGATTCAGGGTGTCTACCGAGGCAGGGTGTCTACAGAGGCAGGGAGTCTACCGAGGCAGGGTGAACAACGAGGCAGGGTGAACAACGAGGCAGGGTGACCACCGAGGCAGGGTGAACAACGAGGCAGGGTGAACAACGAGGCAGGGTGAACAACGAGGCAGGGTGACCACCGAGGCAGGGTGAACAACGAGGCAGGGTGAACAACGAGGCAGGGTGAACAACGAGGCAGGGTGAACAACGAGGCAGGGTGACCACCGAGGCAGGGTGACCACCGAGGCAGGGTGAACAACGAGGCAGGGTGAACAACGAGGCAGGGTGACCACCGAGGCAGGGTGACCACCGAGGCAGGGTGACCACCGAGGCAGGGTGAACAACGAGGCAGGGTGACCACCGAGGCAGGGTGACCACCGAGGCAGGGTGAACAACGAGGCAGGGTGAACGAGGCAGGGTGACCACCGAGGCAGGGTGACCACCGAGGCAGGGTGACCACCGAGGCAGGGTGACCACCGAGGCAGGGTGACCACCGAGGCAGGGTGACCACCGAGGCAGGGTGACCACCGAGTCAGGGTGAACAACGAGGCAGGGTGACCACCGAGGCAGGGTGACCACCGAGGCAGGGTGACCACCGAGGCAGGGTGACCACCGAGGCAGGGTGACCACCGAGGCAGGGTGACCACCGAGGCAGGGTGACCACCGAGGCAGGGTGACCACCGAGGCAGGATGACCACCGAGGCAGGGTGACCCAGAAAGAAAACCGAAAGTTTTTCTTTTTAAATTTGATAATAAATACAGGAGAAGGGGGTTACCACCCTCTTGCTCCCGGCATTTTAGTCGCCTCTTACGACACGCATGACTTACGGAGGAAGAACTCTCATTATACCAGTATGTTATGATATATTTTCCTCCTTGTTTACATACCGGTAAGGGCCGTAGTGACTGGAGAGTGGAGAGAGAGCCTTCTGTTTTTCTATCCTAAACTAGATATCTTTTGATGGTCCATAATGTAAATAGAAGAACATAATTCTCAGCAGACAGCCTCGGTGTAGATCTCCAAGTCTGCTGCTGTGTCTCCCTATTTTGTCGTTCCCTTCCCACTCCATCACTCCTTCCCCTTACCACTCCCCCCCACTCCCTCCTCACTCCCTCACACTCCCCGCCCACTTCACACTGCCCGGGGAGCGACTGTTTACCACCGCTGGGCCTCTGGCACTGTTTACCACCGCTGGGCCTCTGGCACTGTTTCTAAAAGAGCAGTTACACTTTGTGTCTCATAAAGCAGATAGCTGGAGGCAGCTGGCCTCTCAGGTGGTCACCAGGACCAGGCAGGGTGTGGCAGGGTCTGTGAGTGCTCTAGCAGGGTCTGTGATTGGTCTGGCAGGGTCGGGAAGGACCGTGGTGAGGGAGGGAGGTTAGTAGAGAGGGAGGTTAGTGGAGAGGGAGGTTAGTGGAGAGGGAGGTTAGTGGGGAGGGAGGTTGGTGGAGAGGGAGGTTAGTGGAGAGGGAGGTTAGTGGAGAGGGAGGTTAGTGGGGAGGGAGGTTAGTGAGGAGGGAGGTTAGTGGAGAGGGAGGTTAGTGGGGAGGGAGGTTAGTGGGGAGGGAGGTTAGTGGGGAGGGAGATTAGTGGGGAGGGAGGTTAGTGGGGAGGGAGGTTAGTGGAGAGGGAGGTTAGTGGGGTGGGATGTTAGTGGAGAGAGAGGTTAGTGGAGAGGGAGGTTAGTGGAGAGGGAGGTTAGTTGGGAGGGAGGTTAGTGGGGAGGGAGGTTAGTGGAGAGGGAGGTTAGTGGGGAGAGAGGTTAGTGGGGAGGGAGGTTAGTGGGGAGGGAGGTTAGTGGGGAGGTAGATTAGTGGGGAGGGAGGTTAGTGGAGAGGGAGGTTAGTGGAGAGGGACGTTACTGGAGAGGGAGGTTAGTGGAGAGGGAGGTTAGTGGAGAGGGAGGTTAGCGGAGAGGGAGGTTAGTGGAGAGGGAGGTTAGTGGAGAGGGAGGTTAGTGGAGAGGGAGGGTAGTGGGGTGGGATGTTAGTGGAGAGAGAGGTTAGTGGAGAGGGAGGTTAGTGGAGAGGGAGGTTAGTGGGGAGGGAGGTTAGTGGGGAGGGAGGTTAGTGGAGAGGGAGGTTAGTGGGGAGGGAGGTTAGTGGGGAGGGAGGTTAGTGGGGTGGGATGTTAGTGGAGAGAGAGGTTAGTGGAGAGGGAGGTTAGTGGAGAGGGAGGTTAGTGGGGAGGGAGGTTAGTGGGGAGGGAGGTTAGTGGAGAGGGAGGTTAGTGGGGAGGGAGGTTAGTGGGGAGGGAGGTTAGTGGGGAGGGAGGTTAGTGGGGAGGTAGATTAGTGGGGAGGGAGGTTAGTGGGGAGGGAGGTTAGTGGGGAGGGAGGTTAGTGAGGAGGGAGGTTAGTGGGAAGGGAGGTTAGTGGGGAGGGAGGTTAGTGGAGAGGGAGGTTAGTGGGGAGGGAGGTTAGTGTGGAGGGAGGTTAGTGGGGAGAGAGGTTAGTGGGGAGGGAGGTTAGTGGGGAGGGAGGTTAGTGGAGAGGGAGGGTAGTTGGGAGGGAGGTTAGTGGAGAGGGAGGTTAGTGGGGAGAGAGGTTAGTGGGGAGGGAGGTTAGTGGAGAGGGAGGTTAGTGGGGAGGGAGGTTAGTGTGGAGGGAGGTTAGTGGGGAGAGAGGTTAGTGGGGAGGGAGGTTAGTGGGGAGGGATGTTAGTGGAGAGGGAGGGTAGTTGGGAGGGAGGTTAGTGGTGAGGGAGGTTCGTGGGGAGTGAGGTTAGTGGGGAGGGAGGTTAGTGTGGAAGGGGGTTAGTGGGGAGGGGGGTTAGTGGGGTGGGAGGTTTGTGGGGAGGGGGGTTAGTGGAGAGGAGGGTTAGTGGGGAGGGAGGTTAGTAGGGAGGGGGGTTAGTGAGGAGGGAGGTTAGTGGGGAGGGGGGTTAGTGGGGAGAGAGGATAGTGGGGAGGGGGATTAGTGGGGAGGGAGGTTAGTGGGGAGGGAGGTTAGTGGGGAGGGAGGTTAGTGGGGAGGGAGGTTAGTGGGGAGGGAGTTTAGTGGGGAGGGAGGTTAGTGGGGAGGGAGGTTAGTGGAGAGGGGGGTTAGTGAGGAGAGAGGTTAGTGGGGAGGGGGATTAGTGGGGAGGGAGGTTAGTGGGGAGGGAGGTTAGTGGGGAGGGAGGTTAGTGGGGAGGGGGGTTAGTGGGGCGGGAGGTTAGTAGGGAGGGGGATTAGTGGGGAGGGAGGTTAGTGGGGAGGGAGGTTAGTGGGGAGGTAGATTAGTGGGGAGGGAGGTTAGTGGGGAGGGAGGTTAGTGTGGAGGGAGGTTAGTGGGAAGGGAGGTTAGTGGGGAGGGAGGTTAGTGGAGAGGGAAATTAGTGGGGAGGGAGGTTAGTGTGGAGGGAGGTTAGTGGGGAGAGAGGCTAGTGGGGAGGGAGGTTAGTGGGGAGGGAGGTTAGTGGAGAGGGAGGGTAGTTGGGAGGGAGGTTAGTGGAGAGGGAGGTTAGTGGGGAGGGAGGTTAGTGGGGTGGGAGGTTCGTGGGGTGGGTGGTTAGTGGGAAGGGAGGTTAGTGGGGAGGGAGGTTAGTGGGGAGGGGGGTTAGTGGGGAGGGAGGTTAGTGGGGATGGGAGTTAGTGGGGAGGAGGGTTAGTGGGGAGGGAGGTTAGTGGGGAGGGGGGTTAGTGAGGAGGGAGGTTAGTGGGGAGGGGGGTTAGTGGGGAGAGAGGCTAGTGGGGAGGGGGATTAGTGGGGAGGGAGGTTAGTGGGGAGGGAGGTTAGTGGGGAGGGAGGTTAGTGGGGAGGGAGGTTAGTGGGGAGGGAGGTTAGTGGGGAGGGAGGTTAGTGGAGAGGGGGGTTAGTGAGGAGAGAGGTTAGTGGGGAGGGGGATTAGTGGGGAGGGAGGTTAGTAGGGAGGGAGGTTAGTGGGGAGGGAGGTTAGTGGGGAGGGGGGTTAGTGGGGAGGGAGGTTAGTGGGGAGGGGGATTAGTGGGGAGGGTGGTTAGTGGGGAGTGAGGTTAGTGGGGAGGGAGGTTAGAGGGGAGGGGGTTAGTGGGGAGGGAGGTTAGTTGGGAGGGAGGTTAGTGGGGAGGGAGGTTAGTGGGGAGGGGGGTTAGTGGGGAGGGAGGTTAGTGGGGAGGGAGGTTAGTGGGGAGGGGGGTTAGTGGGGAGGGAGGTTAGTGGGGAGGGGGAATAGTGGGGAGGGAGGTTAGTGGGGAGGGAGGTTAGTGGGGAGGGAGGTTAGTGGGGAGGGGGTTAGTGGGGAGGGAGGTTAGTTGGGAGGGAGGTTAGTGGGGAAGGAGGTTAGTTGGGAGGGGGGTTAGTGGGGAGGGAGGTTAGTGGGGAGGGAGGTTAGTGGGGAGAGAGGTAAGTGGGGAGGGGGATTAGTGGGGAGGGAGGTTAGTGGGGAGGGAGGTTAGTGGGGAGGGAGGTTAGTGGGGAGGGAGGTTAGTGGGGAGGGAGGTTAGTGGGGAGGGAGGTTAGTGGGGAGGGAGGTTAGTGGGGAGGGGGAATAGTGGGGAGGGAGGTTAGTGGGGAGGGAGGTTAGTGGGGAGGGAGGTTAGTGGGGAGGGGGTTAGTGGGGAGGGAGGTTAGTTGGGAGGGAGGTTAGTGGGGAAGGAGGTTAGTGGGGAGGGGGGTTAGTGGGGAGGGAGGTTAGTGGGGAGGGAGGTTAGTGGGGAGAGAGGTAAGTGGGGAGGGGGATTAGTGGGGTGGGAGGTTAGTGGGGAGGGAGGTTAGTGGGGAGGGTGGTTAGTGGGGAGGGAGGTTAGTGGGGAGGGAGGTTAGTGGGGAGGGAGGGTAGTGGGGAGGGAGGTTAGTGGGGAGGGAGGTTAGTGGGGTGGGTGGTTAGTGGGGAGGGAGGTTAGTGGGGAGGGAGGTTAGTGGGGAGGGAGGTTAGTGGGGAGGGAGGTTAGTGGGGAGGGTGTAAGGCTCTTGGACTGCCTTGGAGGGTCTTTGCGACTCTTTCAAGGACTAAAATAAATCTTAAAGGATTGAAGTAAATCTTAAAATAAATCTTGAAGTATAAACTAAATCTTAAAATATTAAAATAAATCTTAAAAGATTAAAATAAATCTTAAAGGATTAAAATAAATCTTAAAAGATTAAAATAAATCTTAAAAGATTAAAATAAATCTTAAAAGATTAAAATAAATCTTAAAAGATTAAAATAAATCTTAAAAGATTAAAATAAGTCTTAAAGGATTAAAATAAATCTTAAAAGATTAAAATAAATCTTAAAAGATTAAAATAAATCTTAAAAGATTAAAATAAATCTTAAAGGATTAAAATAAATCTTAAAATATTAAAATAAATCTTAAAAGATTAAAATAAATCTTAAAAGATTAAAATAAATCTTAAAGGATTAAAATAAATCTTAAAGGATTAAAATAAATCTTAAAGGATTAAAATAAATCTTAAAAGATTAAAATAAATCTTAAAGGATTAAAATAAATCTTAAAGGATTAAAATAAATCTTAAAAGATTAAAATAAATTTTAAAGGATTGAAATAAATCTTAGAAGAATAAAGCAAATCTTAAATGATTAAAATAAATCTTAAAGGATTAAAATAAATCTTAAAAGATTAAAATAAATCTTAAAAGATTAAAATAAATCTTAAAGGATTAAAATAAATCTTAAAAGATTAAAATAAATCTTAAAAGATTAAAATAAATCTTAAAGGATTAAAAAAAAGTCTTAAAAGATTAAAACAGAAAAATAGATTTTGAGTTCAAAATTGTTAACATTTTTTCTTTAATCATCGCCATTAAATTAATGGAGAGGCGCTAAACCTGTAGGAGTCACACAGCAATTACCTTTGATCCCAGAAGAGCATAGCTGTAATTCCGTGGATCAAGAGCCCGTTACTACGTCATTCCTCTGCATGTTGCAAATTACGATGGTAAATAGTGCCGTATAATAGTAGTATTAGTAGTAGTAGAATAGTAGTAGTAGTCGTTTTAGTAGCAGCAGTAGTAGAATAGTAGTGGAAGTAGTAGTAGTAACGATAGCAGTAGTAAATAGTCGTAGTAGTAAGTGTGGTAGTAGTAATCGTAGTAGTGGTGGTGGTAGTAGGAGGAATAGTAGTAGTAGTGATAACAGTAGTATACTAATAATAGTAGTTGGTGTTGTGACGTGATTATCCTGAGGGACTGATCACGTCACGACTACTAATACTTCTGCCTCCAGTGTTATGTTCTCCTGTTAGGTTAGGTTAGGTAAGGTTCGTCAGGAAACAGGACAAATGTTTCCTGACGCGGGTCTTAGTCAGATGATGACCCGCCTTTGGAGCTTTTGGTCATCTGACCGAGGCCTTCCGCTGGCTTACCGGTCCACCCCTTTAAAAATTATGGTCATTTATAACCAGTCTGTCTATATACCTTTTTATGTTCTCCTGTATTTGACTGAAGTAAGCTGCTGTGCAGGCGAAACGTTCTGGTCTTCAAGAATATCCAAGTGTGGCACATGTGTCTGTGTCACCACAACATGTGATGAGACACATGACACAGTGTGTACAAGTGTGACACATGTGTCTGAGTCGCCACAACATGTGATGAGACACATGACACAGTGTGTACAAGTGTGGCACATGTGTCTGTGTCACCACAACATGTGATGAGACACATGACACAGTGTGTACAAGTGTGACACATGTGTCTGAGTCGCCACAACATGTGATGAGACACATGACACAGTGTGTACAAGTGTGACACATGTGTCTATGTCACCACAACATGTGATGAGATACATGACACAGTGTGTACAAGTGTGACACATGTGTCTGTGTCATCACAACATGTGATGAGACACATGACACAGTGTGTACAAGTGTGACACATGTGTCTGTGTCACCACAACATGTGATGAGACACATGACACAGTGTGTACAAGTGTGGCACATGTGTCTGTGTCACCACAACATGTGATGAGACACATGACACAGTGTGTACAAGTGTGACACATGTGTCTGTGTCACCACAACATGTGATGAGATACATGACACAGTGTGTACAAGTGTGACACATGTGTCTGTGTCATCACAACATGTGATGAGACACATGACACAGTGTGTACAAGTGTGACACATGTGTCTGTGTCATCACAACATGTGATGAGACACATGACACAGTGTGTACAAGTGTGACACATGTGTCTGTGTCATCACAACATGTGATGAGACACATGACACAGTGTGTACAAGTGTGGCACATGTGTCTGTGTCATCACAACATGTGATGAGACACATGACACAGTGTGTACAAGTGTGACACATGTGTCTGTGTCACCACAACATGTGATGAGACACATGACACAGTGTGTACAAGTGTGACACATGTGTCTGAGTCGCCACAACATGTGATGAGACACATGACACAGTGTGTACAAGTGGCTCGGCTTTAAGACTTCCACAAAGTCATGAAAATAGAGAAGGGGCACAAAAGACGAGAAAGACAGTGTAAAAAACTGCGTGATAAACTTGTGGTGGAGAGAAAGAGAAAAACAGTGACTTTATTGCACATTAGAGAAAAATATTTTGCGCTGGGAAACGTACTATATGTGTGAGCGAAATTTTTTATGGTGTAGGCCGGTGTATATAACCTAGGTGTTAGTGTCGAATAAGACACACACATACATAAACACACACACACACACACACACACACACACACACACACACACTCACACAGTAAAACACTCACACCAATATAATAACACTATTTCACTCACACCAATAAACTCACACTATCTCATCTGCATTAACACAAATAAACACACACACACACACACACAGTCTAACACAGACACACTGGAGAGTGTACCTCGACCGAGACAGAACACAAGAAGAAAGGAGGATGCTGAAAGAGAGGGTACAAAGATGCTAGGAGGACCGAGAGGAAATGACGGAGATGAGTCAGAGAGCCCAGACCCAGGTGGAAGACCAAACACAACCTCCTCCAGAACCATCCACAGAAGGAATCCATCCATGGCAACCCCAATGCAACCGAGCAATCTAAACCAAAACCCCCACACTGTACCCTCTGCCTCCACCC
This sequence comes from Cherax quadricarinatus, assembly GCF_038502225.1. Taxonomy (NCBI): domain Eukaryota; kingdom Metazoa; phylum Arthropoda; class Malacostraca; order Decapoda; family Parastacidae; genus Cherax; species Cherax quadricarinatus. Next base: position 34,214,841 of record NC_091302.1, on the reverse strand, counting down.
CCTCATCACAAACCCCACCCCACAGCAACCCCCCATAGGCCCCTGCCAGGGCTCCTGCTCCCCCATCCCCACCATTCTCTTTGGACAACAGTTTTAGAAAAAAGTTGAAGGTTTCGTATATGAACGTGGATGGAATAACGAATAAATGTGAGGAGTGGCATGAAAGAATCAAATAGACGTCCCTAGACCTCATAGCAGTCATAGAAACGAAACTTGATGGGATGATAACAAACGCAATCTTCCCACCCAGATATCAGATCCTGAGGAAAGATAGAAGGAGCAGAGGGAAGGAGCGGTTGCACTGCTCATTAAAAACTGATGGGGATTTGAGGAAAAAGAAGGACTGGACGAGATTAGAAAAAGGCATTACATAGCCACATGGGAGTTTCAAAACATGGAGAGCCAAGATGATGGATGTGACACTGGAAAACCTCGCACATTAACATGTTAGGGACACTACCAGAGAGAGAGAGGGGGATGAACCAAAAAGACTGGACCTTGTGTTCACCTTGAGTAGCTCAGACATTGAGGATACCACATATGAAAGCCCCATTGGAGCTAGTGATCATGTGGTTCTGAGCTTTGAATACATAGTAGAGTTATAAGTGGAGAGGGTAACAGGAGTAGAATGGGAAAAGGCAAACTACAAAAGGGAGGATTACACAGGTATGTGGAATTTCCTGCAGGAGGTTCCATGGGAAAGAGAATTGGTAGGAAAGTCAGTAAACAAAATGATTGACTATGTAACAACAAAATGCAGAGGCAGACAAAAGTTTTTTTTTCCCAAGGGCAACAGAAATAATGGGAGGACCAGAACGAGCCCTTGGTCTGCCCGAAGGTGTAGGGAGGCAAAAACTAAGTGCACTAGAGACTGAAAAAAGTAGAAAAGACAAAGGACCCAGGAAAATAAAGAGATTAGTTGAAGAGCCAGAAACGAGTATGCACAGATAAGGAGGGAGGCCCAGCGACAGTACGAAAACTCCTGTATAGCCACATCAGGAGGAAGACAACAGTCAAGGCTCATGTAATCAGGCTGAGGAAAGAAGGTGGGGAGCTCAAAAGACACGACCAAGAAGAATATGAGGAGCTCAACACAAGATTTAAGGAAGTATTTACAGTGGAGACAGAAAGGACTCTAGGAAGACAGAACAGAGGGGTACACCAACAAGGGATATACCAACAACTGTTGGATGAAATACACACAACTGAATAGGAGGTGAAGAACCTGCTAAGTGACCTTGATACCTCAAAGGCGGTAGGACTGGACAACATCTCTCCGTGGGTCCTTAGAGAGGGAGCAGATATGCTGTGTGCCACTAAAGACAATTTTCCACACATCCCTAGATACTGGGAAACTACCTGAGATATGGGAGACGGCAAATGTAGTCCCCATTTTTAAGAAACGAGACAAAAACGAGGCACTTAACTATAGATCAGTGTCACTGACGTATATAGTATGTAAAGTCATTTAGAAGATTATCAGGAGGAGAGTGGTGGAGCACCTGGAACGGGACAAGATTATAAACGACAACCAGCACGGATTCATGGAAAGCAAATCATGTGTCACAAGCCTACTAGAGTTTTATGACAAGGTAACAGAAGTAAGACACGAGAGAAAGGAGTGGGTTGATTGCATTTTCTTGGACTGCAAGAAGGCCTTCGACACAGCTCCTCACAAGAGATTACTGCAGAAGCTAGAGGATCAGGCACATATAATACGAAGGGTACTACAATGGATAAGAGAATACCTGACAGGGAAGCAACAACAAGTCATGGTACGTGATGAGGTATCACAGTGGGCGCCTGTGACGAGCGGGGTCCCACAGGAGTCAGTCCTAAGGCCAGTACTATTTTTGGTATATGTGTGAATGACATGACGGAAAGGGTAGACTCAGAAGTGTCAAATGTTTGCATATGATGTGAAGTTAATG
>NC_091302.1:34172910-34207910 GCF_038502225.1 Cherax quadricarinatus | reverse complement strand
GGAGACAGACACGAGGCACTAAACTACAGAAAAGTGTCGCTGACGTATATAGTATGCAAAGTCATGGAGAAGATTATCAGGAGGAGAGTTTTGGAGTACCTAGAACGGAACAAGCTTATAAACGACAACCAGTACGGATTCAGGGAAGGAAAATCCTGTGTCACAAATCTACTGGAGTTCTATGACAAGGTAACAGAAGTATGACACGAGAGTGAGGGGTTGATAGATTGCATTTTCTTGGACAACAAAAAGGTCTTGGACACAATTTCTCACAAGAGATTAGTGCAAAATAGAGCATCAGGCACGCATAATAGAAAGGGCACTGCAATGGATCAGAGAATACCTGACAGGGAGGCAACAACGAGTCATGGTACGTGACGAGGTGTCAAAGTGGGCGCCTGTGACGAGCGGGGTTCCACAGGGGTCAGTCCTCGGACCAGTGCTGTTTTTGGTATATGTGAATGACATCACGGAACGGATAGACTCTGAAGTGTTCCTGTTTGCAGATGATGTGAAATTAATGAGGAGAATTAAATCAGATGAGGATCAGACAGGACTACAAAGAGACCTGGAGAGGCTGCAAGCCTGGTCCAGCAACTGGCTCCCCGAATTTAATTAACCCCGAAAAATGCAAAGTCATAAAGTTCGGGGAAGGGCAAAAAAGACCGCAGAGTATAGGCTAGGTGGCCAAAGATCGCAAACCTCACTCAAGGAAAAAGATCTTGTGATGAGTATAATACCGACCACATCTCCTGAGGAGCACATCAACCAGAGAATTGCTGTAGCATATGGGCGTTTGGCGAACCTGAGAATAGCGTTCCGATTCTTCAGTAAGGAATAGTTCAAGACTCAGTACACATTGTACGTCAGGCCCATACTGGAGTATGCAGCACCGGCATGGAACCCACACCTATTTAAACAAGTAAAGAAAATACAGAAAGTGCAAAGATTTGCAACAAGACTAGCTCCAGAGCTAAGGGAAATGTCCTACGAAGAAAGGTTAAGGGAAATTGGTCTGCTGCCACTGGAAGACAGGAGGGTTAGGGAAGACATGTTAACGACATACAAAATACTGAGAGAAATTGACAACGTGGACAAAGACAGGATGTTCCAGAGATGGGACGCAGAAACAAGGGGTTGCAATTGGAAGTTGGAGACTCAGATGAGTCAAAGGTATGTGGATGTTAGGAATTATTTCTCTAGTCACAGAGTTGTCAGGAAGTGGAGTAGTCTGACCTACTGTACTCACCTATTTGTGCAACTACAAATAGGTGAGTACAGTAGGTGAGTACTCTCTCTCTCTCTCTCTCTCTCTCTCTCTCTCTCTCTCTCTCTCTCTCTCTCTCTCTCTCTCTCTCTCTCTCTCTCTCTCTCTCTCTCTCTCTCTCTCTCTCTCTCTCCCTCTCTCTCCAAGTTCTACAGAAATCCTCACATAATTTTGAGATGACAGATTATGTAGGAGAGGAGGGTAAGATACATAAGTGAGAGGCAAAGATAAGATACAGAAGGTGTTGGAAAGGGACAGAGAGGGAGAGAAATAGAAATGTAGGAAACTTGATGAAAGGGAAGCGAGAAAGAGAAGAAAATGAGAAAGAAAGCGTGAGACGAGAGAGAGGGGAAGAAGAAGGGAGAAGACGAGGAAAGAAATAGGTGCTGGTGCTTTCGACCGGGTGTGGCACCAGGGCATCTTAGCAAAACTTCAAGCACTGGGAACTGCAGGCTCTACGCTATGTCTCCTCAGTGATTACCTTCATGGAAGATCTCTAAGTGTAGTTCTCAATGGAACGGAATCAGCAAGACATCCTATTGGGGCAAGTGTTCCACAAGGAAGCGTGCTGGGACCATTGTTATGGAATGTCTACTTCAACGACCTTCTTCATCTCATCCCAGAATCACATGCATATGCAGATGACTGTACACTGACATTCATTTATCCAGGAGAAGAAATGCCAGCTGCTCTAAGCTACGTCAATCACCAGCTGAGAGCTATATCAGCTTGGGGAAATAGATGGCAAGTAACATTTGCACCTGAGAAAATGCAAATGATGATCGTCTCTAGGCACCATGATGGTAATGCTGGTGCAGTAGTAAGGATGAATGGGAGGGTGTTGGCACCTGGAGAAGAAGTTGATATCCTTGGGGTGAAATTTGACTCCAAACTAACCATGAAGAACCATGTTGTAAATCTTGCAAACAAGGCAGCCAGGAAGCTTACAGCACTTCGCCGTATCTCACATCTGCTTGACAGTAGGGGTTGCAAGATTCTGTACGAGGCACAAGTACGCTCACATTTTGAGTATGCTCCACTTTCTTGGTTTGCCTCCCCCCCCCCGTCTCATCTGCGACTCCTTTACAGAGTAGAGAACAGAGCAAGACGTCTCATCTCTCGCCTGGACCCATCCTGGATAGATCTGTCATTTCAGCAGAGCCTTCAACATAGGAGGGATGCGGGTGGCCTTACTGTTATGTACAAGACCAATATTGTCAAAGTACCACACTTGGATCCACTTCGAGGACAGCAAGAAACAAGCTTTTATGCCACAAGACGGACAGAAAGCAGCAACTTCACTCTGGCTGTACCCTTCTCCAGGACATCACTCCATCTGAGATCATATATACCCAGGATGATTCGAGTATGGAACACATTCGTACAGTATAATGATGTCAACTTGATAAAGTCAGTTGATCAAATGAAAATGCTGGCCCACAGATGGCTCCAACTTCATCCTGTTCCCTACTTGTACGTCTCATAACAATAAAAATGCTTTTAAATGAGCTGATGTAGGAAACACCTCTTAGCTTGCCAATAAAGTTGGGAATCCTTAACCTGTAAATAACCTGTCAATAAAGCTAGGGATCCTTAACCTTGTCAAACCCTATGTAAAAAAAATAGAGTGGAAAGAGAGAGACGGCGGAAAAGAAAGGAGAAGGAAGAAAGTAGAAGAGAGGGAGGTGGGAAAATGGAAAGGAGAAAGAAGGAGAAAGAAGGAGAAAGAAGGAGAAAGAAGGAGTGAGGGAGGGAGGGAAGGAAGAATTAAGGGAAGGAGAGAGGGAGAGGAAAAGGGGAATGAGGGAGACAAGCAGGGAGGCGGGGAGAGAAAGGAATGAATGAGGAAGGGACGGAAAAAACGTGGAAAGGACGAAAAGAAGGAAGGAGGGAAGGAAAGAAGAAGGGAGGGAGGGAAAGAAGGGAGGAATGGAAAGAAGGAGGAAGGGAGAGAAGGAAGGAAGGAGGGAAAGAAGGAGGTAGGGAGAGAAGGAGGGAGGGAGGCGGGGTAGCCTGTCGACTTACATTCAATTTCAAGACAAAAATTTTGATTACTCTTGCAAGGGTGAGGCAGTGAGGTTAGGCAGTGAGGTGAGGCAGTGAGGTGAGGCAGTGAGGTGAGGCAGTGAGGTGAGGCAGTGAGGTGAGGCAGTGAGGTGAGGCAGTGAGGTAAGGTAGTGAGGTGAGACAGTGAGGTGAGGCAGTGAGGTGAGGCAGTGAGGTGAGACAGTGAGGTTAAGCAGTGAGGTGAGGCAGTGAGGTGAGGCAGCGAGGTTAGGCAGTGAGGTGAGACAGTGAGGTGAGGCAGTGAGGTGAGGCAGTGAGGTGAGGCAGTGAGATAAGGCAGTGAGGTGAGGCAGTGAGGTTAGGCAGTGAGGTGAGGCAGTGAGGTGAGGCAGTGAGGTGAGGCAGCGAGGTTAGGCAGTGAGGTGAGACAGTGAGGTGAGGCAGTGAGGTGAGGCAGTGAGGTGAGACAGTGAGGATAAGCAGTGAAGTGAGGCAGTGAGGTGAGGCAGTGAGGTTAGGCAGTGAGGTGAGGCAGTGACGTGAGGGTGAGACAGTGAAGTGAGGGTGAGGCAGTGAGGTGAGAGTGAGGCAGTGAGGTGAGAGTGAGGCAATGAGGTGAGACTGAGGCAGTGAAGTGAGAGTGAGGTAGTGAAGTGAGAGTGAGGTAGTGAAGTGAGGGTGGAGGTGAGGGTGGGTGAGTGTTGAAGTAAGAGAGGAGAGAGAGCTCTGGCTAGGTATTAAAAGAGAGAGGAGAGTGGTAGGGAGAGAGAGAAGAGAGAGGTAGGGAGAGAGAGATGAGAGAGGTAGGGAGAGAGAGAAGAGAGAAGTAGGGAGAGAGAGATGAAAGAGGTAGAGAGAGAAAGAAGAGAGAGGTAGGGAGAGAGAGAAGAGAGTGGCAGGGAGAGAGAGAAGAGAGTGGCAGGGAGAGAGAGAAGAGAGTGGCAGGGAGAGAGAGAAGAGAGTGGTAGGGGGAGAGAGAAGAGAGTGGCAGGGAGAGAGAGAAGAGAGAGGTAGGGAGAGAGAGAAGAGAGAGGTATGGAGAGAGAGAAGAGAGAGGTAGGGAGAGAGAGAAGAGAGAGGTAGGGAGAGAGAGAAGAGAGAGGTAGGGAGAGAGAGAAGAGAGAGGTAGGGAGAGAGAGAAGAGAGAGGTAGGGAGAGAGAGAAGAGAGAGGTAGGGGGAGAGAGAAGAGAGTGGCAGGGAGAGAGAGAAGAGAGTGGCAGGGAGAGAGAGAAGAGAGTGGCAGGGAGAGAGAGAAGAGAGAGGTAGGGGGAGAGAGAAGAGAGAGGTAGAGAGAGAGATGAAAGAGGTAGAGAGAGAGAGAAGAGAGAGGTAGGGAGAGAGAGAAGAGAGTGGCAGGGAGAGAGAGAAGAGAGAGGTAGGGAGAGAGAGAAGAGAGAGGTAGGGAGAGAGAGAAGAGAGAGGTAGGGAGAGAGAGAAGAGAGAGGTAGGGAGAGAGCGAAGAGAGAGGTAGGGAGAGAGAGAAGAGAGAGGTAGGGAGAGAGAGAAGAGAGAGGTAGGGAGAGAGAGAAGAGAGAGGTAGGGAGAGAGAGAAGAGAGAGGTAGGGAGAGAGAGATGCAAGAGGTAGAGAGAGAGAGAAGAGAGAGGTAGGGAGAGAGAAAAGAGAGTGGCAGGGAGAGAGAGTAGAGAGAGGTAGGGAGAGAGAGAAGAGAGAGGTAGGGAGAGAGAGAAGAGAGAGGTAGGGAAAGAGAGAAGAGAGAGATAGGGAGAGAGAGAAGTAGGGAGAGAGAGAAGAGAGTGGTAGGGAGAGAGAGATGAGAGAGAGGTAGGGATAGAGAGAAGAGAGAGGTAGGGAAAGAGAGAAGAGAGAGGTAGGGAGAGAGAGAAGAGAGAAGTAGGGAGAGAGGGATGAAAGAGGTAGAGAGAGAGAGAAGAGAGAGGAAGGGAGAGAGAGAAGAAAGTGGCAGGGAGAGAGAGATGAGAGAGGTAGGGAGAGAGAGAAGAGAGAGGTAGGGAGAGAGAGAAGTGAGAGGTAGGGAGAGAGAGAAAAGAGAGGAAGGGAGAGAGAGAAGAGAGAGAAGTAGGGAGAGAAAGAAGAGAGAGGTAGGGAGAGAGAGAAGAGAGATGTAGGGAAAGAAGAGAAAGGTAGAGAGAGAAGAGAGAGGCAGGGAGAGAGAGAAGAGAGAGGTAGGGAAAGAAGAGAAAGGTAGAGAGAGAAGAGAGAGGCAGGGAGAGAGAGAAGAGAGAGGTAGGGAAAAAAGAGAAAGGTAGACAGAGAATAGAGAGGTAGGGAGACACAAAAAGAAAGCTAGCATCAGGTAGGGTAGACTCCAAAACCTGGTGGTCCCTCGTCAAGGACAGACAAGGTTATCTGCCTGATGAACTCATTCCACCTCTAAATCGACAGGATGGGACCACCTCTACTAGTAGTCAAGAGAAGGCGGACCTCTTTGCCGAACACTTTGCTACCATAATGCAAGCTCCTGATCCACCAAGGGACCCTCCTTGGCTAGCTGCAACAACTGTGTCAAAACTGTCAGTGGCGACAATAAGGCAGGAGGAGGTTCATTTCCTTCTTAAATCGCTTGACCAAGAAAAGGCTGTGGACCCAGACAAGTTGAGCCCAAGATTGCTGAGATGTGCAGACCAGCTAGCAGCACCTCTAACTCGCATCTTTCAGCACTGCCTAGTACAGTTTAAATGGCCCTCTCTGCGGCAAGAGGCAAATGTAGTCCCTGTTCACAAAAAGAAGAGCAAAGCAGAAATCAGCAACTACAGACCAGTGCCACTCCTGTCAATCACTGGTAAGATCCTTGGGACAATAATCTCAAGACAAATGACAGAGTTTTTGACTACCACTCAATACTTTGTGACCGTCAATATGGCTTCAGGAAAGGTTACTCTTCTACTGATCTGTTGTTAAACCTCTCCACTAAGTGGCACCAGTCACTGGATGAATCCAAAGTCAGCTGTGTGGTAGCACTTGACATTGCTGGTGCTTTCGACAGGGTGTGGCACCAGGGCCTCTTAGCAAAACTTCAAGCATTGGGAATTGCAGGCTCTACGCTATGTCTCCTCAGTGATTACCTTCATGGTAGATCTCTAAGTGTAGTTCTCAATGGAACGGAATCAGTAAGACATCCTATTGGAGTAAGTGTTCCACAAGGAAGCGTGCTGGGACCATTGTTATGGGATGTCTACTTCAACGACCTTCTTCATCACACCCCAGAATCCCATGCATATGCAGATGACTGTACACTGACATTCACTTATCCAAGAGAAGAAATGCCAGCTGCTCTAAGCTACATCAATCACCAGCTAAGAGCTATATCAGTTTGGGGAAATAGATGGCAAGTAACATTTGCACCTAAGAAAAAGCAAATGATTATAGTCTCTAGGCACCATGAGGATAATGCTGGTGCAGTAATAAGGATGAATGGGAGGGTGTTGGCACCTGGAGAAGAAGTTGATATCCTTGGGGTGAAATTCGACTCCAAACTAACCATGAAGAACCATGTTGTAAATCTTCCAAACAAGGCAGCCAGGAAGCTTACAGCATTTCGCCGTATCTCGCATCTGCTTGACAGTAGGGGTTGCAAGATTCTGTACGAGGCACACGTACGCTCACACCTTGAATATGCTCCACTTTCTTGGTTTGCCTCCCCCCCCCTCTCATCTGCGACTCCTTGACAGAGTAGAGAACAGAGCAAGACGTCTCATCTCTCGCCTGGATCCATCCTGGATTGACCTGTCATTTCAGCAGAGCCTTCAACACAGGAGGGATGTGGGTGGCCTTACTGTTATGTACAAGACCAATATTGTCAAAGTACCACACTTGGATCCACTTCGAGGACAGCGAGAAACAAGCTTTTATGCCACAAGACGGACAGAAAGCAGCAACTTCACTCTGGCTGTACCCTTCTCCAGGACATCACTCCATCTGAGATCATATATACCCAGGATGATTCGAGTATGGAACACATTCGTACAGCATAATGATGTCAACGAGATAAAGTCAGTTGATCAAATGAAAATGCTGGCCCACAGATGGCTCCAACTTTATCCTGTTCCCTACTTGTATGTCTCATAACAATAAAAATGCTTTTAAATGAGCTGATGTAGGTAACACCTCTTAGCATGCCAATAAAGTTAGGAATCCATAACCTGTAATATAGCTGTCAATAAAGCTAGAGATCCTTAACCTTGTCAAACCCTGTGTAAAAAAAAAAAAAAAAAAAAAAAAAAAAAAAAAAAAAAAAAAAAAGGACAAAGATGAGAGAGCTGTGGTTGGCTTGGGAGAGGGAGAAGAGAAAAGAATTAAGGGAAGGGGAGGAAGAGTAGAGGGAGTGAAGGCAAAGTTAAGTGAAAGAGAGTAAGGAAGAGCGAGGGAAAGTGAGAGTCATGGATAGCAAAGGAGAGCTTTGGAGCGTCAGGAAGAGTGAGGGAGAAAGAGACAAGAGTCAAGGAGAGTGAGGGAGAGTGAGAGAAAGTAAGGTAGGGTGAGGGATGGTGAGGGAGAGTAAGGGAGGGTGAGGGAGGGTAAAGGAGGGTGAGAGAGAGGGAGGGTGAGGGACGGTGAGGAGGGTGAGGGAGGGGACAGGATGGACGGTGTTTGGGTTACAATATAAAGTTTCCCTGTCTATATTTGATCATCCCAAACCTCTCTTAAGTGAGGGAGAGTGGTGAGGGAGAGTGGTGAGGGAGAGTGGTGAGGGAGAGTGGTGAGGGAGAGTGGTGAGGAGGAGTGGTAAGGGAGAGTGGTGAGGGAGAGAGGTGAGGGAGAGTGGTGAGGGAGAGTGGTGAGGGAGAGTGGTGAGGGAGAGTGGTGAGGAGGAGTGGTAAGGGAGAGCGGTGAGGGAGAGTGGTGAGGAGGAGTGGTGAGGGAGAGTGGTGAGGAGGAGTGATGAGGGACAGTGGTGAGGGACAGTGGTGAGGTAGAATAGTGAGGAGGAGTGGTGAGGGAGAGTGGTGAGGGAGAGTGGTGAGGGACAGTGGTGAGGGAGAGTGGTGAGGGAGAATAATGAGGAGGAGTGGTGAGGAAGAGTGGTGAGGGAGAGTGGTGAGGGAGAGTGGTGAGGGAGAGTGGTGAGGAAGAGTCGTGAGTGAGAGTGGTGAGGGAGAGTGGTGAGGGAGAGTGGTGAGGGAGAGTGGTGAGGAGTGGTGAGGGAGAGTGGTGAGGGAGAGTTGTGAGGGAGAGTGGTGAGAGAGAGTGGTGAGGGAGAGTAGTGAGGGAGATGGGTGAGGGAGAGTGGTGAAGTATGAGGGAGAGTGATGAGGCATGAGGGAGAGTGGTGAGGAACAGTGGTGAGGGAGAGTAGTGAGGGAGAGGTGTGGGGGAGATTGGTGAAGTATGAGGGAGAGTGGTGAGGCCTGAGAGAGAGTGGTGAAGGATGAGGGAGGGTGAGGCATGACGGAGAGTGGTGAAGCATGAGGGAGAGTGGTGAGGCATGAGGGAGAGTGGTGAGACATGAGAGAGAGTGGTGAAGTATGAGGGAGAGTTGTGAGTCATGAGGGAGAGTGGTGAGGCATGAAGGAGAGTAACGAGGTATGCGGGAGAGTTGTGAGTCATGAGGGAGAGTGGTGAGGCATGAATGAGAGTGGTGAGGTATGAGGGAGAGTGGTGAGGCATGAAGGAGAGTGGTGAGGTATGAGGGAGAGTGATGAGGCATGAAGGAGAGTTGTGAGGCATGAAGGAGAGTGGTGAGGTATGAGGGAGAGTGGTGAGATATGAGGGAGAGTGGTGAGGCATGAAGGAGAGTGGTGAGGTATGAGGAGAGTGGTGAGGTATGAGGGAGAGTGGTGAGGCATGAAGGAGAGTGATGAGGTGTGAGGGAGAGTTGTGAGTCATGAGAGAGAGTGGTGAGGCATGAAGGAGAGTGGTGAGGTATGAGGGAGAGTGGTGAGGTATGAGGGAGAGTGGTGAGGCATGAAGGAGAGCGGTTAGGTATGAGGGAGAGTGGTGAGGCATGAAGAATAGTGGTGAGGTATGAGGGAGAGTGGTGAGGCACGAAAGATAGTGGTGAGGTATGAGGGAGAGTGGTGAGGCATGAAGGATAGTGGTGAGGTATAAGGGAGAGTGGTGAGGCATGAAGAAGAGTGGTGAGGCATGAGGGAGAGTGGTGAGGCATGAAGGAGAGTGGGGAGGTATGAGGGAGAGTGGTGAGGTATGAGGGAGAGTGGTGAGGTATGAGGGAGAGTGGTGAGGCATGAAGGAGAGTGGTGAGGTATGAGGGAGAGTGGTGAGGTATGAGGGAGAGTGGTGAGGCATGAAGGAAAGTGATGAGGTGTGAGGGAGAGTTGTGAGTCATGAGGGAGAGTGGTGAGGCATGAAGGAGAGTGGTGAGGTATGAGGGAGAGCGGTGAGGTATGAGGGAGAGTGGTGAGGCATGAAGGAGACTGGTGAGGTATGAAGGAGAGTGGTGAGGCATGAAGGATAGTGGTGAGGTATGAGGGAGAGTGGTGAGGTATGAGGGAGAGTGGTGAGGCATGAAGGATAGTGGTGAGGTATGAGGGAGAGTGGTGAGGCATGAAGGATAATGGTGAGGTATGAGGGAGAGTGGTGAGGCATGAAGGAGAGTGGTGAGGCATGAAGGATAGTGGTGAGGTATGAGGGAGAGTGGTGAGGTATGAGGGAGAGTGGTGAGGCATGAAGGAGAGTGGGGAGCCATGAGGGAGAGTGGTGAGGTATGAGGGAGAGTGGTGAGGCATGAAGGAGAGTGGTGAGGTATGAGGGAGAGTGGTGAGGTATGAGAGAGAGTGGTGAGGCATGAAGGAGAGTGGTGAGGCATGAAGGAGAGTGGTGAGGTATGAGGGAAAGTGGTGAGGCATGAAGGATAGTGGTGAGGTATGAGGGAGAGTTGTGGGCATGAAGGAGAGTGGTGAGGTATGAGGGAGAATGGTGAGGTATGAGGGAGAGTGGTGAGGCATGAAGGATAGTAGTGAGGTATGAGTGAGAGTGGTGAGGCATGAAGGAGAGTAGTGAGGTATGAGGGAGAGTGGTGAGGTATGAGGGAGAGTGGTGAGGCATGAAGGAGAGTGTTGAAGCTTGAATGAGAGTGGTGAGGTATGAGGGAGAGTGGTGAGGCATGAAGGATAGTGGTGAGGTATGAGGGAGAGTGGTGAGGCATGAAGGAGAGTGGTGAGGTATGAGGGAGAGTGGTGAGGTATGAAGGAAAGTGGTGAGGTATGAAGGATAGTAGTGAGGTATGAGGGAGAGTGGTGAGACATGAAGGAGAGTAGTGAGGTATGAGGGAGAGTGGTGAGGCATGAAGGAGAGTGGTGAGGCATGAATGATAGTGGTGAGGTATGAGGGAGAGTGGTGAGGTATGAGGGAGAGTGGTGAGGCATGAAGGAGAGTGGGGAGGCATGAGGGAGAGTGGTGAGGTATGAGGGAGAGTGGTGAGGCATGAAGGAGAGTGGTGAGGTATGAGGGAGAGTGGTGAGGTATGAGGGAGAGTGGTGAGGCATGAAGGAGAGTGGTGAGGCATGAAGGAGAGTGGTGAGGTATGAGGGAAAGTGGTGAGGCATGAAGGATAGTGGTGAGGTATGAGGGAGAGTAGTGAGCATGAAGGATAGTGGTGAGGTATGAGGGGAAGTGGTGAGGCATGAAGGAGAGTGGTGAGGTATGAGGGAGAATGGTGAGGTATGAAGGAAAGTGGTGAGGTATGAAGGATAGTAGTGAGGTATGAGGGAGAGTGGTGAGACATGAAGGAGAGTGGTGAGGTATGAGGGAGAGTGGTGAGGTATGAGGGAGAGTGGTGAGGTATGAGGGAGAGTGGTGAGGTATGAAGGAGAGTGGTGAGGTATGAGGGAGAGTGGTGAGGCATGAAGGAGAGTGGTGAGGTATGAGGGAGAGTGGTGAGGTATGAGGGAGAGTGGTGAGGTATGAGGTATTTTACACATACAATGGTCAGATCTACACCTGCACCTGAACGTCACTCTACACATTCGCTGAATTAAGACATCGTTGTTTTGAGGACGTGAAGCTACACTGCCCAGGATTCTGGAAGTTAGCAGAGCCGTCTCAGGATGCTGAGAACAAGTTGAATTACTTTCTTAAGAGAGAACAAGCACAAGCTAAATGCTCCGAGAATATGACCCGCGGCCTTGTCCATGACCAAGCCCCCTGGTAAATCGGGTCTGAACATCCAGGCTGTTACTGCTGGCCCCACACAGTCCAACATACGAACCAGGGCCCAGCTGGTCGGTTCTGACTTTAAGCTATGTATCCAGTGCCTTCTTGAGCACATCTGGGGATCTAAAGGTAATCCTCCTTATGTGTGATGGGAGGCTACTGAACAGTCTTGAACCCCTAACACTTATTGTTTTCTTCCAGTGTACTAATGGCACCTTTGTTTTTCGTTAGAAGTATACTACTGCACAGTCTGCCAAGTCTTTAGCTTTTGTTAACAGTGATTTATGTGTGTAGATATGGGACCATTCCCTCTACGATTTTCCAGATATAAATTATGATGCATCATTCTCGCCTGCTTTCCAAGGACTACAGATCGAGGGACTTCAAACGTTCCCAGTAATTAAGATGCTTGACTGAACTTATACGTTCAGTGAAAATTCTCTGTACATTCTCAGGTCTGCAATTTCGTCTGCCTTCAAAGGGGCCGTTAGTGTACAGCAGTATTTTAGTCTCGAGAGAACAAGTAACTTATAGATCATCACTGGCTTGGCATCCCTTGTTTTGAAGGTTCTCATTATCCATCTTAGCATTTTTTCATCTCGTTTTTGATAATGACACTACTGTAATCCTTGGAGGTGCAATCTTGGGTTATTATCACCCTCAAGTACTAGTTTTAAACAGTTGTTCTCAGTTTTATGTTTTGTTGTTTCATTAAATTTAAAATTTCTTGCGTTTCTTTTAAGATAGTCCTTTGTGATAAAAATCTGATATCAAGTTTTAAAACATTACTACATTGACCAATTTTCCCTCACAAACAAATCATGCGTAATATCCTGGCAGTAAGACGCATCTACCAGTAAATACTGAAGCCATTCAGAAGAGGTAGACGCATGTATTTTGATGGTGACGATTAAACGGGAATTAAAATTTCACACAACACATAAATTGGACACATCTGCTCCTACACACTTAAGTTTCACTCTCCGCCGTCGTCATGTTGAAGAATAATGCTAGACGGAGTACTGCTAGGCTTGTGCAAGGAGGGGCGCGGGTCATCACAGAAAGGCTTGGAGTCACTGGCAAAGCCACTGGCTTAAGCAAAATTTTCAATCTGAGCGCACTTAAAATCATCTGATGCTATAAAAATCAAAGCATTCATTTTTATAAATTATGGTTTTTAGTATGAATGTGAAATTTCTTAAACTATGATGTTTTTGTATCAGTGACCAATATGATACAATAAACATTAGCCTGAATGAGTGGAGACAAGCGGTGATTGACCTGATGTGCTGTTGGAGTGCGAGTGAAGTAACATTTATGAAAGGTTTTTCGGAACCGGTTAGATGGATTTGAGTCCTGGAGTTGGGAAGGACAGTGCCTGACACCCTGACTTTTGTAGTTCAGAGTGTCAGCTGACCTCTGATGTTGGAAGACATCTGAGAAGGCAGTTGTTGAATATATTTTTCTTAATTTATCCTTCCTCAGTGAGAGATGGACTGTTAATAAATTTCTTTTTTAAGTTTGTAATGGTTGTACCACACCTAAATTCTCCTTGTGAAACCATTCTAAGTTTTTACTTTAGTAAAGAAATACTTTTTAATGTTATTTTAATGTTATTTATACATTTTGAATTTGAAATTATGTGATGTTATTTATGGTGCCCAGAAATCTACCTGTATCTATCCCTTATTTTTTTTATTTAGTAATTTAAGCATACTTACAGAGGTACAAAAAATACAGGTAAGAGCAGCAGGCCAAAGCCACTTATATGCATAGCATTACGGGCTGGCTTAAAATTAACTTAAGATTAACTAAGCAATGATGAAATCAGTGATAAATCATTATTGTAAACAGATAACTATAAAGCACAAATGAGTATTACAAAGACAGGTCATATGGTTGCATGCATTGCTGTACATTCAGTCGTATGGAGTATTCTGTTAGGTAGTGTATTTAAAAAAATAATAAAGTTAGATTGGGTCCTAGGTTTAACATTTGTGTGATATAATTGTGAGTAACATATAGGATATACAATTTATAAGGTTCAGTTATTCAGTATTTATTTGGTTTTGAGTGAGTAAGTGATCTTTGAGAAGAGACTTGAATTTATAAACAGGTAGTGTTTCTTTTATATTTACAGGTAATGAATTCCAGATTTTAGGGCCTTTTATGTGCATTGAGTTTTTGCATAGCGTGAGATGGACACGAAGAACATCAAAGAGTGATCTGTGCCTTGTGTTATGGTCATGCGTTCTGTTGAGGTTGGCAAGGAGATGTTTGAGGGGAGGGTTAATATCAGAGTTAAGTGTTCTATGTATGTAATAGGTGCAATAATAAGTATGGATGTTTTGTATGGTGAGTAGGTTGAGTGTTTTGAATATTGGTGGAGTGTGCTGCCTGTAGTGAGAATTTGTTATCATTCTAACTGCAGCCTTTTGTTGGGTATTTAGTGGTCTGAGAGTGGTTGTTGAGCCCCATGCACAAATTCCATAGGTGAGATAGGGGTAAATAAGAGAGTGATAAAGGGCCAGGAGGGCTGACTGTGGAACATAGTACCGTATCTTCGATAGTATGCCTACAGTCTTGGAAATTTTCTTAGAAATTTGTTGTATATGTGTATGAAATTTGAGTCTATTATCAAGGTGGATTCCTAAGAATTTTCCCTCTGTTAGCTTTGTGATAGGTGATCCGTTTATCGTTATGTTAAGAGGTACATCTGTAGCTCTGTTACCAAACTGAATGAAGTAGGTTTTGTCAATGTTTAGTGTAAGTTTGTTAGTCCTCATCCAGGTAGATATTTTCTGTAATTCGGTGTTTACAGTATTGGCTAGCGTGACTGGGCTCGGGTGGGAGAAGACGTATGTAGTGTCATCTGCAAATAGTGTGGGTTTGAGTAATTGCGAAGCATTTGGTAGGTCATTTATGTATAGGACAAAGAGAAGAGGGCCAAGGACACTTCCCTGTGGGACACCAACTGTAATTGGTTGAGCGGAAGAGCTTGCCCCATTTGCGTACACATATTGGCTTCTGTTGCTGAGGTATGACTTGAGGTAGTTGAGGGAGTGCCCTCTAATACCATAGTGTGACAATTTTACGTGGAGCAAGTCATGGTCAACTGTATCAAAAGCTTTACGTAAGTCAATGAAGATCCCCAGTGGGACTTCTTTTTTCTCTATTGCAGTGTATATATGTTCTAGCATGTGCATAATAGCATCATTAGTATTTTTATTAGGCCTGAATCCCAATTGGCAGGGGTTGAGAAAGTTTTGGGAGATGAGGTAGGAGTAGATTCGTTTATGAATTAATTTTTCGAAGATTTTTGAGAGAGGGTGTAAATTGGATATTGGCCTATAGTTATTCAACTCTGTTTGGTCTCCTCCTTTATGGATCGGGGTGACCCTTGCTATTTTGAGAACTGTAGGGAAGGTGGAGGATTCAATGGATTTGTTAAAGAGTGTTGCAATGATTGGTGATAGTACTTGTGACGCTTTTTTGTATATAAAGGGTGGTAAGGTATTTAAATCTCCTGCCTTGTTTTTCAGTGCGTTGATAATAAGGGAGACTTCGTATGGGTTAGTCGGAGCAAGGAACAGTGTGTTCGGGTAGTTGCCAGTGAGGTAGTCATTTGGTGGGGTATCTGAGCTTGGGATTTTATTGGCAAGGTTTTGACCTATAGTGGAGAAGAAATCATTGAGTCTGTTTGCTGTTTCTGTTGGTGGGATTTGGGGTTCATCTGATTTTGCTAATTTTATTTCGCTATGTCGTGATATCTTTTTTGTTCCCAGAATTTCTGATAGGGTCTTCCAGGTCTTTTTTATATCACCTCGTAAGTTGGATAATCTGTTCTCATAATACAATTTTTTTGCCCTTCTTATCAGGCTGGTTAGGATTGACGAGTAACGTTTTGTTTGGTCTCTGGTTATGTGACCCATTCTGTACTGTTTTTCATATCGGTGTTTTGTATTTATGGATTTGAGAATGCTGGGTGTTAGCCAGGGACTGTTCAGTCTCTTAGCTGTCATCTGTTTAGTTTTTTTAGGGCAGTGCTTGTTATAAAGGTATTGGGTCTTTTTTGGAAAATTATTAAAACATTCGTCAGTATCTGTATAGATTTCTAGCTCAGAGTGCCAGTCAATGTTTGTTACTGCTGTTGTGAAGTTATTAATGGCTGCCTCATTGTGAAGTCTGAAGGTGACTTTAGTAGTGTCTTGGGGTATTTTACCAAGAGTTGTTATGAGGAAAGTAGGGTAGTGGTCTGTGGTATTATCTGTAATTATGCCTGATTTTAAAGGGGATATGGTGTTGGTCCAGATGTGGTCAAGTAGGGAAACACTAGTCTCTGTAACTCTTGTAGGTTTTGTTACTGTTGGTAGCAACATACAGTTACTCATTGTGTTTGTGAATTCAGTAACGTGTGGGTCCTGGTCTTGCAGGAGATTTATATTGAAGTCACCTGAGAGTAGTAAGTGATCTTTGTTCATGCGTGCATCAGTTATCATACTTCCTAGGTTTTGACTAAATTGGCTAATGTTTGATTGTGGAACTCTGTAGATGTTTATCACTGTGAGAGGTTTTTGTAGGTATTTGGATTTGAATTTAGCTATTATATATTCCCCATGTTCATCCCTTGTGCAAGTATTAGTGATACATTCTAGTTGGTCTGAGTAGTATATAGCAGTGCCACCCCCTTGTTGGTCTGGCCTACAGTTGTGTATGGCTGTGTAACCAGGAATGGCATAGACATCTGTAGTATCAGGCTTTAGCCAGGTTTCAGTTAGTGTAATGATGGACATATTGGCATGCAAGGAATTTAGTAATGCTAGGAGGTCATCATAATGCTTGCTTAAAGATCTGATATTGTAGTTAAAGATAGTTATGTTGTTGTTGGCTCTGAGAAGTGCCTTTGATTGTTCTGCTGTGTAGTAATTACAGTAACTGTTTGAATCATTTAAGTCATTAAATAAGAGGTTGGTATCAGGATCAATGCTTGTAATCATAAGATTTGTAGTGAATCTATAGTTAGAATTAAGTAAAAAATAAAGTAAATATTCTAAAGCTAAAAAAAATAGCACCTGAATTATTTAACAAATGTAAAAATAATGAGCTAAGGTAGTTTTTTAAAGCTAAAGTAAAGGAGACAATATAAAAGGGACTAAAATAATTTGTGGTGAACAAATAAAGTGATGATCAAATAATGGAGCTTGGGAATATGATAGTAGGTAGTACTTTAAAGGTAATTCTTTAAAGTTAGAATTATAATATAAAATTATAATATAAAATGGATTAATAAAAGTTGTGGTGAACAATAAAGTGGTAATCAAATAATTGCACTAAGGTCAAATATAATGACTTTTGTGGAGTCTATGTTTTGAGCTAGAATGAGCTATAGTACAACTAGATTTAATCTAATAATATAACAATACAAATTAAAAATAGCACCAGTCTCTCACTAGTAATTGCAATATGGTCTAATATAATGAATTTGGTATTGACTATAGTACAACTGAGTTTAATCTAATAATATAAAAAAGGCACAAGACTCTCAATTGTAATTGCACTAAGGTGTTATATAAGTTGTTTACAAGAATTAGAGTATAACTAGATTTAAATTGACAAGATAAAATATACAAGTTAAGGTAGCAAAAGAATAAAAAAAGTAGAAAAAAAATATATGAGGTAGTTGGTACTAGTTAGCAAAAGATAGTTAAGGGCCTTGAACAATAATATAATTGAAAAATACACTAATTGTACACACAATATAGTCACTAAGATATGAAAACAATCTTAGAGTAAGAATTATAATACAAACTTATAATATAAAAATACAAATTGAAATGGTACTTGCAATTGCACTAGAGTCTGGTATATGTTGTTGACAAGATCAGGAGTATAACTAGATTTAAATTGACAAAATATAATTCACAATTAAAGTACCAAAAGAATAATAGTAAAAAAAATAACAAGGGTAATGTCTTGGTTATAATATGATAGTAAGATGGTAGACAGGTACACAGGTACACAGGTACAAAGGATAATATAAAGGTTGGAGTTGAATATACAAACTTGAAAATTTGGCAACAAAATGTTATGGGAAGTATAAAATAATGTTTAATGTACAAAAGTAAAATTGACTGGTAGTAAATATGGTGTTTAATAAAATTTTAGTAAGTAATAATGATCACAAAAAAGTGAAAAAGTAATGTTTATTTCATTCAATATTGCATTGGTAGTTATACTAGAGGTTATATGGCAGTACAAGGTAATTAAGAGTACTCTAAGATAGTAAATGTGGTATTAAAACAGGTAAAGGTAATTAGACAAGTAACGGTTATTAAATGTCAAAAATGTTAAGAGTAAATTGAAATTATAGTAAAAATTATAATTATTAATTTTAGTAAGTAATATCAATTGATAGTATTTAAAAAATATGAGGTAATAATATGGACAGAGAAAGTATCAATTCAGCTAATATTTAAGCAAACAATAGTAAAAAAGAAAATTACATAAGGTGACTTATGCTTACTAGTAAAATCACAAAATGAGGTAGTTGATTATTTAATTACTAAGAGATTGTACAATGAAATTTGAACAATAATGGAGCAAAACATACACTTCACTACGTAGGCTTTTAAGTTGGACATTGTTTAGTTATTCTCTGTAAGATTAGTATCCCTGAGAAATCGTGATAGATCATTCTAGTTCGTGATTGTGTACAGTTGACCTACATTTGTTTTCCTAACAAGAATTTTCCCATCCCGTGTGAAGCATTGGTGTATTGTGTCGTTATTCTCCCGCTTAAGTTTTCTGACTCTATACAGGAGGTTCTGACGTTTTTTGGTAAGACACTCGTTTATGTATACCTCTTTCTTTACTTTAATAGATGCAATAATTAAGTCTTTTTTCCTGTCATGTGAGTGGAATCTAAGCATAACACTTTTTCTACCATGGGATCCTAGTAACCTGGCTTCTTTTATTTCAGACTCTGGTACAATAACACTTGTTTGGTCCTTTATGATCTGCAGAGTAATTTCTTTACTGTTTGTTTGGTTCATATCACTGGGAAAAAGTGGACTGTTAACTATTACTGCGTCCGATAGTTTATCTTGTTCAGTTTTATCTTCTTGGAGAGCAAAGTAGTCACTGAACTGGTTATCTAAGTTGTTCTTCCATTCTTTTACTGCTTCTTCAACCTTTGTATTAAGAGATATTATTTGTTGGGTATGGCTATCTATGACTGTTTGGATGGTCTTGTCACAGTTTGTCATTCCTGGTGTTGATAACTTTCGTTCAAGACTGAGGATTTTGTTCTCGAGTTGTGTCATCCTGGTGTCTTGTTTTGTTAGCGTCTCTCGAAGATTCATATTTTCAATAACTAAGTTGGAGATGCATGACTTTAGGGTATCTGGATCGTTGGTCATACCTGAGAGACTACTTGGTAGGTTGAATCCGGGGAAGAGAGGGGAGGATGGGCTGGTGGCAGCCATGTTTGTTGTTATTGTTGTGGTGTCGCCTGAGTGGTGGTGAGTGGGGTGGTTGCTGGGCCGGCGTCCTCCTGACTACACTTGTTGAATAGTTGATTTGTCGGTGTTTTCTTGCTGGCCTTGGTGCTGTTTCCTCTTAGATTGCGCCTCATAATACTACAAAAATTGTTGTAGTTAAGAAGAAGTTGCAGTTATACAAAGCTTAGGGTTACGTTGTTCGGCTGGCAGCGGGGTGTTTCTTTCGGTTTGTGGGCAGTCTTCCTTTGATCTCTATTATTTTCGATTTGTAGGTTTCACTGTTGGTAATCTTTGGTCATTCTGGTTGCTACGTTGGGTAGTGCAGTTTTGCTTGTAACTAGGTCATCATAGGAGCATTGGTAGCTCTGATTGTTGGAGAAAAGTACGGAGCTTGGAGGTCGCCGGTGGCCTGGTGGGTGGCCCGGTGGCCTGGTGGCTAAAGCTCCCGCTTCACACACGGAGGGCCCGGGTTCGATTCCCGGCGGGTGGAAACATTTCGACACGTTTCCTTACACCTGTTGTCCTGTTCACCTAGCAGCAAATAGGTACCTGGGTGTTAGTCGACTGGTGTGGGTCGCATCCTGGGGGACAAGATTAAGGACCCCAATGGAAATAAGTTAGACAGTCCTCGATGACGCACTGACTTTCTTGGGTTATCCTGGGTGGCTAGCCCTCCGGGGTTAAAAATCCGAACGAAATCTTATCTTATCTTATCTTGTCGCTGCTGCCGCTGCCGCTAACCCAGGGCTTGTTGTTATAATTTGTTTTTATTATAATTTGATTAACTTCAAGATTATTTTTTTAAGACGTCACCCATAACCTACCCAGCAACAGTGACTCAGAATAGAAGAAATGCATGAACTGCCATTCATTCATTCTCTCTAAATGACCAAACCATTTCAACAACCCCTTTTCAGCCTCCTAATTTCCACACTACGAATTATCTGCATAAAATTTACACCGCTCCAGCATCTACAGCCTAGTTGACTAGGAAAGCACCAGACGAGCCTGGCCCATGGCCGAGCTCCGAGAGTAGTGAAACTCTCGAAACTCCTCAAAGGTAAGGTAAAGGTAACGTTTGAAACTCCGGCACTGAGGGTTATGACAGTAATCTGAACAATTTCGGGATACTGGGAACGGGTCAACAACTTTGGTCATGGTATGAAGAACAAAAAGGCACAATACCGTGACTGGAACAATACCGTGACTGGAACAATACCGTGACTGGAACAATACACAAATAACCCGCACATACAGACAGGAGCTTACGAAGACGTTTCGGTCCTACCTGCACTATTTATAAAGTCACACAGTGTAATTCTCTCCTCACCATACACAACCTTCCACTACACTGACCGCAGGATAGTAAAGCTCTATCCTCACCCTACACAACCTTCCACTACACTGACCGCAGGATAGTAAAGCTCTCTCCACACCCTACACAACCTTCCACTACACTGACCGCAGGATAGTAAAGCTCTATCCTCACCCTACACAACCTTCCACTACACTGACCGCAGGATAGTAAAGCTCTATCCTCACCCTACACAACCTTCCACTACACTGACCGCAGGATAGTAAAGCTCTCTCCACACCCTACACAACCTTCCACTACACCGACCGCAGGATAGTAAAGCTCTCTCCACACCCTACACAACCTTCCACTACACTGACCGCAGGATAGTAAAGCTCTATCCTCACCCTACACAACCTTCCACTACACTGACCGCAGGATAGTAAAGCTCTATCCACACCCTACACAACCTTCCACTACACTGACCGCAGGATAGTAAAGCTCTATCCTCACCCTACACAACCTTCCACTACACTGACCGCAGGATAGTAAAGCTCTATCCTCACCCTACACAACGTTCCACTACACTAACCGCAGGATAGTAAAGCTCTATCCTCACCCTACACAACCTTCCACTACACTGACCGCAGGATAGAAAAGCTCTATCCTCACCCTACACAACCTTCCACTACACTGACCGCAGGATAGTAAAGCTCTATTCTCACACTACACAACCTTCCACCACACTGACCGCAGGATAGTAAAGCTCTATCCTCACACTACACAACCTTCCACTACACTGACCGCAGGATAGTAAAGCTTATTCCTCACACTACACAACCTTCCACCACACTGACCACAGGATAGAAAAGCTCTATCCTCACACTACACAACCTTCCACCACACTGACCACAGGATAGAAAAGCTCTATCCTCACACTACACAACCTTCCACCACACTGACCGCAGGATAGCAAAGCTCTATCCTCACCCTACACAACCTTCCACCACACTGACCGCAGGATAGTAAAGCTCTATCCTCACCCTACAAAACCTTCCACTACACTAACCGCAGGATAGTAAAGCTCTATCCACACCCTACACAACCTTCCACTACACTGACCGCAGGATAGTAAAGCTCTATCCTCACCCTACATAACCTTCCACTACACTAACCGCAGGATAGTAAAGCTCTATCCTCACCCTACACAACCTTCCACTACACTAACCGCAGGATAGTAAAGCTCTATCTTCACCCTACACAATCTTCCACTACACTAACCGCAGGATGGTAAAGGTCTATCCTCACCCTACACAACCTTCCACTACACTGACCGCAGGATAGTAAAGCTCTATCCTCACCCTACACAACCTTCCACTACACTGACCGCAGGATAGTAAAGCTCTATCCTCACCCTACACAACCTTCCACTACACTGACCGCAGGATAGTAAAGCTCTATCCTCACCCTACACAACCTTCCACTACACTGACCGCAGGATAGTAAAGCTCTATCCTCACACTACACAACCTTCCACCACACTGACCGCAGGATAGCAAAGCTCTATCCTCACCCTACACAACCTTCCACCACACTGACCGCAGGATAGTAAAGCTCTATCCTCACCCTACAAAACCTTCCACTACACTAACCGCAGGATAGTAAAGCTCTATCCTCACCCTACAAAACATTCCACTACTCTGACCGCAGGATAGTAAAGCTCTATCCTCACCCTACACAACCTTCCACTACACTGACCGCAGGATAGTAAAGCTCTATCCTCACCCTACACAACCTTCCACCACACTGACCGCAGGATAGTAAAGCTCTATCCTCACCCTACACAACCTTCCACTACACTGACCGCAGGATTGTAAAGCTCTATCCTCACCCTACACAACCTTCCACTACACTGACCGCAGGATAGTAAAGCTCTATCCTCACCCTACACAACCTTCCACCACACTGACCGCAGGATAGTAAAGCTCTATCCTCACCCTACACAACCTTCCACTACACTGACCGCAGGATTGTAAAGCTCTATCCTCACCCTACACAACCTTCCTCTACACTGACCGCAGGATAGTAAAGCTCTATCCTCACCCTACACAACCTTCCACCACACTGACCACAGGATAGTAAAGCTCTATCCTCACCCTACACAACCTTCCACTACACTAACCGCAGGATAGTAAAGCTCTATCCTCACCCTACACAACCTTCCACCACACTGACCACAGGATAGTAAAGCTCTATCCTCACCCTACACAACCTTCCACTACACTAACCGCAGGATAGTAAAGCTCTATCCTCACCCTACACAACCTTCCACTACACTAACTGCAGGATAGTAAAGCTCTATCCTCACCCTACACAACCTTCCACTACACTGACCGCAGGATAGTAAAGCTCTATCCTCACCCTACACAACCTTCCACCACACTGACCACAGGATAGTAAAGCTCTATCCTCACCCTACACAACCTTCCACTACACTAACCGCAGGATAGTAAAGCTCTATCCTCACCCTACACAACCTTCCACCACACTGACCACAGGATAGTAAAGCTCTATCCTCACCCTACACAACCTTCCACTACACTAACCGCAGGATAGTAAAGCTCTATCCTCACCCTACACAACCTTCCACTACACTAACCGCAGGATAGTAAAGCTCTATCCTCACCCTACACAACCTTCCACTACACTGACCGCAGGATAGTAAAGCTCTATCCTCACCCTACACAACCTTCCACTACACTAACCGCAGGATAGTAAAGCTCTATCCTCA
This sequence comes from Cherax quadricarinatus, assembly GCF_038502225.1. Taxonomy (NCBI): domain Eukaryota; kingdom Metazoa; phylum Arthropoda; class Malacostraca; order Decapoda; family Parastacidae; genus Cherax; species Cherax quadricarinatus. The sequence goes on along the minus strand of NC_091302.1, from coordinate 34,184,958 downwards.
CCCTACACAACCTTCCACTACACTAACTGCAGGATAGTAAAGCTCTATCCTCACCCTACACAACCTTCCACTACACTGACCGCAGGATAGTAAAGCTCTATCCTCACCCTACACAACCTTCCACTACACTGACCGCAGGATAGTAAAGCTCTATCCTCACCCTACACAACCTTCCACTACACTAACCGCAGGATAGTAAAGCTCTATCCTCACCCTACACAACCTTCCACCACACTGACTGCAGTAAAAATGTGCATGAATGTGATTAGAAACTAAGTTAATTACTTTGAACTTATAGTAACAACAAACAGCTAATACTACTACTTATAATAATAATAATAATAATAATAATAATAATAATAATAATAATAATAATAATAATAATAATAAATAATAATAATAATAATAATAATAATAATAATAATAATAATAATAATAATAATAATAATAATAATAATAATAATAATAATAATAATAATAATAATAATAATAATAATAATAAATAATAATAATAATTTTTTTATTAGTATTAATATTATTATTGTTACTGCTGCTACTATTACTATTACTACCCATATTATTATTACTACTGCTACTACCCTGAACTACCGTGGGCAGTCCTGGGGCTGTACCATGCCGTAGAGCCACAGTCCTCCCTACAAAGAACTTGGGCGGAGCCAGAGAGACTGGGGGGGGGCGGGGTCTTTAATGAAGTGACTTCTTCAACTACCACTAATCATGTCTATTATTCTGCTGTCGCTGTCGAGGGTGACCCTAGAGAGCCAGGTGTTCGTTGACCCTTGCAACACACTCTGGGACTCACTATTCCTACATCCTCCACACCAGCCCTGGGGAGGCAGATCCTGTGTCCACAAGCAAGCCCTTGTACTGTGTCTTAAATTGCGTTATATTCTTGTTTACAACACAGGAGAGCAGTCTCTTTGTGTTCCATGACTATTATGGGAAAAAATGCTCTTACATCTGCATTGCTCCTCCTTTCTCGGAGTTTTACATCTTTATATTGTTGTTGCAATAGGTAGTTACCTTGCTTTTATAACTGCTCTTCTTGTTTGTGTATGTTAAACTTATCTAGTTGCATTATGGTTTGAGTGGAATCTCCTAAAGTCCTATTCTTTCTTCAAGAGATTCATTTTCTAACTAGTGCGTGAACTTTGCAACTCTACTCTTCATCTTCTCTGGTTTCTCTTCATTTATGTATTTTGTCACTCCGGCTTTGTGTATTGATTTTTACCTCAACACCGCTGTTAGTGGGCACTCTGTTGCCAAGCCTCTTTCTGGATTCCGGGTGGCAGCTCGTCTGGCCTGGTTGATTCGTTTATGTTCGACCTTCCACGTGCACTTCAGCATGTCAAGGATGCTGATTTCGCTACTATTCAGTGTGCCAGTTTCAGTCCTCACGGAGAATTCCAGTACCTGGATACGATCTTATCATCGTCGACGGTGAAGATCGAACTAAGGCTGCGCTATACACGGAAGCCACTGTTCACTTCTATCCCGCACTCAGTCCTATCCCTTCCTGCCGCTCTGCACACATTTGAAGAACTTGTCAGAGTTGGCTCGAATGTTATTCACATTTCTTCCCTTACCCTCCCACTTACCACTTCTCGCACATCTCTTGGTCTCTGTAACCGCATACAGTGAGAGGTCTCAAGGGAGCCTGTCACTTCAGATTTTTTACAAGCGAGGCGCTTTCACACCACAAGCTCCGATGACAGGTGACAAAGATATTGATTTAGTTTTACCGTTGTCTCTTTTCTGTTTCACCTGGAACACTGGCAGTCTCCTTGCACAGAATTTCGTTAACAAATCCACTCCACACTTCCTGCACGTGACAGGTGCCGAGCGCATTAAATGGGTGATTCTAGCAGGTTCTGGTCTGTCAAGGAGCATTCGCCCTATATTCCACATACACCATACAAAACCACTTCCGCCTCATATCATCTTAACCTGCTAAGATAATATTCATGAATTCACCATCCTGTTGCAGAGGGTTTACTAGGTAGCTGGGCTGTCTGATGTGTGAGAGTAAAAGTTATGGTTTAGGTAAGGTTACCTTGCTTCTAGCAAGCAGACCTTCTCCTGTCTTTCTGTATGAGTGTTATAGCTGCAGTAGTGAGAATATTCTCTTTAGCATTCCAAAACTTTATTCATTATTAGCTTTAACTTGTTCTTGAACTCTGGGCATAGTTGTATATGCAGATAAATGGTTCAGAGAACCGACAAGTTGATAAATTAGACAAATGTGCAACACTTGGGTATCTTTACTGAGGAAACGTTTCACCACACAGTGGCTTCATCAATCCTATTTAAACAGAAATGGTGAAGATCAGTAGGATTTTGAGGTAATCAGTCCCTGAGCCTGGAATCGATATACTCAGTTCATCAATCTTGAAAAAGAATACAGTATATGCACGATATACTGTAGGCAGGTGAGGTGAAGCAGTCGTAGGCGATATCGACTACGAGTTTACACTATTTCCTAATGATTATTTCCTGATTTCTGGTTAAACTTTGTAAGTCTTTTGAAAGTGACTGTGTCCGTAATTTTCAGTTTTACTGGCATCCACAACCTAGACACCTGACACTAACAACGCAGTGCCTCCCTTCAGAGCCACATTACACATGGTAATCTTCACAGCTCATCCTTGGAGCTCCAAGTGTAAATCGGATAATGCTACGGTCGTCTTTATGGAATCCTTCACCTACCTGATAAGTTAAGGCCCAAAATTTCCGTGGCTAGTGCTGCAGCCGCAACAAAACCAAAACTAAAAAAACGTGTTGACGGACTAATTTAACGTGTTCTCGAACACGTAAAATTAGTCCAGACTTCTGGATACATAATTCCAGTTTAGATTTGTCTTATTAAAGTCTACCACGTGTAACAAATAATAAAGTCTGGACAAATAACCCGGACACATGGAGAATGAAACATATGACGATGTTTCGGACCGAAACGTCGTCATAAGTCGATGTGTGCGGGTTATTTGTGTATTGGTCCAGTCACGGTATTGTTCCAGTCACAGTATTGTTCCAGTCACGGTATTGTGCCAGTCACGGTATTGTGCCAGTCACGGTATTGTGAAAGTCACGGTATTGTTCCAGTCGCGGTATTGTTCCAGTCACCGTATTGTTCCAGTCATGGTATTTTTCCAGTCACGGTATTGTGCCAGTCACAGCATTGTTCCAGTCACAGTATTATTCCAGTCACGGTATTGTTCCAGTCACCGTATTGTTCTAGTCACGGTATTGTTCCAGTCACGGTGTTGTTCCAGTCACGGTATTGTTCCAGTCACGGTATCGTTCCAGTCACCGTATTGTTCCAGTCACCGTATTGTTCCAGTCACGGTATTGTTCCAGTCACGGTAATGTTCCAGTCACATAATTGTTCCAGTCACGGTACTGTTCCAGTCACGGTATTGTTCCAGTCACGGTAATGTTCCAGTCACATTATTGTTCTAGTCACGGTACTGTTCCAGTCACGGTAATGTTCCAGTCACATTATTGTTCCAGTCACGGTACTGTTCCAGTCACGGTATTGTTCCAGTCACGGTAATGTTCCAGTCACATTATTGTTCCAGTCACGGTATTGTTCCAGTCACGGTAATGTTCCAGTCACATTATTGTTCCAGTCACGGTACTGTTCCAGCCACGGTAATGTTCCAGTCACATTATTGCTCCAGTCACATTATTGTTCCAGTCACGGTATTGTTCCAGTCACGGTATTGTTCCAGTCACGGTAATGTTCCAGTCACGGTATTGTTCCAGTCACATTATTGTTCCAGTCACATTATTGTTCCAGTCACATTATTGTTCCAGTCACATTATTGTTCCAGTCACATTATTGTTCCAGTCACGGTATTGTTCCAGTCACGGTATTGTTCCAGTTACGGTATTGTTCCAGTCACGGTATTGTTCCAGTCACGGTATTGTTCCAGTCACATTATTGTTCCAGTCACATTATTGTTCCAGTCACGGTATTGTTCCAGTCACGGTATTGTTCCAGTCACGGTATTGTTCCAGTCACGGTATTGTTCCAGTCACATTATTGTTCCAGTCACATTATTGTTCCAGTCACATTATTGTTCCAGTCACGGTATTGTTCCAGTCACGGTATTGTTCCAGTCACGGTACTTTGCCTTTTTGTGTTTAATGAATACCCTATTTATATATTTTCTGATGAAGAATTAGACACAATGTGAAACATCTGGGGAACTTTACTGTAGATGTGACAAATTCAGTCTGCTCTTGACTCTCGCCCAGGCAGGTCATAGCAGCTCTCCTTACTTACTCTGTCTCCCTACGATCCCCGTTGGGGAGGGGAACCTTTACCAGCGTTGTCATCGCCTTGACTTACACGATGAGCTACGCAAATCGTGTAAAGATCAAACCAAGAAATGGTACCGTTGATGATTCAACGAAGATTGCTCTTGCAACTGTTGTTCAGGGAGCACTGGAAGTAAAATTCAACACCATATTGTCACTGAAAGAAGCATTCATTGTTGTGTGTCACGATGATGCTGAAGCAGAGAAGCTACTCACTACAGAAGCCATCACTACTCTTACTACTCAAGGGTTTACTGTTACGTCATCTCCTGCCCTCAGGGCAAGGAAATCAGTATTCCTAAAAAAACTGGACAAGATTCTGACGTCTCAAACACCTGCTGAACTCAAGTCATCCATCGAGATGCAAAATACTTGGGCTACTGTTGACAGCATTACAAAAATCCCAAATGCAACGTCCATGATCAAGGTCACCTTCACCGACGTGAACATGGCTGCCACTGCATCAGCCCTACTTACATTGAAGCAGAGAGATATCACTACATCCAACATTGCTGGAACTGTTATTCATACCATCACACCACCAAAGCATGTCCAGTAAAAGACAAGAAGTTCTGCACTACATGTGGTAGTGAGGGACACACCTTCAGTTCCTGCACCGCTGCTGCTCCAACACAACCAGCGTGCTTAAACTGCAAGAGTAATGATCACCATACACTGGCAGCAAAATGTCCTACAAGAAAGGATATTATGAAGAAAACACAAGATGCAGCAAAGAAAAAAACCTACTAGCAACACTCCAACGTATGCAGCAATTGCAAAAATACAAGCAGACACTACAAAATTACTTCAAGCATCTACTCAGCCCGCCTCCACCACCACCACTACCATCACTCCTCCAACATGTGACGTAACGAAGATTCACTACTGTCTACTATACGCTCATATGCAAAACATGGCTGTACCTGGATCATTTAACTCTACCATCAACGAGTTATTTGCATTAAATAACATGCCTTCATTTACATTTCCAGCATCTCCACGTTCTGAAGAAATTCTCAAATTCACCAAAAACTTAATCGCCAACTCTTCTGCAGAAGTTCCATCAACACCACCAACTAGTGACGTCAATCCAACAACGACCAATGAGAAGCCTCCACCGCCACCACCTCTCACTGAATCCAACCAATCAGAAGCCTTACCACCAGAAACATCTAATTCGTCTACTGAAGTTGAAAACGAAGCAACACCACCTTCCTCTACTCCACCACCGCCTTCTCTACTTAGCTCACGTCGATTACCTGGAACACCATGGGTTAAACACAAAGGACTCATATTCTACACCACGAGGCTATACCCTGCAAGCATGACTCGCCTAGAACTCATCCATCATCTCCATGACAACACTGTATCGTACCAAAGCGAAGAAAGACCATTCCCTACCTACAACCAGATACTCCACCAACTCCAAACCAACGAATACTACTACAGCTCTCCCATAAGTGTGATACAACTCTCTCGAAAACAATTTACCGCACTGATAAACGGTTTAAGACCATAACCAACTCATCCTGCTTGCTGCCTTCTGACACTCCCAGCTCCTACCGCTGCCTTCGCCATCCTCTCCTAGTGAGCCAAGCAATGACATCAGTCAAGCCTCTCTATCTACGTCTCCAGTACTTTTGTACCACATGTCCCAAAGTGGTTGGGCCACTTGCCTTGATTCCTCCTCTTCCCCTCCTCACCATCCTTTTCCAGTTATTTCCATCCTTCCTTATCCTTCTTCCTTCCCATCTTACGACAGCTCTCGTCGTCCTCGATTCGATTCGATTCGACTGTAGATGTATCGCCATCCAGTGGCTTTGTCAATACATATTCAAGGACATAATGGGAAGACTGTAGAACTATATACAAAAGGCAAGGTAATCAGTCCCTCAGCCTTGGAGAGCACAGTAGTCGTGAAGAATCTGAAGTTCCTTAGAGACTACGGAACTCTTCACCAACTCCAAGGTTGAGGGACTGATTACCTCGTCTTTTGTATATAGTTCTACAGTCTTCCCATTATGCCCTTGAATTGTACTGATAAAGTCACTGGATGGCGAAACGTCTACAAATAAAGATACCCAGATGCTGCACATGTGTCTAATTCTTTATTGAGTTATGTATTCCTGTCTGTTTTGTCTTGCCGCTCACAGGCTGACTTGCGGATGAGCAATGAATTGGTTGTAGTTCATTGTTTTGATATATAAGATTACACCACCTCCAGTCTTACAGGTACGATCTTTTTAGGAAGTATATTAAAATATATGGGATAAAGATAGAAATGTTAAAAGCAGGTGGGGATATAGTTTTGGAGTGGTTGGTGCAATTATTTAATAAATGTATGGAAGAGGGTAAGGTACCTAGGGATTGGCAGAGAGCATGCATAGTTCCTTTGTATAAAGGCAAAGGGGATAAAAGAGAGTGCAAAAATTATAGGGGGATAAGTCTGTTGAGTGTACCTGGTAAAGTGTATGGTAGAGTTATAATTGAAAGAATTAAGAGTAAGACGGAGAATAGGATAGCAGATGAACAAGGAGGCTTTAGGAAAGGTAGGGGGTGTGTGGACCAGGTGTTTACAGTGAAACATATAAGTGAACAGTATTTAGATAAGGCTAAAGAGGTCTTTGTGGCATTTATGGATTTGGAAAAGGCGTATGACAGGGTGGATAGGGGGGCAATGTGGCAGATGTTGCAAGTGTATGGTGTAGGAGGTAGGTTACTGAAAGCAGTGAAGAGTTTTTACGAGGATAGTGAGGCTCAAGTTAGAGTATGTAGGAAAGAGGGAAATTTTTTTCCCAGTAAAAGTAGGCCTTAGACAAGGATGTGTGATGTCACCGTGGTTGTTTAATATATTTATAGATGGGGTTGTAAGAGAAGTAAATGCGAGGGTCTTGGCAAGAGGCGTGGAGTTAAAAGATAAAGAATCACACACAAAGTGGGAGTTGTCACAGCTGCTCTTTGCCGATGACACTGTGCTCTTGGGAGATTCTGAAGAGAAGTTGCAGAGATTGGTGGATGAATTTGGTAGGGTGTGCAAAAGAAGAAAATTAAAGGTGAATACAGGAAAGAGTAAGGTTATGAGGATAACAAAAAGATTAGGTGATGAAAGATTGAATATCAGATTGGAGGGAGAGAGTATGGAGGAGGTGAACGTATTCAGATATTTGGGAGTGGACGTGTCAGCGGATGGGTCTATGAAAGATGAGGTGAATCATAGAATTGATGAGGGAAAAAGAGTGAGTGGTGCACTTAGGAGTCTGTGGAGACAAAGAACTTTGTCCTTGGAGGCAAAGAGGGGAATGTATGAGAGTATAGTTTTACCAACGCTCTTATATGGGTGTGAAGCGTGGGTGATGAATGTTGCAGCGAGGAGAAGGCTGGAGGCAGTGGAGATGTCATGTCTGAGGGCAATGTGTGCTGTGAATATAATGCAGAGAATTCGTAGTTTGGAAGTTAGGAGGAGGTGCGGGATTACCAAAACTGTTGTCCAGAGGGCTGAGGAAGGGTTGTTGAGGTGGTTCGGACATGTAGAGAGAATGGAGCGAAACAGAATGACTTCAAGAGTGTATCAGTCTGTAGTGGAAGGAAGGCGGGGTAGGGGTCGGCCTAGGAAGGGTTGGAGGGAGGGGGTAAAGGAGGTTTTGTGTGCGAGGGGCTTGGACTTCCAGCAGGCATGCGTGAGCGTGTTTGATAGGAGTGAATGGAGACAAATGGTTTTTAATACTTGACGTGCTGTTGGAGTGTGAGCAAAGTAACATTTATGAAGGGATTCAGGGAAACCGGCAGGCCGGACTTGAGTCCTGGAGATGGGAAGTACAGTGCCTGCACTCTGAAGGAGGGGTGTTAATGTTGCAGTTTAAAAACTGTAGTGTAAAGCACCCTTCTGGCAAGACAGTGATGGAGTGAATGATGGTGAAAGTTTTTCTTTTTCGGGCCACCCTGCCTTGGTGGGAATCGGCCGGTGTGATAATAATAAAAAAAATTAAAATATATCAAAATATAAACACTTCTAGAAGCAAATGAATGTAGAGGGTTCGTCTGTTGCGTTCAGAACGATAAGGTTAGGTTTGCATGATGTATGTCTGACCAATTCGTCCAGTTCTACTGTTAAAATGTGTACTTTTACGTAGAGCACATTGAAGATAGCTATTGGTCGACTGATCCATCAACTAACAGTATTAATTCATTAACATTCACATGAAGTAGGATTCTGTGTGAAAGACGTATTTCGCTGCACGTAACTGCTGAAATCAGCAAATGATACAGAAGTTCTAGGAATTAAAATAGAGAACAAGGATCTAGTCAGTATCTTGGTATATAAACCACCATCATCAAGGGCTGAGTAGTTCAGGGAACAGATGAGGAAGATAAACAGCTGTCTTGGAAACCTTGAGAATCCTGCACCAAATATTATCCTCCTCGGTAATTTCAACCTCCCAGATATGAAACAGAAGATCGTAAATCACAACGTTGTACAGAAATAGCTCACAGAAACACGCTAGCTCAACAGATAACGAACCAGGGAGCTAATAGGACTTTGTGAATAGTTTGCTTTGAACCAACAGATAACATAATCCGTTATAAATGAAAATGCACTGGATTTGTTTTTTACAAACAACGAGTAACTAGTCAGAGATACAACAATCTTAAAGACAATATTCTCTGATCACAATATCATAGAAATACAAACAAGTATAAACTCGGGTGGAAAAGAAATAGTATACGAGAAAGGATGTGTAATAAATTTAGTTTCAGCAACCTGAGAATTGACCGGGACAGAATAAACAAAAGATTATGAGATATACTCTGAAAAGCCGTCATCAGCACCCTAAACCCTCACCAACACTTGGTAAAGCTGAACATAAAACAAACAAGATCTATAGAAAATAGGGATCACTGAGAAAACCTAGAAGATCAAATATAGAAAGAGAGAGTAAAAGAATGTACAGAAGAAAAAGTTTTACCGACCTGTTTAAAAAATATGTATAAATGTCACAACGAAGGAAAGATAATCTTTGAGAGAGATCACAAGACGAAAAAAAAATCTTAAGCTGTCGTACCAGACAAGAAAAACAAAGGGAACAAAAAAGTCGACCAGGATATTGCAAGAAACTCCAGCTATTTCTACACATGCAAAATCCAGACGATGTATAGGAAATGAGCGAAATTCTAAACGAAAAATCTGAATCTACATCCAGCAGTCCACTTAATGAAAGCAGATTGCAGAATGCAAAAATAAAAAATCTTTACCCTGCAGGTCACACAGATCATATAACTGACATAAGCATTAATCTCATGGAATTTGGAAAAGATAGGTATGCAAATGTACATTCGTATTCGACTTTCTGACAAATAGTACACAAACATTAGTATTAAACAAAATATAATCTAGAATAAGCAGAGTAAAAAACTCAGTACCACAAGACACGGTCATGGCGTCTTTACTGTTTCTTATCCTCATAACTGACATAGATAAAAATACAGTTGCGTATCATCATTTGCGGATTATACTAAAATAAGCATGAAAATCACCGTAGTAGAAGACAAAGTCTTTCGGTGCGCAGCGGAAAATAAGATGACGTTCAGTGGCGATAAGTTCCAGCTACTTAGATATGAAAAGAATTACGAATTCAAATGGAACATTGTATACACAACGTAACAGGACTGGCAAATAGAACGAAAAAAAGCATGTGAATGATCTGGGTGTAATAATGTCAGCTGACCTGTCTTTTAAAGAACACAATGTCAATAAAGCGAGGAAAATGATGGAGTAGACAATGAGAACTTTCAAAATAAGAGAAATAGTGCCAGTGGTGACATTATGCGGATCACTTGTGCTCTCTTGCTCAGAGTATTGTTCAGTGTTGATGGCCCTATTCAAGGCAGGAAAGATGTTAGATCAGTTCATTGTTCCAGCAGTGATATCAAGAGAGATATCATTGCTGAAGCAGATAAAGAGATCGTCTGCAGCTCGCACAGAACCAGTAGAATATTTAGAGTATTAGGAACGCTTCAAAATCCTAAATAATATGAACTCCATGGAACGTATATACGTGGAAAGTGCTTGAGGGCTTCGTCTCAAATTTGCACCTTTCCTTAACAACATACAGGAGTGAGAGATACGGGAGAAATATAAAATAAACCCAATGTAAAGCATGGGCGTTGTGGGTACACTAAAAGAACACTGTATCAACATCCACGGGCCCAGACTATTCAACATTTTCCTAGCAGATATATTAGAAGTCTTCAAGACAACATTCAACACGTATCTCCATTCATTGCCTGATCAACCAATCTGTGAAGGTTACGTAGGTCAGGAGTCCGCCAGCAGCAACAGCCTTGTTGACCAGGCAAGTACCAGACAAACTTTTCCTAGGGCCAGGCTGCAGGAGTAGGAAAACTCTCGATACCCTTCGAAGGTACATCTGACATTATTAATAATAAGTCATGTACTTTATGCTCTTCTAGATGTACACAAATAACACTCACGTGGAGAATGAAACTCATGACGACCTGTCGGTCTGACTTGTACCATCAAATAGTCAGGGTATTGTGCCTTTTTTATTCTTGTCTATCTGATGATCTGTCTACGTTCTGTAATCCGTTCTTGTTTTGAGTTCTTCAGTTTTCCCATATCTAAGCAGTTCCCATTTTTTTTCACTATTCAACGTGTTATTTCCATTTGCCCACTGGACAACTTTGTTGATATATGACTGTAAACTTTCTACACTTTCTACTGACGTGACTTTCACGCTGATTTTGGCATCGTCCGTAAAGATGATTACGAAGTCGTGGCTACCAGGTCTGTTGTGTAGACGAGAAACAGCGGAGGCGACAGGAGTGTGTCTGGGAGTACTGAACATTCACCTTAGCTGAGACACTTATGTTTACACTCTTTGTGTTGTGTCTGGAGATATCTGTCTCATGAAGCATGTATCCTGAGACATAAAAACATATACGAAACAACCACTGTGACAAAAATAGTGAAATTGTAAGCGCCTTCGTGATTTCTCATATTATCAAAGACAGGTCCTTGATAATGTGATGCGGCGCGTGAGGCGGCGCCCCAAGCCACGCCCCGCCCCACCGCGCGCCCCGCCCCTCGCTCTCCCCAGCCCCGCACCCTGCTCTGCCCCAGTCCCTGCCCCGCCCAGCCCCGCCCCACCCCGCCCTGCCCCGCCCCGCCTCGCGCAACTAACATAACACCTTAACCTAACATTGCTCAAATTGACTTACTACATAAAAAAATTTATTTAACTAAATCAAGCATTCCCATAATTTTATTTCAGTGTTTTTCTGAAGGAAGAAGAGAAGGAAGGAGGGAAGGAAGGAAGGAAGGAAGGAGGGAAGGAAGGAAGGAAGGAAGGAGGGAGGGAAGGAAGGAAGGAGGGAAGGAAGGAAGGAGGGAAGGAAGAAAGGAGGGAAGGAAGGATGGAGGGAAGGAAGGAAGGAAGGAAGGAGGGAGGAGAAGGAAGGACGGAGGAGGGAAGGAAGGAAGAAAGGAAGGAGGGAAGGAAGGAAGGAAGGAGGGAAGGAAGGAAGGAGGGAAGGAAGGAAGGAGGGAAGGAAGGAAGGAAGGAAGGAAGGAAGGAAGGAAGGAAGGAAGGAAGGAAGGAAGAAAAGGAAGGAAGGAAGGAAGGAAGGAGGAAGTGAGCAATGTAAGGAAGGAAGGAAGGAAGGAAGGAAGGAAGGAAGGAAGGAAGT
>NC_091302.1:34070410-34170410 GCF_038502225.1 Cherax quadricarinatus | reverse complement strand
TGTGTGAAACCCTCTATGAAACACTCTGTGAAACACTGTGTGAAACACTGTGTGAAACACTGTGTGAAACACTGTATGAAACACTGTATGAAACACTGTATGAAACACTGTGTGAAACACTGTATGAAACACTGTGTGAAACACTGTATGAAACACTGTGTGAAACACTGTGTGAAACACTGTGTGAAACATTGTATGAAACACTGTATGAAACACTGTGTGAAACACTGTGTGAAACACTGTGTGAGGCATTGTGACGTCCTGCCAACACTGGGCTTCATGACGTCACTCAGTGACGTCACTTGAATAGTTCACAGGGAGTGATGTCACTCACCGAATAGTGGCTCCCTGAACACTATTTAAGCCGTTGTTTCTCGTGGAGGGTAAAAAAATAAAGCCCCACTGTCGGGCGAAACGTTGTACACAGGGAGGTCTTCACTACAGTCGTGACCAGCTGTCAACACTTTGGTCTTGTCTTCAGTAAGCAGAATCTTGCCGGACCATCTTAAAACAAACACATGAACTGCAGATCAAGCTTTTCTTTTCGCAACATTTCGCTCCTTAACACAGCTTATGAAAGCTTGTTCCCCAACCTGTGTTTATCATCACATAAACTAACATTACAGATGAACTAAATAAAAAAAAAAGCAAGATACAATAAAGCAAAAATCACGTCAGGTAATATAGCGAGTTCAGAGTCAGGCCCAAGAGTTGGATCTCAGTCTCCCCCATAAAAAATTCAAATAGGCAATTACAAGTTGAAATTACCAACACACGAACAGAGACGATGGAATCATGACGGTACTGTATTCCAGTGCTGTAATGATTTAATGGAATCATCTTTTGAATCTGCTATGTGGCGCTTCAATTGTGGTTTAATAGGGTAAGAGCCTAGCTGTGTAAACCAGCAGGTCTGCTTCATGTTAATGGTTTATAGGGCCACTAACGCCTTAGACCATGTCGAGCCTTAATCCAGCGGGTCTGCTCCTTGTTGATGGTTTATAGGGCAACTAACACCGTACACCGTGTCGAGCCCTAATCCGAGTAACCACATAACAGGTCATCATGTAGGTCCCGTGTTAGGAAACACTCTGCCGTGTCCTAACAGGCAAACCACCACCACCACCACACAGGGACGAGGAAATACACAGCTGTGGAAACAGACGAACAGGAGAAAAATGCTCACCCCTTCCCCTACACACGTTTTTTTTTTTGTTTGTATGTTTCAGTAACCAACATTCTCTACATATTTCAAAAGTCCGGATTTTTGCCTAAGTCTCTCATGAACGCCTCTAAAACCCAAGTCTGTAGAGTGCTGGGGAGATTTTTAGCGTTTCGGAAAGGGGAAGAGAGAGAGAGAAAGAGATAGAGATAGATAGATAGATAGATAGATAGAGAGAGAGAGAGAGAGAGAGAGAGAGAGAGAGAGAGAGAGAGAGAGAGAGAGAGAGACGGGTAAAGATACACGATCAGCAATTCCTAAGCAAATAAGATTTCGGTTTCGGCAGAAGCAATCCCTCCACCACACGTCCATCTGTCTCTGTCTGCTTGCATACGTATTAAATCATCTACTTATCTTATTATCTTCTCTCTCTCTCTCTCTCTTTCTGTTTCTCTCTATTATTTAAAACATATCTATTTACACTTGTCATATATGGACGCCTTTAAAACTCAAGTTAGCGGATTGTTCGTAAGTTTTTGACTCACTGTTGGAGATGGGAGGATGAGGAGGTGGAGAGGGATGAGGAGGGAAGGGAGAGGAGGACGAGGAGGAGGAAGAGGAGAAGAGAGAGAGAGAGAGAGAGAGAGAGAGACTGGGACTAAGGAAAGACCAAGTGTAAAAGTAGAAAGAGAGAGGAAGGAAAGCGGAAATAAAAAGTGCTTGCATACGTATTAAGTCATCTACTTATCTTATTATCTTCTCTCTCTCTCTCTCTCTCTCTCTCTCTCTCTCTCTCTCTCTCTCTCTCTCTCTCTACTGACACGCAGCAGACATGGAAGTTGTCTGCTAACACACAGCAGACATGGAGGTTGTTTGCTGACACACAGCAGACATAGAGGTTATCTGCTGACACACAGCAGACATGGAGGTCGTCTGTTGATACACAACAGATATGGAGGTTGTCTGCTGACATGCAGCAGACATGGAGCTTGTCTGCTGACACAGCTGAGAACGTTGATCACTCAGACAGAACACAGTATATATGAGAGAACATAGTATATAAATTGGTGAAATCAGGTCACTGTTGAGGATCAGGTGAAAGCGTCAGGTCATTTAATATGAGTGTCACGTGGAAGGATATCAGTGTGGAGACTATAGTATCGTGTACAAGGGTAGTTGAGATGGTGAACTTGCCAGATCTTTGTTCTGTGGTGGTGGTGGTGGTGGTGGTGGTGGTGGTGGTGGTGGTGGTGGTGGTGATGGTTGTAGCAGTTAAGGATTTTTCAATGCAGTGGCGACTATCGGTGTTAGATTCTCTGTAGATCAGCTCTGCTTTATCCCAGTTCAGGAAATGTTTCTCTCTGTAGATCTGTGCAGTACAAGCATTGCCGCTGTCATCCAGTCTGCATGCATTTCTGTGTTTCCCGACTCGTGTTGAGAGGTTCCTCCTTGTTTCTCCTGCATAGATTTTGCTACAGTCTCAGCATGGTACTGTGTACACTCCTGCCACTTCTGGTGGACGACGTGGTCATAGTTACTACTTGCATTCTTGTGTGGTGCTGTTGGCTACTTCTCCTCCAGGAAGGGACAGAAATCTGTGTATCTCGGTGCTGTTGTTTTTGGTATAGTCATAAATGAGTATATTCATAGCTCGTCGTTTGTAATCTTGTTTAAAGTAGGGATGGAAGAGTAAGTGCGTGAAGGTACGGGCGATGTACCGAAATTCTAAAATTTCAGGATTGAAAATAATAATAGCTGTTAGGAAGGGTACTCTTAGTGCGAGTGTGGTGACGTGAGTAGGAATGAGTAAGAGTATCTTTATTTGTGGTTTTTACCGATGACCTCATCGAAAAAGCAAAAGGAATCAAGCTGCAACCGTAGTCTTAAAGACTACGGTGCTCATCGCCAACTCCAAGACTGAGGGAATGATTACCTCGTCTTTTGTATATAGTTCTACAGACTTCACGTTATGTCCTTGAACTGTATTGATAAAGCCACTGGTTGGCGAAACGTCTACAAATAAAGATGCCCAGATATTGTACACGTATCTGATTCTTCATCTTGTCCGTATTATATACCATTTATGTATGGCTTCTAACATTTTCTTCTTGAACAACGAATTCTCCAAACAGAAATTCGATTGTAGTATATGAAGTTCTCTCTCTCTCTCTCTCTCTCTCTCTCTCTCTCTCTCTCTCTCTCTCTCTCTCTTTACACAGGGTTTGACAAGGTTAAGGATCCCTAGCTTTATTGACAGGTTATTTACAGGTTAAGGATTCCTAACTTTATTGATAAGCTAAAAGCTGTTACCTACATCAGCTCATTTGAAAGCATTTTTATTGTTATGAGACATACAAGTAGGGAACAGGATGAAGTTGGAGCCATCTGTGGGCCAGCATTTTCATTTGATCAACTATCTCGTTCACTGTATGGCACGATAACTATGCTAGTTTCAACATATGCTTTGAGAAACTTAACCATATATAAATTGTTATAATTATAACCTTAATTTTTAAAGAGGTGAACGGGTAAGCCAGCGGAAGGCCTCGGTCAGATGACCAAAAGCTTCAGCTGCGGGTCATCATATGACTAAAACCTGTGTCAGGAAACACTTGTTATGTTTGCTGACGAATCTTACCTAACCTAATCTAAACTTAAGCCGCTTGTTGCTTATGTACAGTTGAAGGTTCAATGGGAAACAAACTTCAGATCTTCAGCTCTGATATTTAACTGCATTGCGGACTTTAAGCCACTCTTTGTGTTACTGTTATTTTTGCTTGCGTTGTGGTAGAGGGGGCTGAGTGTAAAGACTACGGGGATGCCTTTCTCTGTTCGCAGAGCAAGCGAAACACATTTAGCTTTCCTGTGCTCTAATCTCTGCTTGGTAAGACTAAGCTGAATTTGTGCTCTCTCTCTCTCTCTCTCTCTCTCTCTCTTTCTATTATTTATTATGTAGAGAAAGAGCTTTGCCGCTCTCATATTCTCCTGGGAAGGGAGAGACAGAGAGACAGAGATAGACAGACGGCTTTATACCTCCATCACGCATTATTCTCTCTCTCTTTAAATTTACATCTATTTCTACGTACCAGCGTATGTTTCTCTCTCTCTCTCTCTCTCTCTCTCTCTCTCTCTCTCTCTCTCTCTCTCTCTCTCTCTCTCTCTCTCTCTCTCTCTCTCTCTCTCTCGTTCTCTCTTTTTTTTTTTTACACAGGGTTTGACAACGTTAGGTTAAGGATCCCTAGCTTTATTGACAAGCTATTTACAGGTTAAGGATTCCTAACTTTAATGGCAAGCTAAGAGCTGTTACCTACATCAGCTCATCTGAAAGCATTTTTATTGTTATGAGACATACAAGTAGGGAACAGGATGAAGTTGGAGCCATCAGTGGGCCAGCATTTTCATTTGATCAACTGACTTTATCTCGTTGGCATCATTATGCTGTATGAATGTGTTCCATACTCGAGTCATCCTGGGTATGTATGATCTCAGATGGAGTGATGTTCTGGAGAAGGGTACAGCCAGAGTGAAGTTGCTGCTTTCTGCCCATCTTGTGGCGTAAAAGCTTGTTTCACGCTGTCCTCGAAGTGGATTCAAGTGTGGTACTTTGACAATATTGGCCTTGTACATGACAGTAAGGCCACCCACATCCCTCTTGTGTTGAAGGCTCTGCTGAAATGACAGATCTATCCAGGATGGGTCCAGGCGAGAGATGAGACGTCTTGCTCTGTTCTCTACTCTGTCAAGCAGTCGCAGTTGAGAGGGGAGGCAGGCAAACCAAGAAAGTGGAGCATACTCAAGGTGTGAGCATACTTGTGCCTCGTGCAGAATCTTGCAACCCCTACTGTCAAGCAGATGCGAGATACGGCGAAGTGCTGTAAGCTTCCTGGCTGCCTTGTTTGCAAGATTTTCAACATGGTTCTTCATAGCTAGTTTGGAGTCAAATTTCACCCCAAGGATATCGACTTCTTCTCCAGGTGCCAACACCCTCCCATTCATCCTCACTCTCTCTCTCTCTCTCTCTCACACTCTCTCTCTCTCTCTCTCTCTCTCTCTCTCTCTCTATCTATCTATCTATCTATCTATCTCTTTTACACAGGGTTCGACAAGGTTAAGGATGCCTAGTTTTATTGACAAGCTATTTACAGGTTAAGGATTCCCAAATTTATTGGCAAGCTAAGAGCTGTTACCTACATCAGCTCATTTGAAAGCATTTTTATTGTTATGAGACATACAAGTAGGGAACAGGATGAAGTTGGAGCCATCTGTGGGCCAGCATTTTCATTTGATCAACTGACTTTATCTCGTTGACATCATTATGCTGTACGAATGTGTTCCATTCTCTAGTCATCCTGGGTATATATGATCTCAGATGGAGTGATGTTGTTAAATTAGACACATGTGCAACTCTTGGGTATCTTTATTGAGGAAACGTTTCGCCACACAGTGGCTTCATCAGTCCATACAAAGGATAAACTTGAAGAACAGGAGGAGAATGAGGTAATCAGTCCCTCAGCCTTGAGCCGATGTGGTCAGTCCATCAATCTTGAATAGAATACGGCATAGGAGCGGAGAAGCAGCTTATAAACCGTATGGCAGGAGAGGTGCAGCAGTCATAGGTGGTGTCACATTTGTCCAATGTGGAAGTAGGTCGTGCCCAAGGGTTAGGCAAGCGAAGAATTCCCAAGTATTAAGATCCCAAGAAGTTGCAGTGTCTGACAGGATTGTAGATGAATGGTTCAAAGAACCGACATGTCGGTTCTTTGAACCATTCTTTGATCTAGTTAGAAGTAGATAGTCTTTAATCTAGGTAGAAGCAGACAGTCCTTAATCTAGATTGAAGTATATATTCCTTAGTCTAGATAGAAGGTAGTCCTTGAGCTAGGTATAAGCAGATAGTCTTTTTCAGCAGATATCCTCGTATGGCTTATCAAGTCTCCTGCTGTCTGTCTTTCTCATATACTGTCATGATGGGTGAGAGTGAGAGAGAGAGAGAGAGAGAGAGAGAGAGAGAGAGAGAGAGAGAGGGAGAGAGAGAGAGAGAGAGAGAGAGAGAGAGAGAGAGAGAGAGAGGGAGGGAGAGAGATCAGTGACATAGATAATTCACTTACTGCTTGGGACGACAACACAATAACATTATCTAACAAGTGTATCCATGACATAACCCCAAAACTAACATCAAGGAGCTGGATAACGTCCCCAATATCCACACACCACACGTATTATAATATCCAAATAAAAAAAAATTAAAGGAGCCAGACTAACGAGCTCAAAAAAGTAATTAAACCCCACCTCAAAAAAAAAAAGGCAAGAAAACGGGTGAGTGAAAATTCCAGTTAAAATGACCTGACTCAGCCTCCAGACATAGTCGACAACAGGGTTCACTTTCAGGTCACTTTAATACGTGATCTGAACCAGTAAGATACATATATAGAACGCTCCCTCAAGGGGTTGGAACCCCCGTGATGCCGGGTTCTTGATCCGATATTTTTTGGAGCTACCTTGGTATTCCTGGGATTAAAGTTTGAATAAATACTTTACAAAAGAAGCAAGATGATAAATGAAGCAACACTTGGGTATCTTTACTGATGGAAGGTTTGGCCAGCCAGCGACATGTTCACACCAGTACAGAGGAGAGCACTGGATGAGGGTGAGTCTGAGGGTGATTCAGGTTGATGTCTGCCTCTCCTCAGGCGCTGTGTCAACCTTCACTCTTTACCTCTTATGATATATGGTAAAAATAATGATAAGTGTACTTTAATAATAATAACAATAATAATTATAATAATGAAGAAGAAAAAAGTAATACTAATAATGACAAAAAGATAATAATTCTAATTCTAATAATAATAATAATAATAATAATAATAATAATAATAATAATAATAATAATAATAATAATAATAATAATAATAATAATGATAATAATAATAATGATAATAATAATAATAATAAGAAGAAGAAGAAGAAGAAGAAGAAGAAGAAGAAGAAGAAGAAGAAGAAGAAGAAGAAGAAGAAGAAGAAGAAGAAGAAGAAGAAGAAGAAGAAGAAGAAGAAGAAACACAACAACAACAACAACAACAACAACAACAACAACAACAACAACAACAACAACAACAACAACAACAACAACAACAACAACAACAACAACAACAACAACAACAACAACAAACAACAACACCAACAACAACAACAACAACTAAAGCACTCTCCCTTCGACCCCTTATTTAAGCCTGTGTAGGGGTGTGTAGTCACAGTCTGCTGGATCATATGGCAACAGCAACCCCCTCCTTCACCTCCCCGCACAAAAAAAAATAAACAAACAGACGAGAAATAAGAGATCAGTTTTATATGTGGCACACCAACGACGTCTCGGGCCTCAAATCCATCAATATTACCACTCAAATTTCGACAGTATTGCCCTCTCAACGATCTAATTAAGACACGGAACGAAAATACGACGCTCAGTTGGTTATTAAGACACGTGTGCAACAGTTAGCTAACTTTATTACTAAACGTTTCAACTGACCTGTTCAGTCAAGGAGAGAGGAAGCAGCAGACGCTGTAGAGATGTGATGACGGTGTGCACATCTATCACCCCTGAACACTTAGTTTCGTGGTGGTTAGTCCCTCATTATCCCTCATAATCGCTTACTTGGTTAACTGATAGGGGGGAAGGGAAGGGGGGAGGGTTTGATGCCTATCGACTATACGTTGGTCATTAAGACTGTGTGTAACCTTTTCACCACCAGTCGAAGAATATTTTAATCAATGAAATAGGGATTTATTCGACTCTCAGTTTATATACACCGTGTATATACACTCTCAGTGTATATACACAGCTTATATGCACTCTCAATTTATATACACTCTGTGTATATATACTGAATATTAATACACATTTTTATTCATTCATGTATGTAGCAACATAAAATATTTAAGTTACTTTTTTCACCATAATTCAATTGAATTCTTGGCTCTGAAGCATTATTTTTATTATAAAAAAAGAAGCGCTAAATCCGGCTCTGGAGCAAAATAATCACTATGTTGTAAAATTATGGTCTGTAAACCTCAACATTCAGCGTCAATTTTCGCTGCAAATGTTAAACTTGGTTTGTCAGAGAACGATAAATTTCTGGAAACCAGAATATCCCAGCATAAATACTCAGTCAGGACAGAGCAGGAGTCGAACTTGAACCATGTTAGTGCATGTAATCACCCACCGGGGTGGGATGCTGCCCAGATTATAGCACCAAACAGTTCTGTCATGTAAAGAAACATAACTGAATCTTCTCTCTTGAAACATGAAAGGAATATAGTATATAACTCAAATTATGGGTTATACAAGCTCGATAATTATTTAGTAGAGTCTATTGTACACAATCTTAAACAACAATGCTACACAAAATCACAGGATTGCTCATTATGTCAGGTGGTTTGATAGATTGTGACGCTCAACCTGGGTCTAGGCACCAAAACTTCATTCCACGTCAGTTGTGAATGGTTATATAATGCGTTATCTGTTACTGCCATACAATTACAGGCACACAAGATTACAGGATAAGAAAGGTAGGGGGTTAAAGGGTATTAGAAGTAGAAATTCGGATCATAGAAATATTATTGGAATGGTACAGAAGAGTCCCAAGTAAGACATATCAACCGACACTGAGAAGGACAGTAGACAATATTTATGAAGAGACACTTCTGAGTACCCTGGAACACTTGAGTACCTCAGAGCAGGGTATTTAAACGGACAAAGAGCACATTCTATTCCTTTCTTTTATTAATTAAAAAGCTTACACAGAATGATAGTAATCCATATATATAGTATCCAATGAGAAAAGTATTTTCTCAAGTCACATGACCTGTTATAAGTCCTAGAAAAAGCTTTGGACTGGATATTATATCTTCTAATTTCATAATACTTAACATCTTAAAAACCCTCCTACCCCATATGGTGAGTAGAGGGATGGCGGTAGTGCGGGGGTTGGCACCGACCGTTGCCCACATTCTGAGAGAGGCCGCGGCCAGTGACACACCCGCACTGCACTACTCTGAGAAAACTTCCCCTCCTTCTGTTGCTACTTTGCAACACTGCACAGCATCTGATGACACACTGAGAAGTGTGAAAGTACTTGAGCTAAAGATTTTCACCATCGTGGCTTGTTTTGCATATATATATATATATATATATATATATATATATATATATAAATATATATATATATATAAATATATATATATATATATATATATATATATATATATATATATATATATATACATATATATATATATATATATATATATATATATATACATATATACATATATATACATATATACATATATATATATACAAGTAGTGAACTTTTCTACAGGGGGAGGAACTTCCGGTTTGGGCTTTCCACTGAGCGGTCCCTTCCGGTTTGGGCCTTCTACAGAGCGAGGACTTCCGGTTTAGGCCTTCCACTGAGCGAGGTATCCGGTCTAGGACCAGCAGCTGGAGGGTCACCTTTTCACACCTAGGTGTTACTTCCGGTTTTGACCATGACCTCGCCCTCGAGACTACCTCACCCTTGACCCCCCAACCAATACCCCCGCCCACGACCCCCCCCCCTTCGCGCCGCGCGCCCCGCCCGCCCGCCCGCGCGCCCGCCCGCGCGCCCGCCCGCGCGCCCGCGCCCTTCGCGACCCCCCGCCGCGCGCCCACCCGCCAATTACACCACTGAATACTACTAAAACACCGCTGAATTCAATCAAAACACCCTTCAACACCTTCAAAACACCTTTGAACACCTTCAAAACACCTTTGACACCTTCAAAAACACCTTTGAACATTTCCAATCAACACTGAAACACTTCCAAAAAAACACAATTTGAGTACTCCCAATTACACCACTGAATACTACTAAAACACCGCTGAATTCAATCAAAACACCCTTCAACACCTTCAAAACACCTTTGAACACCTTTGAACACCTTCAAAAAAACATTTGAACACACTCAAAACACCTTTGAACACCTTTGAACATTTCCAAACAACACTGAAACACTTCCAAAAACACCATTTGAGTACTCCCAATTACACCACTGAATACTACTAAAACACCGCTGAATTCAATCAAAACACCCTTCAACATCTTCAAAACACCTTTGAACACCTTTGAACATTTCCAAAAACACTATTTGAGTACTCCCAATTACACCACTGATTACTACTAAAACACAGCTGAATTCAATCAAAACACCCTTCAACACCTTCAAACACCCTTGAACACCTTCAAAACACTCTTGAACACCTTCAAAAACACCTTTGAACATTTCCAAAACACTATTTGAGTACTCCCAATTACACCACTGAATACTACTAAAACACCGCTGAATTCAATCAAATCACCCTTCAACACCTTCAAAACACCTTTGAACACCTTTGAACATTTCCAAAACACTATTTGAGTACTCCCAATTACACCACTGAATACTACTAAAACACCGCTGAATTCAATCAAATCACCCTTCAACACCTTCAAAACACCTTTGAACACCTTTGAACATTTCCAAAACACTATTTGAGTAATCCCAATTACACCACTGATTACTACTAAAACACCGCTGAATTCAATCAAAACACCCTTCAACACCTTCAAACACCCTTGAACACACTCAAAACACCCTTCAACACCTTCAAAACACCTTTGAACACCTTCAAAACACCTTTGAACACATTCAAAACACTCTCATAATCATTTGAACACACTCAAAACACCTTTGAATAACCTCAAAACACCTTTGAACACCTTCAAAACACCCTTGAACACCCTTGATCACCTTCAAAAAAACAACATTTGAACACACTCAAAACACCTTTGAACACCTTTGAACATTTCCAAACAACACTGAAACACTTCCAAAAACACCATTTAAGTACTCCCAAATACACCACTGAATACTAAAACACCACTGAATACACTCAAAACACCACCAAAATCACCATAAACTAAGATCAACACCCACATCCCACAACACCCACAACCCACAACACCCACAATTTTTTCTCGTTTTATCTAATTTCATCAGAAAGTCACAACACCCACACCTCCCATTTTTTTTCTCGTTTTAACCCTTTTAGTTCATTAAAGTTAATAAGGGGACACACTACATCAGAAAAAGTCACAAAAACAACTCACTTATAACGTCTTTTCGGTATCTCTAGTTCGACAACAACAACACCCACATCCCACATCACCCACATCCCACATCCCACACACAGACACACACACACACACACACACACACACACACACACACACACACACACACACACACATCCCTAACCTAGCCTAACCTAACCTAACTTATCCTAACCTAACCTAACCTAACCTAACCTAAGCTAACCTAACCTAACCAAACCTAACCTAACCTAACCCAACCTAACCTAACCTAACCTAACCTAACCTAACTTATCCTAACCTAGCCTAACCTAACCTAACCTAACCTTACCTAACTCATCCTAACCTAACCTAACCTAGCCTAACCTAACCTAACTTAACCTAACCTAACCTAACCTAACCTAACCGAACCTACCCTAACCTAACCTTACCTAACATAACCTAACCTAGCCGAACCTAACCTAACCTAACTTAACCTAACCCAACCTAACCTAACCTAGCCTAACCTAACCTAACCTAGCCTAACCTAACCTAACCTAACTTAACCTAACCCAACCTAACCTAACCTAACCTAGCCTAACCTAACCTAACCTAACCTAACCTACTCTAACCTAACCTAACCTAACCTACCTAACCTAACCTTGCCGAACCTATCCTAACCTAACCTAAAATATATTGGAACACTTCCAAAATACATTAGAGTACTCCAGAATTACTTTGAACGACTCCATTTTTTTTTGGATATTTCCAAATTAGTTTTGAAAACTTTATCGTAAAATCGAACATTATTTTCTTGTTGGTAAACACACTCAATGGTAGAAATATTTACTCGCTACACACGTATAGAAGACGTTCAGCCATCTCTACACTCTTATAACACACACTAAATAAAAACATAACATCACAGAGTTTATATACTCACCTAATATGATATCCACGATGTTTCTCTCCTTACACCGCCTCCTTTATGTAATAATTGTTTTCTCACTTTTGTATTCCTCACAAAATCAAAATGTATACCTGATATATTTAATAAATGCTTTATTTCTGTTAAGTAATCAGAATCGATTCTTCTCGCTGATTTCACATTATTTTCTGATAAAACATTTAATATTTCAATAATATTACGTCCAGTAATGGGGGTAAGAAGGTCACCATTCTCATCCCAACTCACCAAAGGATTTCTTTGCAATAATACCAACATTGATTTCACATATTCTATATTTCTCGCACTCACTCTTATGTGCATGAATCTTGACAAATCTGGGGTTTTCTGAGGTTTCACCGAGGTGAGAGCAGGTGGGTTGACCTGCCTAGCGGGAGTAGTCTTAAACTTGCGTTTAACACCACGCTTCAAGCATGCACCACCACCACCCCCTTCTAAATTCTCGTCACCCTCCGATTTTACTAACTCGAGAGGTTTCCGATTCATAACTGAAGTTGGTACAAGATAAAATTCTTTCATGATTTATTAAACAATCTCGAAATAATATTTACTGCTAGAGGTAATATAATGCCAAGAAGATTTCCACCTCTGATACTCAGCAAATATTTCTTTTTACGCTGAAAACCGATTTTCTTACAAGCTAATGATTTAATCTCGTTCTTGTACTTTTTAAATATTTTAGGGTCTAATGGTATTTTATTCTTAATCAAATTCTTGAAAATCTCACTGATACAACTTATGTGTGTTTTCTTAAACTGTTGTAATAAACTCTTCCGATGATTGCGTGGGAGACTATTAAGTAATGTAATTAATTCTTTAAATTTTTCTAATAATGATTTTTTCATTGTACCTTCAACAAATCTCCTTCTTTGACCCACGAATTAAAAGTGGAATCATAACCTTTATAAGATACCAAATAATGCGTAATTCCACCAATTTTTTTTCGTTTCAATACTCTGTCGATAATATATTCTGGAGGTGGGATGGCTGGCGTCAATTCTTCGCGATAAAATATTCCTTTAATCTTTTCACCTTTCAAATCTTTCAAATGATATGTTGTTATAGGTTGAGAATTATTAATTCTATATATTTTAAATATTTCCTCTGTATTTTGTGTGTGAAACCCTCGGTTAAACGCGGATGATCTGCTAAGAGTCACTCTTGTTGTGTCTCCAACAGCCAATTTCTTACTGATTCGTTTCTTATTGGATCTTCCATTTTTATAATTTATCCGAAACTGATTCCTTATATCATTCAATGACGTAATACCATGGACTTGCAATGGGGTTTTACCGCCAATCCCCGAGTGCGGAGATGAATTATACGCATCTACTAATTCATTTAACACTTTTGAATAATTAAATGTATTGGCACTTGTCATATACTTGTATAATTTACGTTTCAGCGTTTGCAAGCCTCTCTCTGCAATGGAAGCTTTTGTTTCTTTCGAAAATACATGATATAACTTTATATGCTTACTCTGCAGATAATTCTGTACCTGTTTATTTAGAAACTCCCTGCCTTTATCTGTAAATAATCTCGATATATTCTTCGCCTTTTCATTCTCCAATATGTTTTGTAATGCATGTAAAGTGCTCGGTCCGTCTTTCTTTTTCATGAGTACTGCTTGTAAATATCTTGAAAAAACATCGATACACACGAGAATGTATTTATATCCATCATTATATCTGGATAATTTAGACATATCACCCAAATCACAGGTTAATATCACTCTGGGTTTAGGAGCAATTATTTTCCTACGAGGAAACTTCTTAGGTTTAAGAACGTATAAAGTATATGATCTTTCTGAATTTAAGAAATTTCTGACCTCTTTCAAGGTTATGGACGGATCGATCTTTTTTACAGCTGTATATAAACTGTTTACACCAGAGAATGACCCAGCAGATCCAGGATCTCTATAAACCTTTTCAATTAATTTTGCTCGCTCCATTGGTATACAATTTCGTAGGAATCCTGCCGTAACACATTGGTTCGCAACTGTAATGCTTCTGGTGTATTTAATGCAAGGTCTATGAATAAATAACCAAAGGGTGATCGTTTTATAGCAGATTTATATATATTTACAAATTCCTTATTTTTTCCGAACACTTGTCGCCCCAGAATCTCTACTTGTCCAAGATCCCTCATTTTAAATAAAGCAAAATGCGTGGCGTTTAAAGCCATGGTACGACTATATCGTCCTCCGTGAAATATATTTTGAGTAATCAGAATAATGCTTATATTATGATGTCTACCTTTAGTAAAACATTCGAGAATAATTTCACTGTTACCTGCTTTTAAAAATAGATCATCAACAATAATTATTGTATTTTCATCAGGTGATGCAATGACATTCTGCGGGTCGATAATATCGTTACTTAATGTTAATTTATGAGTTATCTCTGAATCTTGTTCTAAGGGATGTGATGTCACCCCACATATTATAATGTTATGAAATTTCTCGTGGTATAACTTTATTAATTTTGATGTGAAATAAGATTTGCCACTATTCGAATAACCGGCAATGATAATCCTTGATGGATAACGAAATATATCAACGTCATCAGATGTGTATGTTGTCAAGTTCAACATCTTCCCCTTATTATTTTAAAATGATCTAAAAGCTTCCTCTCTTTAAGTTGAATGAACTAAAAAGGGTGTTTACCATAGAGAGGCGTCTTGTACACTGTAAGTCTTAATGGGTTTTCAAGATATATAATACTTTTAGTTCAATAAGGGGGCACAGTTAATATGGAGCAGGATTGCCTCACCAAAATTAGTTGCTTTAGGGTGACGATTGACATAGGTGTTTCAGTAAGGATATACTGGTATTATATTCTATCTTGGATGTTACCCGCATTTCATGGCGCCTGTCTGTCCTGAGTTGACGCAGGTGTTCGGTAAGGCGATGATTATCTTAAATCTATCTTGGGTGTGAACCGCATTACATGGCGCCTGTCTGTCCTGAGTTGACGCAGGTGTTATGTTCTACCTTGGGTGTGAAGCGCATTACACCATGTGTTGGGGTGACCCACAATGAGTCTCTCAGAGCGAGGACAGTGCTTCTATTCGGAAATCGAGTAAATATTTCTACCATTGAGTGTGTTTTACCAACAAGAAAATAATGTTCGATTTTACGATAAAGTTTTCAAAACTAATTTGGATATATCCAAAATGGAGTCGTTCAAAGTAATTCTGGAGTACTCAAATAGTGTTTTGGGGGTGTTCCAATATATTTTAGGACTAGTTCGGCTAGGTTAGGTTGGATTAGGATAAGATAGGTTAGGTTAGGCAAGGTTAGATTAGGATAAGATAGGTTAGGTTAGGTAAGGTTAGGTTAGGTTGGATTAGGATAAGATAGGTTAGATTATGTTAGGTAAGGTTAGGTTAGGTTAGGTTAGGATAAGTTAGGTAAGGTTAGGATAGGTTAAGTTAGGTTAGGGTAGGTTTGGTTAGGTTAGGTTAGGTTAGGTAAAGTTAGGTTAGGTTAGGCTAGGTTATGTTAGGTAAGGTTAGGTTAGGGTAGGTTAGGTAAGGTTAGGTTAGGTAAGGTTAGGATAGGTTAGGTTAGGTTAAGTTAGGTTCGGTAAGGTTAGGTTAGGTTAAATTAGGTTAGGATAGGTTCGGTTAGGTTAGGTTAGGTTAGGTTAAGTTAGGTTAGGTTAGGCTAGGTTAGGTTAGGGTAGGTTAGGTTAGGGTAGGTTAGGTTAGGATAAGTTAGGTAAGGTTAGGTTAGGTTCGGTTAGGTTAAGTTAGGTTATGTTAGGTAAGGTTAGGTTGTGTTAGGTTAGGATAAGTTAGGTTAGGTTAGGCTAGGTTAGGTTAGGTAAGGTTAGGTTAGGGTAGGTTAGGTAAGGTTAGGTTAGGTAAGGTTAGGTTAGGGTAGGTTAGGTAAGGTTAGGTTAGGTTAGGTTAGGTTAGGTAAGGTTAGGTTAGGTTAGGTTAGGTTAAGTTAGGTTAGGGTAGGTTAGGTTAGGTAAGGTTAGGTTAGGTAAGGTGTGTGTGTGTGTGTGTGTGTGTGTGTGTGAATATCTTGGTTACAGTGATTTTAGTGGATTTGAGATGCATTTGTGGATGTGAAATGTGATTTTTTTTTGTGTGTGTGTTCAGAAGAGGTGTGTTGGGAGATGGGTGTTGTGGGTGTTGTTGTCGAACTAGAGATACCGAAAAAAAATGTTATAAGTGGGTTGTTGTTGGGACTTTTTCTGATGTAGTGTGTCCCCTTATTAACTTTAATGAACTAAAAGGGTTAAAACGAGAAAAAAATGGGGGGGTGTGGGTGTTGTGACTTTCTGATGAAATTAGATAAAACGAGAAAAAATTGTGGGTGTTGTGGGTTGTGGGTGTTGTGGGATGTGGGTGTTGATCTTAGTTTATGGTGATTTTGGTGGTGTTTTGAGTGTATTCAGTGGTGTTTTAGTATTCAGTGGTGTATTTGGGAGTACTCAAATGGTGTTTTTGGAAGTGTTTCAGTGTTGTTTGGAAATGTTCAAAGGTGTTCAAAGGTGTTTTGAGTGTGTTCAAATGTTGTTTTTTTTTTGAAGGTGTTCAAAGGTGTTTTGAAGGTGTTGAAGGGTGTTTTGAAGGTGTTCAAAGGTGTTTTGAAGGTGTTGAAGGGTGTTTTGAGTGTGTTCAAGGGTGTTTGAAGGTGTTGAAGGGTGTTTTGATTGAATTCAGCGGTGTTTTAGTAGTAATCAGTGGTGTAATTGGGAGTACTCAAATGGTGTTTTTGGAAGTGTTTCAGTGTTGATTGGAAATGTTCAAAGGTGTTTTTGAAAAGTGTTCAAGAGTGTTTTGAAGGTGTTCAAGGGTGTTTGAAGGTGTTGAAGGGTGTTTTGATTGAATTCAGCGGTGTTTTAGTAGTAATCAGTGGTGTAATTGGGAGTACTCAAATAGTGTTTTGGAAATGTTCATGGGTGTTGTGGGATGTGGGTGTTGTGGGTGTTGTTGTCGAACTAGAGATACCGAAAAAAAATGTTATAAGTGGGTTGTTGTTGGGACTTTTTCTGATGTAGTGTGTCCCCTTATTAACTTTAATGAACTAAAAGGGTTAAAACGAGAAAAAAATGGGGGGTGTGGGTGTTGTGACTTTCTGATGAAATTAGATAAAACGAGAAAAAATTGTGGGTGTTGTGGGTTGTGGGTGTTGTGGGATGTGGGTGTTGATCTTAGTTTATGGTGATTTTGGTGGTGTTTTGAGTGTATTCAGTGGTGTTTTAGTATTCAGTGGTGTATTTGGGAGTACTCAAATGGTGTTTTTGGAAGTGTTTCAGTGTTGTTTGGAAATGTTCAAAGGTGTTCAAAGGTGTTTTGAGTGTGTTCAAATGTTGTTTTTTTGAAGGTGTTCAAAGGTGTTCAAAGGTGTTTTGAAGGTGTTGAAGGGTGTTTTGATTGAATTCAGCGGTGTTTTAGTAGTATTCAGTGGTGTAATTGGGAGTACTCAAATTGTGTTTTTTTGGAAGTGTTTCAGTGTTGATTGGAAATGTTCAAAGGTGTTTTTGAAGGTGTCAAAGGTGTTTTGAAGGTGTTCAAAGGTGTTTTGAAGGTGTTGAAGGGTGTTTTGATTGAATTCAGCGGTGTTTTAGTAGTATTCAGTGGTGTAATTGGGAGTACTCAAATTGTGTTTTTTGGAAGTGTTTCAGTGTTGATTGGAAATGTTCAAAGGTGATTTTGAAGGTGTTCAAGAGTGTTTTGAAGGTGTTCAAGGGTGTTTGAAGGTGTTGAAGGGTGTTTTGATTGAATTCAGTGGTGTTTTAGTAGTAATCAGTGGTGTAATTGGGAGTACTCAAATAGTGTTTTGGAAATGTTCGTGGGTGTTGTGGGATGTGGGTGTTGTTGTCGAACTAGAGATACCGAAAAGACGTTATAAGTGGGTTGTTTTTGTGACTTTTTCTGATGTAGTGTGGTCCCTTATTAACTTTAATGGGGGAATCCAAAAAACCTTGATCCAAGGAATTGGAGAATTTCGAAACCCCCATAGGGGGGAATCCAAAAACTTGGTAATATTGAGAAATTTTTGGGATTGGGGGGTGGGGTGGAAGGAGGGACAATCCAAAAAACCTTGATCCAAGGAGATGGAGAATTTCGAAAACCCCATAGTAAGGATCCAAAAAACTTGATCTAAGGAGATGGAGTCATGGTATTATCGAGAAAATTTGGGGTGGGGGTGAAAGTGGGAGGGGCAATCAAAAAACTTGATCCAAGGAAGTAGAGTCTTTGTATCATCGAGAAAAAAAAATTCGGAAAAATTTGGGATTGGGGGGGGGTCAAAGTGGGGGTGGGGAACCGAGGAGATGGAGAATTTCGAAAAACCCCATAGGGGGGAATCCAAAAACTTGTATTATCGAGAAAAATTTGAGGTGGGGAGGTGGGTGAAAGTGGGAGGGGTAATCCAAAAATTTGATCCAAGGTGATCATAAGAAATTCAAAACCCCCATAGGGGGAAATCCGAGGAGATGGAGACTTTTGATTTCGAGAAATTTTGGGGTGAAAGGAGGGGTACCCAAAAATTTGATCCAAGGAGATGGAGACTTTGATTTCGAGAAAAAACTTGATCCGAGGAGATCATAAGAATTTCGAAACCCCCATAGGGGGGAATCCAAAACTTGTATTATCGAGAAATTTTGGGGTGGGAGTGAAAGTGAGAGGGGTACCCAAAAATTTGATCCAAGGAGATGGAGAATTTCGAAAACCCCATAGGGGGGAGAATCCAAAAACCTTGATCCAAGGAGATCATAAGAAAAAAAAATTCGAGGCGCGGGGGCGATCCGGATGACGCTGCAGAAGGCGCAGCAGAAGGCGCGGGCGGGGGTCGCGAAGGGCGCGGTCGGGCGCGCGGGCGGGGCGGGGCGCGCGGGCGGGCGCGCGGCGCGACGGCGGGGGTCGCGAAGGGGGGTCAAGGGTGAGGTAGTCTCGAGGGCGAGGTCATGGTCAAAACCGGAAGTAACACCTAGGTGTGAAAAGGTGACCCTCCAGCTGCTGGTCCTAGACCGGAAGGGTGCGCTCAGTGGAAGGCCTAAACCGGAAGGGTGCGCTCAGTGGAAGGCCCAAACCGGAAGGGTGCGCTCAGTGGAAGGCCCAAACCGGAAGGGTGCGCTCAGTGGAAGGCCCAAACCGGAAGGGTGCGCTCAGTGGAAATTTTCACTACTTATGTATATATATATATATATATATATGTATATATATATATGTATACATATATATATGTATATATTATATATATATATATATATATATATATATATATATATATATATATATATATATGTCGTGCCGAATAGGCAGAACTTGCGATCTTGGCTTAAACAGCAACGCTCATCTTGCCATATAGGACAAGTGAAAATTTGTGTATGCAATAATTTCTCCAAAATCATTCTGAACCTATCGAAAAAAAAATATTTCACTGTGTTTGTTTAGTATTAAATTATTGTAAACAAATCTAAAATATATTTAGTTGGGTTAGGCTAAAATAAATTGCGCTTGTTATAATAAGGTTAGGTAATTTTTCTAAGTTCCTTTTGGGGCAAAATTATAAATTTTTGCATAAACATTAATGAAAAAAATATATATCTTTAAGCGTATAAGAGAAAATTTTAGAAAAGACTAAATTTTAAATGAGTTTTTGCTCATTCGCCAGTTTTACCTATTAGGCACGAAATTATATATATATACATTATATACATACATATATATATATATATATATATATATATATATATATATATATATATATATATATATATATATATATATATATATACAAATATATATATATATATATATATATATATATATATATATATATATATATATATATATATATATAAGCAATAATATCACAGTAAACAGGTGATTTCAGAATATGAAAAACACACACTGTGAAAGAATAGAGAATTTTCAAGCGCTTTCTTGACTACTCATATTATCAAGGAACAATTGTTCCTTGATAATGTGAGTAGTCACGAAAGCGCTTGGAATATATACATATATATATACATATATATATATATATATATATATATATATATATATATATATATATATATATATATATATATATATATATGTCGTGCCGAATAGATAAAACTTGCTATTTTGGCTTAAATAGCAACGCTCTTCTTGCCAAATAAGGCAAGCTAAAATTTGTGTATGCAATAATATCGCAAAAATCATTCTGAACCTAACGAAAAAATATATTTCATTGTCTTTGTTTATTACTAAAATATTGTAAACTTATCTAAAATATGTTTAGTTGGATTAGGCTAAATTAAATTTCCCTTGTTATAATAAGGTTAGGTAGGCTTCCTAAGGTTCTTTTGGCACAGAATTACTAATTTTTACATTAGTATAAATGAAAAAATATATATCTTTACACGTATAAGGGAAAATTTTAGAAAGGATTCAATTTTAAATGAGTTCTTGCTAACTAACCAGTTTTACCTATTCGGCACGACGTAGGGGAAGTGGAATATTCAAACGGCTTCAGGAAGAAATCCAAATATTCTTCCGTGAAGCCTTTTTATCCACTTCTCCGAGGCTGTGGGTCCCACAATTTACACCAGAGGTGGACCCATCCTATATATATATATATATATATATATATATATATATATATATATATATATATATATATATATATATATATATATATATATATATATATATATATATATAAACTAGGGATTTAGAAAAGGCAGATGTTGCAAGTATATGGAATAAGTGGTAAGTTACTAAATGCTGTAAAGAGTTTTTATGAGGATAGTGAGGCTCAGGTTAGGGTGTGTAGAAGAGAGGGAGAATACTTCCCGGTAAAAGTTGGTCTTAGACAGGGATGTGTAATGTCACCATGGTTGTTTAATATATTTATAGATGGGGTTGTAAAAGAAATAAATGCTAGGGTGTTCGGGAGAGGGGTGGGATTAAATTATGGGGAATTAAATACAAAATGGGAATTGACACAGTTGCTTTTTGCTGATGATACTGCGCTCAGGGGAGATTCTAAAGAAAAATTGCAAAGGTTAGTGGACGAATTTGGGAATGTGTGTAAAGGTAGAAAGTTGAAAGTGAACATAGAAAAGAGTAAGGTGATGAGGGTATCAAATTATTTAGATAAAGAAAAACTGGATATCAAATTGGGGAGGAGGAGTATGGAAGAAGTGAATGTTTTCAGATATTTGGGAGTTGACGTGTCGGCGGATAGATTTATGAACGATGAGGTTAATCATAGAATTGACGAGGGAAAAAAGGTGAGTGGTGCATTGAGGTATATGTGGAGGCAAAAAATGTTATCTATGGAGGCAAAGAAGGGAATGTATGAAAGCATAGTAGTACCAACACTCTTGTATGGGTGTGAAGCTTGGGTGGTAAATGCAGCAGCGAGGAGACGGTTGGAGGCAGTGGAGATGTCCTGTCTAAGGGCAATGTGTGGTGTAAATATTATGCAGAAAATTCGGAGTGTGGAAATTAGGAGAAGGTGTGGAGTTAATAAAAGTATTAGTCAGAGGGCTGAAGAGGGGTTGTTGAGGTGGTTTGGTCATTTAGAGAGAATGGATCAAAGTAGAATGACATGGAGAGTGTATAACTCTGTAGGGGAAGGAAGGCGGGGTAGCGGTCGTCCTCGAAAAGGTTGGAGGGAGGGGGTAAAGGAGGTGTTGTGGGCGAGGGGTTTGAACTTCCAGCAAGCGTGCTTGAGCGTGTTAGATAGGAGTGAATGGAGACAACTGGTATTTGGGACCTGACGATCTGTTGGAGTGTGAGCAGGGTAATATTTAGTGAAGGGATTCAGGGAAACCGGTTATTTTATATAACCGGACTTGAGTCCTGGAAATGAGAAGTACAATGCCTACACTCTATAGGAGGGGTTTGGGATACTGGCAGTTTGGAGAGATATGTTGTGTGTTTTTATACGTATATACTTCTAAACTGTTGTATTCTGGGCACCTCTGCAAAAACAGTGATTATGTGTGAGTGAGGTGAAAGTGTTGAATGATGATGAAAGTTTGTTTTTTTTTTTTGTCTTTTTGGGGATTTTCTTTCTCTTTGGGTCACCCTGCCTCGGTGGGAGACGTCCGACTTGTTGAAAAAGAAAATATATATATATATATACATTAAGAGAGACAGCATTTTAATTTATGTACACTGACAGACACACACACACACACACACACACACACACACACACACACACACACACACAGGGCTACCTGGGAAAACCTGGTGCCCCATGGGGGTCCCGAAAAATGAAGAGCCAAGATGATGGATGTGGTACTGGAAAACCTCATGCATCAACATGTTAGAGACACTACCAGAGAGAGAGGTGAGGATGATCCAGCAAAACTGGACCTTGTATTCACCTTGAGTAGCTCGGACATCGAGGATATCATGTATGAAAGGCCACTAGGAGCGAGTGATCATGTGGTTCTGTGCTTTGACTACATAGTTGAGCTTCAAGTGGAGAGAGTAGCAGGAATAGGATGGGAAAAACCAAACTACAAAAGGGGGAACTACTCAGGCATGAGGAACTTCCTGCAAGACATTCAGTGGGAGAGGGAACTGACAGGAAAACCAGTACAAGAAATGATGGACTATGTGGCAACAAAATGCAAGGAGGCAGAGGAGAGGTTTGTTCCTAAGGGAAACAGAAATAATGGGAAGAAAAGAACGAGTCCTTGGTTCACCCGAAGGTGTAGGGAGGCAAAAACTAGGTGTACTAGAGAATGGAAAAGGTACAGAAGACAGAGAACTCAGGAAAATAAAGAGATTAGCCGAAGAGCCAGAAACGAATATGCACAGCTAAGAAGGGAGGCTCAGCGACATTATGAAAATGACATGGCATCGAAAGTCAAGTCTGACCCGAAGCTGTTGTATAGCCACATCAGGAGGAAAACAACAGTCAAGGACCAGGTAATCAGAGTGAGGAAGGGTGATGGGGAGTTCACAAGAAACGACCGAGAGGTATGTCAGGAGCTCAACACGAGATTTAAAGAAGTATTTACAGTGGAAACCAGTAGGACTCCAGGAAATCAGAACAGGGGGGTACACCAACAAGTGCTGGATGAGGTACACATAACCAAGGAGGAGGTGAAGAAGCTGCTATGTGAACTTGACATCTCAAAGGCGGTGGGACCAGACAAGATCTCTCCGTGGGTCCTTAGAGATGGAGCAGAGATGCTGTGTGTGCCATTAACAAAGATCTTCAACACATCCATTGAAACTGGGCAACTCCCTGAGGTATGGAAGATGGCAAATGTAGTCCCAATTTTTAAAAAGGGAGACAGACATGAGGCACTAAACTACAGACCTGTATCACTAACGTGTATATTATGCAAAGTCATGGAGATCATCAGGAGGAGAGTAGTGGAGCACCTGGAAAGAAGCAAGTGTATAATTGACAACCAGCACAGTTTCAGGGAAGGAAAATCCTGTGTCACAAACCTACTGGAGTTTTATGACAAGGTGACAGAAGTAAGACAAGAGAGAGAGGGGTGGATTGACTGCATTTTTTTGGACCGCAAGAAGGCCTTCGACACAGTTCCTCACAAGAGGTTACTGCAAAAGCTAGAGGATCAGGCACACATAACAGGAAAGGCACTGCAATGGATCAGAGAATACCTGACAGGGAGGCAACAACGACTCATGCTACGTGACGAGGTGTCAGAGTGGGCGCCTGTGACAAGCGGGGTTCCACAGGGGTCGGTCCTAGGACCTGTGCTGTTTCTGGTATATGTGAACGACATAACGGAAGGGATAGACTCAGAAGTGTCCTTGTTTGCAGATGATGTGAAGTTAATGAGAAGAATCAAATCGGACGAGGATCAGGCAGGACTACGAAGAGACCTGGACAGGCTACAAGCCTGGTCCAGCAACTGGCTCCTAGAGTTTAACCCTGCCAAATGCAAAGTCATGAAGATTGGGGAAGGGCAAAGAAGACCACAGACACAATATAGTTAAGATGGACAAAGACTGCAAACCTCACTCAAGGAAAAAGATCTGGGGGTGAGTATAACACCGAGCATATCTCCTGAGGCGCACATCAATCAGATAACTGCTGCAGCATACGGGCGCCTGGCAAACCTACGGATAGTGTTCCGATACCTCAGTAAGGAATCGTTCAAGACTCTGTATACCATTTACGTCAGGCCCATACTGGAGTATGCAGCACCAGTTTGGAATCCACACCTAGTCAAGCACGTCAAGAAATTAGAGAAAGTGCGAAGGTTTGCAACAAGACTAGTCCCAGAGCTACGGGGATTGTCCTATGAAGAAAGGTTGAGGGAAATCGGCCTGACGACACTGGAGGACAGGAGGGTCAGGGGAGACATGATAACGGCATATAAAATACTGAGTGGAATAGACAAGGTGGACAAAGACGGGATGTTCCAGAGATGGGACACAGAAACAAGAGGTCACAATTGGAAGTTGAAGACTCAGATAAATCAAAGGGATGTTAGGAAGTATTTCTTCAGTTATAGAGTAGTCAGGCCGTGGAATAGCCTAGAAAGTGAAGTAGTGGAGGCGGGAACCATACATAGTTTTAAGGCGAGGTATGATAAAGCTCATGGGGCAGGGAGAGAGAGGACCTAGTAGCAGTCAGTGAAGAGGCGGGACCAGGAGCTATGAATCGACCCCTGCAACCACAAATAGGTGAGTACAAATAGGTGAGTACACACACACACACACACACACACACACACACACACACACACGGTGTACGTACGCTGGGATCCCTCTTCTCATGCATAAAGACAGACACACAACTCTCGGTGTACATACACAGACATACACTCACCTCTCTTCCATATATATTGAGAAACGTGCATATCACGGTGTATATACGCTGAGATGCACATGTCTCGGCGTATATGCAGAGAGACATCTCTCGGTGTATATAAAGTGAGTCTCACACACTTCTCGAGGACACGTACTGATATACTTTACGGTGTATATACACAGAAATACCTGTAAGTGTATACATGTTGAAGAACAATCACATCTCAATGAATATACAAGATATGCACGTAATGATATATATATATATATATATATATATATATATATATATATATATATATATATATATATATATATATATATATATATATATATATATATATATATATATATATATATTCAATGATATTTTACTAAATTTTCTGACTTTAGCTTTAAAATGTCTTTCGACACTTTCAACTTAATTGTTTTTTGCTCTTAATGACCCTCATAGTGGAATGACTTTGAGCTTAGCAAGTCAGACAGTTACAGGCACCGCATAACACTGGATTACCATACTGCTAGAACATCGCATCACAGGGACGTCGCACAACACGTATGTGTGCAAAACGTGTCAGACCTGGCAATGGGGTAGTGGCCCCCCCTGAGTGAGACCTGGCACTGGGGTAGTGATCCCCCTGAGTGAGACCTGGCAATGGGGTAGTGACCCCCCCTGAGTGAGACCTGGCACTGGGGTAGTGACCCCCCTGAGTGAGACCTGGCACTGGGGTAGTGATCCCCCTGAGACCTGGCACTGGGGTAGAGATCCCCCTGAGTGAGACCTGGCACTGGGGTAATCATCCCCCCACGAGTGAGATCTGGCACTGGGGTAGTCATCCCCTCTGAGTGAGACCTGGCACTGGGGTAGTGATCCCCCTGAGTGAGACCTGGCACTGGGGTAGTGACCCCCCTGAGTGAGACCTGGCAATGGGGTAATGACCCCCCTGAGTGAGACCTGGCACTGGGGTAGAGACCCCCCTGAGTGAGACTTGGCAATGGGGTAATGACCCCCCTGAGTGAGACCTGGCAATGGGGTAGAGACCCCCCTGAGTGAGACCTGGCAATGGGGTAGTGAGCCCCCTGAGTGAGACCTGGCACTGGGGTAGAGACCCCCCTGAGTGAGACCTGGCACTGGGGTAATCCCCCCACGAGTGAGATCTGGCACTGGGGTAGTCATCCCCTCTGAGTGAGACCTGGCACTGGGGTAGTCATCCCCCCAAGAGTGACATCTGACACTAGAGTAGTCATCCCCCTCAGAGTGAGACCTGGCACTGGGGTAGTCATCCCCCCACGAGTGACATCTGGCACTAGGGTAGTCATCCCTCTCCTAGTATGACCTGGCACTGGGGTAGTCAACCCC
Organism: Cherax quadricarinatus; assembly: GCF_038502225.1. Lineage (NCBI taxonomy): Eukaryota > Metazoa > Arthropoda > Malacostraca > Decapoda > Parastacidae > Cherax > Cherax quadricarinatus. Next base: position 34,144,005 of record NC_091302.1, on the reverse strand, counting down.
CCACGAGTGAGACCTGGCACTAAGGTAGTCATCCCGCCAAGAGTGAGACCTGGCACTGGAGTAGTCATCCCCCCACGAGTGAGACCTGGCACTAAGGTAGTCATCCCCCTCCTAGTATAACCTGGCACTGGGGTAGTCAACCCTCTCACGAGTGAGACCTGGCACTGGGGTAGTCATAGGCCAGCAGACACTTTTCCTGACGAAGAAATCGACACACTGTCTTCTGTAACACAAGAAAAACATAAGTAGAGGAACACAAGAAGAGGAGCACAAGAAGAGGAGCACAAGAAGAGGAGCACAAGAAGAGGAGCACAAGAGGAGCACAAGAAGAGGAGCGAAAGAAGAGGAGCACAAGAAGAGGAGCGAAAGAAGAGGAGCACAAGAAGAGGAGCGAAAGAAGAGGAGCACAAGAAGAGGAGCACAAGAGGAGCACAAGAAGAGGAGCACAAGAAGAGGAGCACAAGAAGAGGAGCGCAAGAAGAGGAGCACAAGAAGAGGAGCACAAGAGGAGCACAAGAAGAGGAGCACAAGAGGAGCACAAGAAGAGGAGCACAAGAAGAGGAGCGAAAGAAGAGGAGCACAAGAAGAGGAGCGAAAGAAGAGGAGCACAAGAAGAGGAGCGAAAGAAGAGGAGCACAAGAAGAGGAGCGAAAGAAGAGGAGCACAAGAAGATGAGCACAAGAGGAGCACAAGAAGAGGAGCACAAGAAGAGGAGCACAAGAAGAGGAGCACAAGAAGAGGAGCGAAAGAAGAGGAGCACAAGAAGAGGAGCGAAAGAAGAGGAGCACAAGAAGAGGAGCACAAGAGGAGCACAAGAAGAGGAGCACAAGAAGAGGAGCACAAGAAGAGGAGCGCAAGAAGAGGAGCACAAGAAGAGGAGCACAAGAGGAGCACAAGAAGAGGAGCACAAGAGGAGCACAAGAAGAGGAGCACAAGAAGAGGAGCACAAGAAGAGGAGCACAAGAAGAGGAGCACAAGAAGAGGAGCACAAGAGGAGCACAAGAGGAGCACAAGAAGAGGAGCGCAAGAAGAGGAGCACAAGAAGAGGAGCACAAGAGGAGCACAAGAAGAGGAGCACAAGAGGAGCACAAGAAGAGGAGCACAAGAAGAGGAGCACAAGAAGAGGAGCACAAGAAGAGGAGCACAAGAAGAGGAGCACAAGAGGAGCACAAGAGGAGCACAAGAAGAGGAGCACAAGAGGAGCACAAGAGGAGCACAAGAAGAGGAGCGCAAGAAGAGGAGCACAAGAAGAGGAGCACAAGAAGAGGAGCACAAGAAGAGGAGCACAAGAGGAGCACAAGAAGAGGAGCACAAGAGGAGCACAAGAAGAGGAGCACAAGAAGAGGAGCACAAGAAGAGGAGCACAAGAAGAGGAGCACAAGAAGAGGAGCACAAGAGGAGCACAAGAGGAGCACAAGAAGAGGAGCACAAGAGGAGCACAAGAGGAGCACAAGAAGAGGAGCGCAAGAAGAGGAGCACAAGAAGAGGAGCACAAGAAGAGGAGCACAAGAAGAGGAGCGCAAGAAGAGGAGCACAAGAAGAGGAGCACAAGAGGAGCACAAGAGGAGCACAAGAAGAGGAGCACAAGAAGAGGAGCACAAGAAGAGGAGCACAAGAAGAGGAGCGCAAGAAGAGGAGCACAAGAAGAGGAGCACAAGAGGAGCACAAGAAGAGGAGCACAAGAAGAGGAGCACAAGAAGAGGAGCACAAGAGGAGCACAAGAAGAGGAGCACAAGAGGAGCACAAGAAGAGGAGCACAAGAAGAGGAGCACAAGAAGAGGAGCACAAGAAGAGGAGCACAAGAAGAGGAGCACAAGAGGAGCACAAGAAGAGGAGCGCAAGAAGAGGAGCACAAGAAGAGGAGCACAAGAAGAGGAGCGCAAGAAGAGGAGCACAAGAAGAGGAGCACAAGAAGAGGAGCACAAGAAGAGGAGCACAAGAGGAGCACAAGAAGAGGAGCGCAAGAAGAGGAGCACAAGAGGAGCACAAGAAGAGGAGCGCAAGAAGAGGAGCACAAGAAGAGCACAAGAAGAGGAGCACAAGAAGAGGAGCGCAAGAAGAGGAGCACAAGAAGAGGAGCACAAGAGGAGCACAAGAAGAGGAGCACAAGAAGAGGAGCACAAGAGGAGCACAAGAAGAGGAGCACAAGAAGAGGAGCACAAGAAGAGGAGCGCAAGAAGAGGAGCACAAGAAGAGGAGCACAAGAAGAGGAGCACAAGAAGAGGAGCACAAGAGGAGCACAAGAAGAGGAGCACAAGAGGAGCACAAGAAGAGGAGCACAAGAAGAGGAGCACAAGAAGAGGAGCACAAGAAGAGGAGCACAAGAAGAGGAGCACAAGAAGAGGAGCACAAGAAGAGGAGCACAAGAGGAGCACAAGAAGAGGAGCACAAGAAGAGGAGCGCAAGAAGAGGAGCACAAGAGGAGCACAAGAAGAGGAGCACAAGAAGAGGAGCACAAGAGGAGCGCAAGAAGAGGAGCACAAGAAGAGGAGCACAAGAAGAGGAGCACAAGAAGAGGAGCACAAGAAGAGAAGCACAAGAGGAGCACAAGAAGAGGAGCGCAAGAAGAGGAGCACAAGAGGAGCACAAGAAGAGGAGCGCAAGAAGAGGAGCACAAGAAGAGGAGCACAAGAAGAGGAGCACAAGAAGAGGAGCACAAGAAGAGGAGCACAAGAGGAGCACAAGAAGAGGAGCACAAGAGGAGCACAAGAAGAGGAGCACAAGAAGAGGAGCACAAGAGGAGCGCAAGAAGAGGAGCACAAGAAGAGGAGCACAAGAAGAGGAGCACAAGAAGAGGAGCACAAGAAGAGGAGCACAAGAGGAGCACAAGAAGAGGAGCGCAAGAAGAGGAGCACAAGAGGAGCACAAGAAGAGGAGCGCAAGAAGAGGAGCACAAGAAGAGGAGCACAAGAAGAGGAGCACAAGAAGAGGAGCACAAGAAGAGGAGCACAAGAAGAGGAGCACAAGAAGAGGAGCACAAGAGGAGCACAAGAAGAGGAGCGCAAGAAGAGGAGCACAAGAAGAGGAGCACAAGAAGAGGAGCCCAAGAAGAGGAGCACAAGAAGAGGAGCACAAGAAGAGGAGCACAAGAAGAGGAGCACAAGAGGAGCACAAGAAGAGGAGCGCAAGAAGAGGAGCACAAGAGGAGCGCAAGAAGAGGAGCGCAAGAAGAGGAGCACAAGAAGAGCACAAGAAGAGGAGCACAAGAAGAGGAGCGCAAGAAGAGGAGCACAAGAAGAGGAGCACAAGAGGAGCACAAGAAGAGGAGCACAAGAAGAGGAGCACAAGAGGAGCACAAGAAGAGGAGCACAAGAAGAGGAGCACAAGAAGAGGAGCGCAAGAAGAGGAGCACAAGAAGAGGAGCACAAGAAGAGGAGCACAAGAAGAGGAGAACAAGAGGAGCACAAGAAGAGGAGCACAAGAGGAGCACAAGAAGAGGAGCACAAGAAGAGGAGCACAAGAAGAGGAGCACAAGAAGAGGAGCACAAGAAGAGGAGCACAAGAAGAGGAGCACAAGAAGAGGAGCACAAGAGGAGCACAAGAAGAGGAGCACAAGAAGAGGAGCGCAAGAAGAGGAGCACAAGAGGAGCACAAGAAGAGGAGCACAAGAAGAGGAGCACAAGAGGAGCGCAAGAAGAGGAGCACAAGAAGAGGAGCACAAGAAGAGGAGCACAAGATGAGGAGCACAAGAAGAGGAGCACAAGAGGAGCACAAGAAGAGGAGCGCAAGAAGAGGAGCACAAGAGGAGCACAAGAAGAGGAGCGCAAGAAGAGGAGCACAAGAAGAGGAGCACAAGAAGAGGAGCACAAGAAGAGGAGCACAAGAAGAGGAGCACAAGAAGAGGAGCACAAGAGGAGCACAAGAAGAGGAGCGCAAGAAGAGGAGCACAAGAGGAGCACAAGAAGAGGAGCGCAAGAAGAGGAGCACAAGAAGAGGAGCACAAGAAGAGGAGCACAAGAAGAGGAGCACAAGAGGAGCACAAGAAGAGGAGCACAAGAAGAGGAGCACAAGAAGAGGAGCACAAGAAGAGGAGCACAAGAAGAGGAGCACAAGAAGAGGAGCACAAGAAGAGGAGCACAAGAGGAGCACAAGAAGAGGAGCACAAGAAGAGGAGCGCAAGAAGAGGAGCGCAAGAAGAGGAGCACAAGAAGAGGAGCGCAAGAAGAGGAGCACAAGTGGAGCACAAGAAGAGGAGCGCAAGAAGAGGAGCACAAGAAGAGGAGCACAAGAAGAGGAGCACAAGAAGAGGAGCACAAGAAGAGGAGCACAAGAGGAGCACAAAAAAAGGAGCACAAGAAGAGGAGCACAAGAAGAGGAGCACAAGAGGAGCACAAGAAGAGGAGCACAAAAAAGGAGCACAAGAAGAGGAGCACAAGAGGAGGAGCCCAAGAAGAGGTGCACAAGAAGAGGATCACAAGAGGAGGAGCACAAGAGGAGCACAAGAAGAGGAGCACAAGAAGAGGAGCACAAGAAGAGGAGCACAAGAAGAGGATCACAAGAGGAGCACAAAAAAAGGAGCACAAGAAGAGGAGCACAAGAAGAGGAGCACAAGAGGAGCACAAGAAGAGGAGCACAAGAAGAGGAGCACAAGAAGAGGAGCACAAGAGGAGCACAAGAAGAGGAGCACAAGAGGAGCACAAGAAGAGGAGCACAAGAAGAGGAGCACAAGAAGAGGATCACAAGAGGAGCACAAAAAAGGAGCACAAGAAGAGGAGCACAAGAAGAGGAGCACAAGAGGAGCACAAGAAGAGGAGCACAAAAAAGGAGCACAAGAAGAGGAGCACAAGAGGAGGAGCCCAAGAAGAGGTGCACAAGAGGAGCACAAAAAAGGAGCACAAGAAGAGGAGCACAAGAAGAGGAGCACAAGAGGAGCACAAAAAAGGAGCACAAGAAGAGGAGCACAAGAAGAGGTGCACAAGAGGAGCACAAAAAAGGAGCACAAGAAGAGGAGCACAAGAAGAGGTGCACAAGAGGAGCACAAAAAAGGAGCACAAGAAGAGGAGCACAAGAAGAGGAGCACAAGAGGAGCACAAAAAAGGAGCACAAGAAGAGGAGCACAAAAAAAGGAGCACAAGAAGAGGAGCACAAGAGGAGCACAAGAAGAGGAACACAAGAAGAGGAGCACAAGAGGAGCCCAAGAAGAGGAGCACAAGAAGAGAAGCACAAGAAGAGGAGCACAAGAGCCCAAGAAGAGGAGCACAAGAAGAGGAGCACAAGGAGAGGAGCACAAGAAGAGCACAAAAAGAGGAGCACAAGAAGAGGAGCACAAAAAGAGGAGCACAAGAAGAGGAGCACAAGAAGAGGAGCACAAAAAGAGGAGCACAAGAAGAGAAGCACTCTTACACCTCCTCTGTTCCCTCTGTCTCTCCTCAGGATCTGATATCCCGTTGGAAAGATGGCATCTGTTATCATCCCTGTGAGCTTGGTTTCTGTGAGGGCTATGATGTCCGGCGATGCCTCTTTGATACTTTCGGGCCACTTCTCCGACTTATTCGTTATTCCATCAGCGTTGGTGTACCATACCTTCAGTTTCCTCCATAGCACTGTGTTTTGGGGGGTCTGTGAGGGTGGGGGACCTGGCAGTGTACTGCGGGATTCTACAGCATAGTGTGAGGTGGGGGCTGTGGGTGTGGATTGTGGTCTGTGTTGGGATAGCATGATTGGTTGTGGGGTTCTGGGAGTGGTTCGGTGTGTGCCTTGCTCTGGTTGTCTTCTGCTGATTCTTTGTCTCTCCTCCTAGCTCCTTTCGTATTTGTGTCCTCTCCCTCAGCTGCTGTCGTTCTGTTTTTGTTCTGTCTCGGTCTAAGAACACCCTCTTTTATGCTGCCGAATCATTCAACCATGGTTTCTCTTGGAGGATCATGTTCCGCATTGTTTCTGTCCTGAAAACCAGCTTGATCTGTCGTTTTCTCCCCTTCAGGTACCCCGCTATTCTCTGAAAATTTACAATCTCAGACATTTCCTCTTCACCTATTTATGTTCTCAATCTCCTGTCTTTCTGCCTGCCGTCTTTCAGTGTGTGTCCTTCCCTCACTCTCCTGAAGTCCATGAATAAACACTGACTTCGCCCTCTCCTCCTCCCATTGCCTTTTCCTCTGAGTCTCTGGTTCCTGTCTGTACATGGCCATTTTCTCTCTTATTTTTTCCTCTAGCTCTTGGTGGCATGGTCGTGTCTCTGCATATGACCTGTCCCCCTCACCACCTGCACGAAGCTGCTCTCCCCTTGTGTGTGTGTGTGAGTGTGTGTGTGTGTGTGTGTGTGAGTGTGTGTGTGTGTGTGTGTGTGAGTGTGTGTGTGTGTGTGTGTGTGTGTGTGTGTGTGTGTGTGTGTGTGTGTGTGTGTTGTGTGTGTATGTGTGTTCTTGTGTTGAAATCCTCCATATACTTTGCATGTCAACACATCCAGGTGTCTTAAGAATGCAAAGCACATGCAACGAGCGCTTGCATTACCGTGCCAGCCAGGACAGCCACGATGAACTTAATGAAACATTCTGCAAGTTCGACCCTCCGTGCCTGGAAGTGTGGTGCCTTGAGTACGTGCACACACACACACACACACACACACACACACACACACACACACACACACACACATGCACACATGAAGGTAGTGAGAGGCTGGAAGAGAAGGAGGGACCAAAATTGGATTGGATTCAGTGGAGTCGAGGAGTGGAAGATAAGTCACAGACAGTGGGATCAGATCCTCATATCAGAGGCAGGATAGAGGATCAGATCCTCCATGAGAGGGAGGATGGAGGATCAGATCCTCCATGAGAGGGAGGATGGAGGATCAGATCCTCCATGAGAGGAAGGATGGAGGACCAGATCCTCCATCAGAGCGAATATAGAGGTTCAGATCCTTCATCAGAGGAAGGGTGGAAGTTCAGATCCTCTATCAGAGGGACACAGCATTACATTTAAGGAGCATTTAATTCATGGGGAGGCGCTAAACCAGTAAGGGTTTGTAGATGAATGGTTCAGAAAACCGACATGTTGATAAATTAGACACATGTGCAACTCTTGAGTATCTTTATTGAGGAAACGTTTCGCCACACAGTGGCTTCATCAGTCCATACAAAGGAGAATCTTGAAGAACAGGAGGAGAATGAGGTAATCAGTCCCTCAACCTTGAGTCGATGTGGTCAGTCCATCAATCTTGAATAGAATACGGCATACGTGCTGAGTAGGAGCTTATAAACCGTTGGCAGGAGAGGTGCAGCAGTCATAGGTCGTGTAACATTTGTTCAATGTTACACGACCTATGACTGCTGCACCTCTCCTGCCAACGGTTTATAAGCTCCTTCTCAGCACGTATGCCGTATTCTATTCAAGATTGATGGACTGACCACATCGACTCAAGGTTGAGGGACTGATTACCTCATTCTCCTCCTGTTCTTCAAGATTCTCCTTTGTATGGACTGATGAAGCCACTGTGTGGCGAAACGTTTCCTCAATAAAGATACCCAAGAGTTGCACATGTGTCTAATTTATCAAACCAGTAAGGGATCATGGGGAACGAGAGGCAATCAGGTCTGAGCCAAGGAGCACAGAAGATGGCTCTAATCCCTTGCATCAAGAACCCTTCACCAACATCAAGGGAAGAGGAGTCTGGCAGGTGGAGGTAATACCAGAGAGAATATTACAGTATTGCTATAAGCAGGTTTAGATCAGCTGTGATGGAATATTTATTCTCTTCTTCCTCTATCTCTCGTCTTTACCCCTTCCTCCCCTCTTTATTTTTTTCCTTCTTTCCATTTTTTTCTTCTTAGGAGTATTTCCAAACTCTGGATTATTTCTCTCTCTCTCTCTCTCTCTCTCTCTCTCTCTCTCTCTCTCTCTCTCTCTCTCTGCTAGAGGGTGTGAAGATCACACAGTGATGAGCTACCTCAGTGAGAGTGTCTCCTCAGGTTAATTAAAATCCTAAGTCTCCTATAATGAGAAGCAACGTCGACCATCTTAAAAATATATTTTGCAACACGTTGATGTGTATACAATGATATATATAAATATATATATATATATATATATATATATATATATATATATATATATATATATATATATATATATATATATATATATATATATATATATATATATATATATATATATATATGTATATAAATATATATATATATATATATATATATATATATATATATATATATATATATATATATACATATATATATATTATATATATATATATATATATATATATATATATATATATATATATATATATATATATATACATATATATAGAAAGAGAGAGAGAGACAGACAGACAGACAGACAGACAGACAGACAGACAGACAGACAGACAGACAGACAGAAATCGCCCATGGGACGAAATTCCTAAGGCATTTAGATACGAAAATACGTTAATTTTAGCCAAATTGATCAAAGCAGTTTGACAGGAAATCTTTCTAGCGACTCTTGATACCATCCAGGATGCTTTTTAAAACATTTTGTGACAGAACCAAGTAGAGGAAGTAACCTGCTTGACTTGGTTCTTGCTGACAAGGAACCACTAATTAATAATCTTGAGGTTAATGAAGAGCTTGGGGAAAGCCATCATAAATCATTCAGTTTCAATCTATCATAGAATTACCTTAATAATTACACTCAAGTCAATGTCCCTGATTTTCGTGCAGCCAATTTTGTGGGGTTGACAGATTATCTGGGTGGAGAGGACCGGTGTGACTTGACAGCTACAATAGATGGAGATGGTTGTCAAGAAACGTGTACAACAGTGAGGTACTTGATTCCGAAACGTTTCGCCTACACAGTAGGCTTCTTCAGAAGGAGTAAAGATGTGAAAACGATGTAATCAGTCCATCATCTTTGAAGTTGTGGTTTCGAGGTGGTCAGTCCCTCAGCCTGGAGAAGATTTTTCCTCCATAATCTGGAACATTGCTCCAGGCTGAGGGACTGACCGCCTCAAAACTACGCCTTCAAGGATGATGGACTGATTACATCGTCTTATATCTCTACTGCTTCTGCTGCTTCCTCTGTAACCGACTGAACAAGCCTACTGTGCAGGCGGAACGTTTCGGAATAAAGATACCTAACTATTGCACATGTGTCTTACTTATCAACCTGTCAGTATTATATACTAGTATCATATTGATGTAGATAACTGTCAATAAGATAATTATCAAAATATAGTTCACGTTGCCCAGGCAACACATTTCCCAAACATGGAAATTAGATAATAGAAAAATAACACTGAATGACTGAACATTAGATAAAAAAATCTCATAGATCATAAGAGAGGCATTTACAGGCGAATCCAAAGAGATGAGAGAAACTTAAGGAACCAGTATATTCAATTAAGGAGAGAAATCAGAAAAGGAATGAGAAAACCTAAGAGAGATTATGAAATTAAAGTGGTAAGGCAATCGAAGACCAACAGAAAAGGATTCTTACATGAATATAAGAGAAAGATTAAGGTGAATACAGACCCATTTAAAAGCCTCTTGAATCAGTTTAGAGTCAGTGACAAAGAAATGTGCTCAATCTTCAACACTTACTTTCTCTCAGTTTTCACCAGCATGAAGGCAGCATCCTAGACCAGCATGAAGGCAGCATCCTATGCCAGTATGAAGGTAGCATCCTAGACCAGCATGAAGGTAGCATCCTATGCCAGCATGAAGGTAGCATCCTAGACCAGCACGAAGGCAGCATCCTAGACCAGCATGAAGGCAGCATCCTAGACCAGCATGAAGGCAGCATCCTAGACCAGCATGAAGGTAGCATCCTAGACCAGCATGAAGGCAGCATCCTAGACCAGCATGAAGGTAGCATCCTAGACCAGCATGAAGGCAGCATCTAGACCAGCATGAAGGCAGCATCCTAGACCAGAATGAAGGCAGCATCCTAGACCAGCATGAAGGCAGCACCCTAGACCAGCATGAAGGCAGCATCCAGACCAATATGAAAGCAGCATCCAGACCAGCATGAAGGCAGTATCCTAGACCAGCATGAAGGCAGCATCCTAAACCAGAATGAAGGCAGCATCCTAGACCAGCATGGAGGCAGCATCCTAGACCAGCATGAAGACAGCATCCAGACCAGCATGAAGGCAGTATACTAGACCAGCATGAAGGAAGCATCCTAGACCAGCATGAAGGCAGCATCGTAGATCAGCATGAAGGCAGCACCCTAGACCAGCATGAAGGCAGCATCTAGACCAGCATGAAGGCAGCCTCCAGACCAGCATGAAGGCAGCATCCAGACCAGCATGAACGCAGCATCCTAGACCAGCATGAAGACAGCATCCTAGACCAGCAAGAGGGCAGCATCCTAGACCATCATGAAGGCAGCATCCTAGACCAGCATGAAGGCAGCATCTAGACCAGCATGAAGGCAGCATCCAGATCAGCATGAAGGCAGCATCTAGATCAGCATGAAGGCAGTATCCTAGACCAGCATGAAGGACGCATCCTAGACCAGCATGAAGGCAGCATCCAGATCAGCATGAAGGCAGCATCTAGACCAGCATGAAGGCAGCATCCTAGACCAGCATGAAGGACGCATCCTAGACCAGCATGAAGGCTGCATCCTACACCACCATGGAGGCAGCATCCTAGACCCGCATGAAGGCAGCATCCAGACCACCATGGAGGCAGCATCCTAGACCAGCATGAAGGCAGCATCCAGACAAGCATGAAGGCAGTATACTAGACCAGCATGAAGGCAGCATCTTAGACCAGCATGAAGGCAGCATCCTAGACCAGCATGAAGGACGCATCCTAGACCAGCATGAAGGCTGCATCCTACACCAGCATGGAGGCAGCATCCTAGACCAGCATGAAGGCAGCATCCAGACCAGCATGAAGGCAGTATACTAGACCAGCATGAAGGCAGCATCCTAGACCAGCATGAAGGCAGCATGCTAGACCAGCATGAAGAGAGCACCCTAGACCAGCATGAAGGCAGCATCCTAGACCAGCATGAAGGCAGCATCCTAGACTAGCATGAAGGCAGCATCTAAACCAACATGAAGGCAGCATCCTAGACTAGCATGAAGGCAGCACCCTAGACCAGCATGAAGGCAGCATCTAAACCAACATGAAGGCAGCATCCTAGACCAGCATGAAGAAAGTATCCTAGACCAGCATGAAGGCAGCATCCTAGACCAGCATGAAGACAGTATCCTAGACCAGCATGAAGGCAGCATCCTAGACCAGCATGAAGGCAGCACCCTAGACCAGCATGAAGGCAGCATCTAGACCAGCATGAAGGCAGCCTCCAGACCAGCATGAAGGCAGCATCCAAACCAGCATGAACGCAGCATCCTAGACCAGCATGAAGGCAGCATCCTAAACCAGCATGAAGGCAGCATCCTAAACCAGCATGAAGGCAGCATCCTAGACCAGCATGAAGGCAGCATCGTAGACCAGCATGAAGACAGCATCCTAGACCAGCATGAAGGCAGCATCCTAGACCAGCATGAAGGCAGCATCCTAAACCAGCATGAAGGCAGCATCCTAGACCAGCATGAAGGCAGCATCCTAGACCAGCATGAAGACAGCATCCTAGACCAGCATGAAGGCAGCATCCTAGACCAGCATGAAGGCAGCATCCAGACCAGCATGAAGGCAGCATATTAGACCAGCATGAAGGCAGCACCCTAGACCAGCATGAAGACAGCATCTAGACCAGCATGAAGGCAGCATCCAGATCAGCATGAAGGCAGCATCTAGACCAGCATGAAGGCAGCATCCTAGACCAGAATGAAGGAAGCATCCTAGACCACCCTGAAGGCAGCTCTCTAGACCAGCACGAAGGCAGCATCCTAGACCAGCATGAAGGCAGCATCTAGACCAGCATGAAGACAGCATCCTAGAAAAGCATGAAGGCAGTATCCTAGAACAGCATGAAGGCAGCATCTAAACCAGCAAGAAGGCAGCATCTAGACCAGCATGAAGGCAGCATCCTAGACCAGCATGAAGGCAGCATCCTAGACCAGTATGAAGGCAGCATTCTAGTCCAGCATGAAGGCAGCATCCTAGACCAGCATGAAGGCCACATCTAGCAAAGCATGAAGGCAGCATCTAGACAAGCATGAAGGCAGCATCTAGACCAGCATGAAGGCAGCATCTAGACCAGCATGAAGGCAGCATCCTAGACCAGCATGAAGGCAGCATCCTAGACCAGCATGAAGGCAGCATCCTAGACCAGCATGAAGGCAGCATCTAGACCAGCATGAAGGCAGCATCTAGACCAACATGAAGGCAGCATCCTAGACCAGCATGAAGGCAGCATCCTAGACCAGCATGAAGGCAGCATCCTAGACCAGCATGAAGGCAGCATCTAGACCAGCATGAAGGCAGCATCCTAGACCAGCATGAAGGCAGCATCTAGACCAGCATGAAGGCAGCATCCTAGACCAGCATGAAGGCAGCATCCTAGACCAGCATGAAGGCAGCATCCTAGACCAGCATGAAGGCAGCATCCTAGACCAGCATGAAGGCAGCATCCTAGACCAGCATGAAGGCAGCATCCTAGACCAGCATGAAGGCAGCATCCTAGACCAGCATGAAGGCAGCATCCTAGACCAGCATGAAGGCAGCATCCTAGACCAGCATGAATTCAGCATCCTAGACCAGCATGAAGTCAGCATCCTAGACCAGCATGAAGGCAGCATCCTAGACCAGCATGAAGGCAGCATCCTAGACCAGCATGAAGGCAGCATCCTAGACCAGCATGAAGGCAGCATCCTAGACCAGCATGAAGGCAGCATCCTAGACCAGCATGAAGGCAGCATCCTAGACCAGCATGAAGGCAGTATCCTAGACCAGCATGAAGGCAGCATCCTAGACCAGCATGAAGGCAGCATCCTAGACCAGCATGAAGGCAGCATCCTAGACCAGCATGAAGGTAGCATCCTACACCAGCATGAAGGCAGCATCCTAGACCAGCATGAAGGTAGCATCCTAGACCAGCATGAAGGAAACATCCTAGACCAGCATGAAGGCAGCATCCTAGACCAGCATGAAGGAAGCATCCTAGACCAGCATGAAGGCAGCATCTAGACCAGCATGAAGGCAGCCTCCAGACCAGCATGAAGGCAGCATCCAAACCAGCATGAACGCAGCATCCTAGACCAGCATGAAGACAGCATCTAGACCAGCATGAAAACAGCACCCTAGGCCAGCATGAAGACAGCATCTAGACCAGCATGAAGGCAACATCCAGATCAGCATGAAGGCAGCATCTAGACCAGCATGAAGGCAGTATCCTAGACCAGAATGAAGGAAGCATCCTAGACCACCATGAAGGCAGCACTCTAGACCAGCATGAAGGACGCATCCTAGACCAGCATGAAGGCAGCATCTAGACCAGCATGAAGGCAGCATCCTAGAAAAGCATGAAGGCAGTATCCTAGACCAGCATGAAGGCAGCATCCTAGACAAGCATGAAGGCAGCATCTAAACCAGCAAGAAGGCAGCATCTAGACCAGCATGAAGGCAGCATCTAGACCAGCATGAAGGCAGCATCTAAACCAGCATGAAGGCAGCATCCTAGACCAGCATGAAGGCAGTATCCTACAATAGCATGAAGGCAGCATCTAGACCAGCATGAAGGCAGCATCCTAGACCAGCATGAAGGCAGCATCTAGACCAGCATGAAGGCAGCATCTAGACCAGCATGAAGACAGCATCCTAGACCAGCATGAAGGCAGCATCCTAGACCAGCATGAAGGCAGCATCCTAGACCAGCATGAAGGTAGCATGCTAGACCAGCATGAAGGCAGCATCCTAGACCAGCATGAAGGCAGCATCCTAGACCAGCATGAAAACAGCATTCTAGACCAGCATGAAGGCAGCATCCTAGACCAGCATGAAGGCAGCATCCTAGACCAGCATGAATTCAGCATCCTAGACCAGCATGAAGTCAGCATCCTAGACCAGCATGAAGACAGCATAATAGACCAGCATGAAGGCAGCATCCTAGACCAGCATGAAGGCAGCATCCTAGACCAGCATGAAGGCAGCATCCTAGACCAGCATGAAGGCAGCATCCAGACCAGCATGAAGACAGCATCCAGACCAGCATGAAGGCAGTATACTAGACCAGCATGAAGGAAGCATCCTAGACCAGCATGAAGGCAGCATCGTAGATCAGCATGAAGGCAGCACCCTAGACCAGCATGAAGGCAGCATCTAGACCAGCATGAAGGCAGCCTCCAGACCAGCATGAAGGCAGCATCCAGACCAGCATGAACGCAGCATCCTAGACCAGCATGAAGACAGCATCCTAGACCAGCAAGAGGGCAGCATCCTAGACCAGCATGAAGGCAGCATCCTAGACCAGCATGAAGGCAGCATCTAGACCAGCATGAAGGCAGCATCCAGATCAGCATGAAGGCAGCATCTAGATCAGCATGAAGGCAGTATCCTAGACCAGCATGAAGGCAGCATCCAGATCAGCATGAAGGCAGCATCTAGACCAGCATGAAGGCAGCATCCTAGACCAGCATGAAGGACGCATCCTAGACCAGCATGAAGGCAGCATCTAGACCAGCATGAAGGCAGCATCCTAGAAAAGCATGAAGGCAGTATCCTAGACCAGCATGAAGGCAGCATCCTAGACAAGCATGAAGGCAGCATCTAAACCAGCAAGAAGGCAGCATCTAGACCAGCATGAAGGCAGCATCTAGACCAGCATGAAGGCAGCATCTAGACCAGCATGAAGGCAGCATCTAGACCAGCATGAAGGCAGCAGCTAGACCAGCATGAAGGCAGCATCCTAGACCAGCATGAAGGCAGTATCCTACAATAGCATGAAGGCAGCATCTAGACCAGCATGAAGGCAGCATCCTAGACCAGCATGAAGGCAGCATCTAGACCAGCATGAAGGCAGCATCCTAGACCAGCATGAAGGCAGCATCCTAGACCAGCATGAAGGCACCATCTAGACCAGCATGAAGGCAGCATCCTAGACCAGCATGAAGGTAGCATCTAGACCATCATGAAGGCAGCATCTAGACCAACATGAAGGCAGCATCCTACACCAGCATGAAGGCAGCATCCTAGACCAGCATGAAGGAAGCATCCTAGACTAGCATGAAGGCAGCATCCTAGACCAGCATGAAGGCAGTATCCTACAATAGCATGAAGGCAGCATCTAGACCAGCATGAAGGCAGCATCTAGACCAGCATGAAGGCAGCATCTAGACCAGCATGAAGGCAGCATCTAGACCAGCATGAAGGCAGCATCCTAGACCAGCATGAAGGCAGTATCCTACAATAGCATGAAGGCAGCATCTAGACCAGCATGAAGGCAGCATCCTAGACCAGCATGAAGGCAGCATCTAGACCAGCATGAAGGCAGCATCCTAGACCAGCATGAAGGCAGCATCCTAGACCAGCATGAAGGCACCATCTAGACCAGCATGAAGGCAGCATCCTAGACCAGCATGAAGGCAGCATCTAGACCATCATGAAGGCAGCATCTAGACCAACATGAAGGCAGCATCCTACACCAGCATGAAGGCAGCATCCTAGACCAGCATGAAGGCAGCATCCTAGACCAGCATGAAGGCAGCATCCTAGACCAGCATGAAGGCAGCACATAGACCATCATGAAGGCAGCATCTAGACCAACATGAAGGCAGCATCCTAGACCAGCACGAAGGCAGCATCCTAGACCAGCATGAAAACAGCATTCTAGACCAGCATGAAGGCAGCATCCTAGACAAGTATGAAGGCAGCATTCTAGTCCAGCATGAAGGCAGTATCCTAGACCAGCATGAAGGCAGCATCTAGACCAGCATAAAGGCAGCATCCTAGACCAGCATGAAGGCAGCATCCTAGACTAGCATGAAGGCAGCATCCTAGACCAGCATGAAGGCAGCATCCTAGACCAGCATGAAGGCAGCATCCTAGACCAGCATGAAGGAAGCATCCTAGACTAGCATGAAGGCAGCATCCTAGACCAGCATGAAGGCAGCATCCTAGACCAGCATGAAGGCAGCATCCTAGACTAGCATGAAGGCAGCATCCTAGACCAGCATGAAGGCAGCATCCTTGACCAGCATGAAGGAAGCATCCTAGACCAGCATGAAGGTAGCATCTTAGACCAGCATGAAGGCAGCATCCTAGACCAGCATGAAGGAAGCATCCTAGACCAGCATGAAGGAAGCATCCTAGACTAGCATGAAGGCAGCATCCTAGACCAGCATGAAGGCAGCATCCTAGACCAGCATGAAGGAAGCATCCTAGACTAGCATGAAGGCAGCATCCTAGACCAGCATGAAGGCAGCATCCTGGACCAGCATGAAGGCAGCATCCTAGACCAGCATGAAGGCAGCATCCTAGACCAGCATGAAGGCAGCATCCTAGACCAGCATGAAGGTAGCATCCTAGACCAGCATGAACGCAGCATCCTAGACCAGCATGAAGGCAGCATCCTGGACCAGCATGAAGGCAGCATCCTAGACCAGCATGAAGGCAGCATCCTAGACCAGCATGTAGGCAGCATCCTAGACCAGCATGAAGGTAGCATCCTAGACCAGCATGAAGGCAGCATCCTAGACCAGCATGAAGGCAGCACCCTAGACCAGCATGAAGGCAGCATCCTAGACCAGCATGAAGGCAGCACCTTAGACCAGCATGAAGGCAGCATCCTAGACCAGCATGAAGGCAGCACCCTAGACCAGCATGAAGGCAGCATCCTAGACCAGCATGAAGGCAGCATCCTAGACCAGCATGAAGGCAGCACCCTAGACCAGCATGAAGGCAGCACCCTAGACCAGCATGAAGGTAGCACCCTAGACCAGCATGAAGGCAGCACCCTAGACCAGCATGAAGGTAGCACCCTAGACCAGCATGAAGGTAGCACCCTAGACCAGCATGAAGGCAGCATCCTAGACCAGCATGAAGGCAGCATCCTAGACCAGCATGAAGGCAGCATCCTAGACCAGCATGAAGGCAGCACCCTAGACCAGCATCAAGGCAGCACCCTAGACCAGCATGAAGGCAGCATCCTAGACCAGCATCAAGGCAGCACCCTAGACCAGCATCAAGGCAGCATCCTAGACCATTATCAAGGCAGCACCCTAGACCAGCATCAAGGCAGCACCCTAGACCAGCATGAAGGCAGCATCCTAGACCAGCATCAAGGCAGCATCCTAGACCAGCATCAAGGCAGCATCCTAGACCAGCATGAAGGCAGCATCTAGACCAGCATGAAGGCAGCATCCTAGACCAGCATGAAGGCAGCATCTAGACCAGCATGAAGGCAGCACCCTAGACCAGCATGAAGGCAGTATCCTAGACCAGCATGAAGGCAGCACCCTAGACCAGCATCAAGGCAGCACCCTAGACCAGCATCAAGGCAGCATCCTAGACCATTATCAAGGCAGCACCCTAGACCAGCATCAAGGCATCAAGACCGCACTCACAATAATTAATGTAAATGGTAATGAACGTAAAGAGAAATGATTTTAATTATATATACATAATTTTTTTAACTTTCGTTCAGTATCACTTCTTCAAAAACGAATATTCTGCTCATCATAACGTGAGCGTGTAAGAGAACACACGTCTGGCCAGGGTTTAAGCGCTTCTTACAGCTTTAAACACCTATAAAACAAACTCGTTAAGCCTAAACACTTTACCTTAAAAAAAATGAATACATCAGCAGTGTGCTGCTGCACTATTCTGTATGATAGTTACAGTGGGAGCAACAGCAGTGTGCTGCCACACTATTCTGTATGATAGTTACAGTGGGAGCAACAGCAGTGTGCTGCCACACTATTCTGTATGATAGTTACAGTGGGCGCAACAGCAGTGTGCTGCCACACTATTCTGTATGATAGTTACAGTGGGAGCAACAGCAGTGTGCTGCCACACTATTCTGTATGATAGTTACAGTGGGAGCAACAGCAGTGTGCTGCCACGCTATTCT
This sequence comes from Cherax quadricarinatus, assembly GCF_038502225.1. Classification (NCBI taxonomy): domain Eukaryota; kingdom Metazoa; phylum Arthropoda; class Malacostraca; order Decapoda; family Parastacidae; genus Cherax; species Cherax quadricarinatus. Next base: position 34,126,083 of record NC_091302.1, on the reverse strand, counting down.
GTATGATAGTTACAGTGGGAGCAACAGCAGTGTGCTGCCACACTATTCTGTATGATAGTTACAGTGGGAGCAACAGCAGTGTGCTGCCACACTATTCTGTATGATAGTTACAGTGGGAACATCAGCAGTGTGCTGCTACACTATTCTATATGATAGTTACACAGTGGGAACATCAGCAGTGTGCTGCTACACTATTCTATATGATAGTTACACAGTGGGAACCAAAAGCTACCCCTTTTTCCCTGTCATATTCCATGACGCAGGCTGGTGCTCATACAAGGTGTTGAAATCTGTTAGCCTGAGCTGGGAGACTTGAGTTGTGCTAACCTGAGCTGGGAGACTTGAGTTGTGCCAACCTGAGCTGAGAGACTTCATTACTGTCAGTCTGAGCTGGGAGACTTTAAAAGGAGGCTACCTGGAGGGTGTTCCGGGGTCAACTCCCCCACGGCCCAATCCTTCACCAGGCCACTGGTTGGGTACTGACTTTAGGTAACTGTCCAGTTCCCTCTTGAGGGTAGCCATTGGGTCTATTGGTAATTCCCCTTATGACTGGTGGGAGGCTGTTGAACACTCTTGGGCCCAGTACACTTATTGTGTTAAGTGGACTCATGGCTCTCCTACTTTCACTGAGGGGATGTTGCATCGTCTGTCCAGTGTTTACTTTCGTAGGGAGTGATTTCTATATGCAGATTAGGGAACAGTCCCTCTAGGATTTTCCAGGTAAAAATTATGATGTATCTCTCTCGCCTGCTCTCCAGTGAGTACAAGACAAGTGATTCCAGGCGTTCCCAGTAATTAAGGTGTTTGATGGAACTGATACGTGCAGTAAAGGTTTTCTAAACATTCTCTAGATCTGTGATTTCACCTACCTTGAATGGAGAAGCTAGTGTACAGCAGTATTCCAGCCTAGCGAGAACAAGTGATTTGCAAAGGATCATCATTGGCTTGGCATCCCTTGATCTGAAGGTTCTCATTATCCATCTTATCGGTTTCCTAGCAGATGTGATAGTGACTTTGTTGTGATCCTCGAAGTTGAGATCCTCTGACATTAACACTCCCAAGTCCTTCACATTATTTTTCCGCTCTATTGTGTGATTAGAGTTTGTAGTATACTCAGTTCTAGCTATTATTTCCTCCAGTTTTCCATAACAGAGTAGTTGAAATTTATCCTCATTGAACATCATATTGTTCTCCATTACCCATTGGAAAAATTGGTTTATATCTTCTTGGAGATTTACTGTATCCACAATGGATGACAGTCTCATGCAGATTCTAGTATCGTCTGCAAAGGATAACACGGTGTTATGGTTTACATCTCTGTCAATGTCTGATATAAGGATGACGAAGAGGATGGGGGCGAGTACTGTCTTGTGGAACAGAGCTTTTAACTTTTGCAGCCTCCAACTTATCTCTGTTTATCACTAATCTTTGTGTTCGATTGGTTAGAAAGTTCAAGATCCATCTGCCCACTTCTCCAGTTATTCCTTTAGTACGCATTTTGTGTGCTATTACACCATGATCGCACTTGTCAAAGGCTATTGCAAAATCTGTTTATACTACGTTTGCATTTTGTTTGTCTTCCAGTGGATCCTAGACCATATCATAGTGGTCCATTAATTGCGAGAGGCAGGAGCCACCTGCTTTGAGCCCATGTTGCTCTGGATTATGCATTTGTTGGGAATCCAAGTGGTTGGTGATCATGCTTCTTAGAACTCTTTAAAAAAAAATTATAATGTGGGGCGTTAGAGCTAATGGTACATAGTTCTTAGCTATTGCTCTGCTGTCACCTTTGTAGAGTGGGGCTGTATCCGTTGTTGATAAGGCACGCGAAAGGGATTTCTTGCAGCTCTTAATGAACACGGAGTTCAACGAATCTGGGCCTGGGGCTGTATGCTTGGTTATGTTGTCAATGTCATTCTGAAAGTCCAATGGAATTAGGGTTCTGTCAAAAATTTGGCATATAATGACAGGGTTTTGAAGCTCATTCATTAAAAAATAATTTGAATTGCAGATCTTTAGACTGAATAATGGCTCGTTAAACACAAGAGTTGTATTGAGACTTTAGTATCCCACTCATTTCTTTGTTGTCATCAGTATATAAGTTCCATCTTGTCGGAGCAAAGTCCGATACTAGATGTGGTTTTTGTCTTGTTTTTGGCAGATGAAATGAAATATTTTGAATTTCCTTCGTTTTCACTAATTGCTTTCAGCTCCCGACTCTCCTGGGTCCTATATGAATTATTTAACTTAAGCTCAATATTTTCTACTCCTCTAGTCAGTACTTCCTTCCCTGTTTCAGATAATCTAGCTCCTTTGAGGAGCTCAGCGATTCTTCGCCTTCTCCTGTAAAGGGAGCGCCCCACCCTTTATCTCTCTCTCTCTCTCTCTCTCTCTCTCTCTCTCTCTCTCTCTCTCTCTCTCTCTCTCTCTCTCTCTCTCTCTCTCTCTCCAGTTTACCCCTCTTCTTTCTCTTAGCGGAATATACCTTGAACACACTTCAGTTGCCAGGAACTTGATCCTTTCCAGGCACTGGTTTAGATCCATGATATTTAAGACATCTCCCCAACATGTTCCATTTAGGACATGGTTTACCTGATCCTGATGAGAATATCATCCAGTATTCCAGCAAGAGTTCATCAACTAGGGCAGCTTCAAAGATTTGCTTCCAGCAGAGCTGGAGTTACTATCACTTGGGAATTACCATCTCTCAGGATGACCTGTCACATACGCAGAAGAAATGGAATTTTAATGAAAATATCTCCATCATCCCAGAGCTGTGGAGAGAGAAATTACTCACAGGAGGAAGAGGAAAGAGAGGGTCAGAATATATCTTATTGCAGTCAGTGTTGTCACACTGCTGGTGCTGTCACACCACTGGTGTTGTCACACTGGTGTCACACTGGTGTCACACCACTGATGTTTTCACACCACTGGTCTTGCCACATCACTGGTGTCGTCACACCACTTGTGTGCCACACCACTGGTGTTGTCACACTGGTGTCACACCACTGATGTCACACCACTGGTGTTGCCACATCACTGGTGTCGCCACATCACTGGTGTCGTCACACCACTTGTGTTGCCACACCACTGGTGTTGTCACACTGGTGTCACACCACTGATGTTGTCACACTACTGGTGTTGCCTTACACTGGTGTTGTCACACTGGTGTCACACAACTGGTGTTCTCACACTGGGGGTGTCACACCACTGGTGCTGCCACACTTCTGGTGTTGCCACACCCCTGGTGCTGTCACACCACTGGTGTTGTCAGCCACACCACTGGTGTTGTCAGCCACACCACCGGTGTTGTCACACCACTGGTGTTGTCACACCACTGGTGTTGTCACACCACTGGTGTTGTCACACAGGTGTTGTCACACTGGTGTCACACCATTGATGTCACACCACTGGTGTTGCCACATCACTGGTGTCGTCTCACCACTTGTGTTGCCACACCACTGGTGTTGTCACACTGGTGTCACACCACTGATGTTGTTACACCACTGGTGTTGCCTTACAATGGTGTTGTCACACTGGTGTCACACAACTGGTGTTCTCACACTGGTGTCACACCACTGGTGCTGCCACACTTCTGGTGTTGCCACACCCCTGGTGCTGTCACACCACTGGTGTTGTCAGCCACACCACTGGTGTTGTCACACCACTGGTGTTATCACACCACTTGTGTTGTCACACCACTGGTGTTGTCACACCACTGGTGTTGTCACACCACTGGTATTGTCACACTGGTGTCACACAACTGGTGTTCTCACACTGGTGTCACACCACTGGTGCTGCCACACTTCTGGTGTTGCCACACCCCTGGTGCTGTCACACCACTGGTGTTGTCACACCCCTGGTGTTGTCACACCATTGGTGTTATCACATCACTGGTGTTGTCACACCACTGGTGTTGTCACACTACTGGTGTTGTCACACCACTGGTGTTGTCACACCACTGGTGTTGTCACACCACTGGTGTTGTCACACCACTGGTGTTGTCACACCACTGGTGTTGTCACACTGGTGTCACACCACTGATGTTGTTACACCACTGGTGTTGCCTTACAATGGTGTTGTCACACTGGTGTCACACAACTGGTGTTCTCACACTGGTGTCACACCACTGGTGCTGCCACACTTCTGGTGTTGCCACACCCCTGGTGCTGTCACACCACTGGTGTTGTCAGCCACACCACTGGTGTTGTCACACCACTGGTGTTATCACACCACTGGTGTTGTCACACCACTGGTGTTGTCACACCACTGGTGTTGTCACACCACTGGTATTGTCACACTGGTGTCACACAACTGGTGTTCTCACACTGGTGTCACACCACTGGTGCTGCCACACTTCTGGTGTTGCCACACCCCTGTTGCTGTCACACCACTGGTGTTGTCACACCCCTGGTGTTGTCACACCATTGGTGTTATCACATCACTGGTGTTGTCACACCACTGGTGTTGTCACACCACTGGTGTTGTCACACCACTGGTGTTGTCACACCACTGGTGTTGTCACACCACTGGTGTTGTCACACCACTGGTGTTGTCAGCCACACCACTGGTGTTGTCACACCACTGGTGTTATCACACCACTGGTGTTGTCACACCACTGGTGTTGTCACACCACTGGTGTTGTCACACCACTGGTATTGTCACACTGGTGTCACACAACTGGTGTTCTCACACTGGTGTCACACCACTGGTGCTGCCACACTTCTGGTGTTGCCACACCCCTGGTGCTGTCACACCACTGGTGTTGTCACACCCCTGGTGTTGTCACACCATTGGTGTTATCACATCACTGGTGTTGTCACACCACTGGTGTTGTCACACCACTGGTGTTGTCACACCCCTGGTGTTGTCACACCATTGGTGTTGTCACATCACTGGTGTTGTCACACCACTGGTGTTGTCACACCACTGGTGTTGTCACACCACTGGTGTTGTCACACCACTGGTGTTGTCACACCACTGGTGTTGTCAGACCACTGGTGTTGTCACACCACTGGTGTTGTCACACCACTGGTGTTGTCACACCACTGGTGTTGTCACACCACTGGTGTTGTCACACCACTGGTGTTGTCACACCACTGGTGTTGTCACACCACTGGTGTTGTCACACCACTGGTGTTGTCACACCACTGGTGTTGTCACACCACTGGTGTTGTCACACCACTGGTGTTGTCACACCACTGGTGTTGTCACACCACTGGTGTTGTCACACCACTGGTGTTGTCACACCACTGGTGTTGTCACACCACTGGTGTTGTCACACCACTGGTGTTGTCACACCACTGGTGTTGTCACACCACTGGTGTTGTCACACCACTGGTGTTGTCACACCACTGGTGTTGTCACACCACTGGTGTTGTCACACCACTGGTGTTGTCACACCACTGGTGTTGTCACACCACTGGTGTTGTCACACCACTGGTGTTGTCATACCACTGGTGTTGTCACACCGCTGGTGTTGTCACAACACTGGTGTTGTCACACCACTGGTGTTGTCACACCACTGGTGTTGTCACACCACTGGTGTTGTCACACCACTGGTGTTGTCACACCACTGGTGTTGTCATACCACTGGTGTTGTCACACTGGTGTCACACCGCTTCATTATCTTCTGGAATTTATTAATAAAACTTTTCACAGAGGCCGCCTCAAAGTTTTTGATAATTATTAGGTAGTGGAGGCCTTGGTGCGGCTGTCTTCCTGAAGAATTTCTTTTCATTGTTTTGAAGTGTGTCTTTGTTGGTCTGTTTACCTACCAGAGATAATGATCTGGTCGTCCTAGTTAAGTGTATCGCACATCCGCCCTCACCTCAGCTTCTCTCTGTATAGGTTATTGCTTGAGTGTACTTCTCTTAGGCTGTGATCCGGGTACGTTGTACTGCAGATTGCTATATTTCGTTAGTCCCTCACTCTTCGTAGGTTCTGTTATCTACTAGTTCAAAGCAAACTTTTCACAAAGGCTCAGTAAGTTATGTGATATAGCGTCTGCACTCAACACAACCTCCGGGTCAGTATTTACAACTGAACATAAAGCCAATGTTCCCAGGTAACAAAATTTGTATTCTGAATTTGACACTGACAAATATGTAATGATGAAGCTAGCAGCCTTGACATAATATTCTTTCTGAAGCTGAATATTAGCAAATCAACCAGACCAGAAATACTTGTCAGAGTTATAAAAGAACACAGATGCCCAGCTGCTTACCCACTAACTGTAATGTTGTATTTAATAAACCACAGGAAGGTAGGGTACCAAGAGACTGGAAACTAGCAGATACTATGCCCATGTTTAAAAAGACGGATGTTAATCAGTCCGCTCCAACAAATAATATATCTTTGCCAAAACTCCCAGAACTATGTTTGCATCAATATCCTTAGATCAATTCTAAAAAGAAAAACAAGAGAGAGGCAACAGTTTTGGCAAGTTCTCAACTATTGTTTCATCAGCTTAACATCAAGTTCAGGTAAACAAGTGGCGATCTATTATTATGCATGAAATAATTTTCTGGAAAATAATGACGTAAGAACGGGACACCAGCATGGATTCCTCAGCACAAGATCTCGACTAACTTGTTCGAACTTTTCAACTACATGAAAGAAGCCCAACAAATGTTATGTATCTAAATTTTCAGAAGACCATCGACAAGGTACTCCATCAACGATTGATGGCCAAAATGACTGGTTAAATGATTGCCTCACAGACAGGAAACAGCATTGAACTCAACAGGGAGGTTTCCGAGTGCCTGGATGTAAAGAGTGGAATTCCCCAGGGATAGGTTCTTGGTTCAATCCTTCTCTGGAACAAAATTATTTTTAGGTAGCGCCTACGTCTAAAATAGCAAAATTTACAAATGACACTGCAGTGGAAAAAATGCAGAATCTAAAGAAGGTTGTTGGATCATTCATAGTGATCTGGGCAGGTTGGTGCTGTGGTTGGAGGCGTGAAGGATGAGTTTCAACGTAGTCACCTGTAGTAATGCAATTTGAGTATAACAAATACTGACACTTAATTATAAAATGCTTAACAACAAATTAACCGAGACAAGAGAAGAAACGAGCCTAGGAGTGATCACAAGCAACCACCTCAAAAATATTAAACAATGCCTATTTGCGAGCGGCACACCTGAGAGAATGCTAGTTTCTATAGCTACTGACTTCGAATACAAAATACATTCCATACTGACTTTCACTGGAAATAAATGGTATAAAATACTGACACAATGGAAAAATAAACACAGAAGCAGTATAATGTGATCCTTTATTGACAACATTTCGCCCACACAGTGGACTTTATCACGTCACAAACAGATCTACCTGGGTGAAAGGTACTTGAGTGTTTATAGGATGGACTCAGGTGGAGAATGCTGGGTAGGTTGGATCTGAACCTGCATGTGACAATCTTCCAAGTAGGGTGACAGAGGCTAGGACCCTCTGATAAAGACCACTGGGTGGGCGAAACGTTGTCAATAAAGAATCACATTATACTGCTTCTATGTTTATTTTTCCATTGACTTTCATTAATGCATATCTTTGATCACATCGTCAAAATTCTGTCCAGGTTTGGTTCCCAAAACACACAAAAGAAGAAGATATACTGGAGAGAGAACAGGAAAGAACTACCAAATTCGCACCATCACTCAGAAACAAACCTTGTGAAGAAAGGCTCAAAACACACAACCCCATTTTTTCTCTCATATTAAAGAGCGGAAACTTAGAGATCTCATTCAGACCTTGAAGATACTGAACAACTTTGACTCAAACATGAAGAACTTCCTGAAGTGCTGGATGAGTCTGTAACTTGAAACAATGAAACTGTGAGGTAAACGATACAACATGAACGCAAACAGATAATGTTGTAAACACGAAGACAATGCAATCATTCGTGAGCCAGCTGGACAAGTACTTGGCAAACATAGCATACAAGTAGATCCATCGTATCCTAGTGAGAGCTGCTAGTGCCTTTAATATAAATCTTTCAGTAGGATTGTTGGCTCAGAGTAAATTGTTTTATGTCATAGGACGTAGTAATTAAGTTACAGTGACCAGCAAGGTAAAGTGCAAGGTATGGCGAGGGAAGGCAGGAGAGAGATGTTGCCTGGAACACTCGCTGCCTCACTCAACTACTCGCTCAACCCACATTTAACTAATCACCCCAACTAACAAATACCAATTAACCCAACCAAACACTACCAACACCCCACCTCACAAACACTCATTACCACACATAACAAACACCAATCACACCACCTAACAAACACCAATCACCCCACCTAACAAACACCCATCACCCACCTAACAAGCACCCACCACCCCACCTAACAAACACCCATCACCCCACCTAGTAAACTCTCATCACCCCACCTAACAAACACCCATCAACCCACCTAACAAACTCCCATCATCACACATAAACTCCCATCACCCCATCTAACAAACACCCATCACCCCACCTCACAAACACTCATTACCACACATAACAAACACCCATCACACCACCTAAAAAACACCCATCACCCCACCTAACAAACACCCATCACCCACCTAACAAACACCCATCACCCCACCTAACAAACACCCATCACCCACCTAACAAACACCCATCACTCCATCTAACAAACACCCATCACCCCACCTAATAAACTCTCATCAACCCACCTAACAAACACCCATCAACCCACCTAACAAACTCCCACCATCACACATAACAAACTCCCATCACCCCATCTAACAAACACCCATCACCCCACCTAACAAACACCCATCACCCATCTAATAAATACCCATCACCCCACCTAACAAACACTCATCACCCTACCTAACAACCACCAAACACCCTACCTAACAAACACTCATCACCCTACGTAACAAACACCCACCATCCTACCTAACAAACACTCATCAACAAACCTAGCAAACACCCATCATCCTACCTAACAAACATCATCACCATACCTAACAAACACCCATCATCCTACCTAACAAACGCCAATCACCCTACCTAACAAACACCCATCATCCTACCTAACAAACACCCATCATCCTACCTAACAAACACCCATCATCCTACCTAACAAACACCCATCATCCTACTTAACAAACACCAATCACCCTACCTAACAAACACCCATCATAATACCTAACAAACACTCACCCTACCTAACAAACACCCATCATCCTACCTAACAAACACTCATCGCCCTACCTAACAAGCACCCATCATCCTCCGTAACAAACACCCATCATCCTACCTAACAAACACCTATAATCCTACCTAACAAACACCCATCATCCTACCTAACAAACACCCATCATCCTACCTAACAAACACCTATAATCCTACCTAACAAACACCCATCACCCTACCTAACAAACACCCATCATCCTACCCAACAAACACTCATCACCCTACCTAACAAACACTCATCACACTACCTAACAAACACCCAACATCCTACCTAACAAACACTTATCACCCTACCTAACAAACACCCATCATCCTACCTAACAAACACTCATCACACTACCTAACAAACACACATCACCCTACCTAACAAACACCCATCATCCTACCTAACAAACACCCATCACCCTACCTAACAAACACCCATCACCGCACCTAACAAACACCCATCATCCTACCTAACAAACACTCAACACCCTACCTAACAAACACCCATCATTCTACCTAACAAACATCCATCATCCTACCTAACAAACACCCATCATCCTACCTAACAAACACCCATCATCCTACCTAACAAACACTCATCATCCTACCTAACAAACACCTATCATCCTACCTAACAAACACCCATCACCCTACCTAACAAACACCCATCATCCTACCCAACAAACACTCATCACCCTACCTAACAAACACTCATCATCCTACTTAACAAACACTCATCACACTACCTAACAAACACCCATCATCCTACCTAACAAACACTCATCACCCTACCTAACAAACATTCATCATCCTACCTAACAAACACTCATCACACTACCTAACAAACACTCATCACACTACCTACCAAACACCCATCATCCTACCTAACAAACACTCATCACCCTACCTAACAAACACCCATCATCCTACCTAACAAACACTCATCACCCTACCTAACAAACACTCATCACACTATCTAACAAACACCCATCATCCTACCTAACAAACACCCATCATCCTACCTAACACCCATCATCCTACCTAACAAACACTCATCACCCTACCTAACAAACACTCATCACCCTACCTAACAAACACTCATCATCCTACCTAACAAACACTCATCATCCTACCTAACAAACACTCATCATCCTACCTAACAAACACTATCATCCTACCTAACAAACACCCATCATCCTACCTAACACCCATCATCCTACCTAACAAACACTCATCACCCTACCTAACAAACACTCATCATCCTACCTAACAAACACTCATCATCCTACCTAACAAACACTCATCATCCTACCTAACAAACACTCATCATCCTACCTAACAAACACTCATCATCCTACCTAACAAACACTCATCATCCTACCTAACAAACACCCATCATCCTACCTAACAAACACCCATCATCCTACCTAACAAACACCCATCATCCTACCTAACAAACACTCATCATCCTACCTAACAAACACTCATCATCCTACCTAACAAACACTCATCATCCTACCTAACAAACACCCATCATCCTACCTAACAAACACCCATCATCCTACCTAACAAACTCATCATCCTACATAACAAACACTCATCATCCTACCTAACAAACACCCATCATCCTACCTAACAAACACCCATCATCCTACCTAACAAACACTCATCATCCTACCTAACAAACACTCATCATCCTACCTAACAAACACCCATCATCCTACCTAACAAACACCCATCATCCTACCTAACAAACACTCATCATCCTACCTAACAAACACTCATCATCCTACCTAACAAACACCCATCATCCTACCTAACAAACACCCATCATCCTACCTAACAAACACTCATCATCCTACCTAACAAACACTCATCATCCTACCTAACAAACACTCATCATCCTACTAACAAACACCCATCATCCTACCTAACAAACACTCATCATCCTACCTAACAAACACTCATCATCCTACCTAACAAACACTATCATCCTAAACAAACACCCATCATCCTACCTAACAAACACTCATCATCCTACCTAACAAACACTCATCATCCTACCTAACAAACACCCATCATCCTACCTAACAAACACTCATCATCCTACCTAACAAACACTCATCATCCTACCTAACAAACACTCATCATCCTACCTAACAAACACCCATCATCCTACCTAACAAACACTTATCATCCTACCTAACAAACACTCATCATCCTACCTAACAAACACTCATCATCCTACCTAACAAACACTCATCATCCTACCTAACAAACATTCATCATCCTACCTAACAAACACTCATCATCCTACCTAACAAACACTCATCATCCTACCTAACAAACACTCATCATCCTACCTAACAAACACCCATCATCCTACCTAACAAACACCCATCATCCTACCTAACAAACACTCATCATCCTACCTAACAAACACCCATCATCCTACCTAACAAACACTCATCATCCTACCTAACAAACACTCATCATCCTACCTAACAAACACTCATCATCCTACCTAACAAACACCTATCATCCTACCTAACAAACACCCATCATACCTACACTATCACTACCTAACACACTCATCATCCTACCTAACAAACACCCATCATCCTACCTAACAAACACTCATCATCCTACCTAACAAACACTCATCATCCTACCTAACAAACACCCATCATCCTACCTAACAATCACTACTAACAAACACCCATCATCCTACCTAACAAACACTCATCATCCTACCTAACAAACACCCATCATCCTACCTAACAATCACCCATCATCCTACCTAACAAACACTCATCATCCTACCTTACCACCACCCATCATCCTACCTAACAAACACTCATCATCCTACCTAACAAACACCCATCATCCTACCTAACAAACACCCATCATCCTACATAACAAACACCCATCACCCTACCTAACAAACACCCATCACCCTACCTAACAAACACTCATCATCCTACCTAACAAACACTCATCATCCTACCTAACAAACACTCATCATCCTACCTAACAAACACTCATCATCCTACCTAACAAACACCCATCATCCTACCTAACAAACACCCATCATCCTACCTAACAAACACCCATCACCCTACCTAACAAACACCCATCATCCTACCTAACAAACACTCATCATCCTACCTAACAAACACCCATCATCCTACCTAACAAACACCCATCATCCTACCTAACAAACACCCATCATCCTACCTAACAAACACCCATCACCCTACCTAACAAACACCCATCATCCTACCTAACAAACACCCATCATCCTACCTAACAAACACCCATCATCCTACCTAACAAACACCCATCATCCTACCTAACAAACACCCATCATCCTACCTAACAAACACCCATCATCCTACCTAACAAACACCCATCACCTTACCTAACAAACACCCATCATCCTACCTAACAAACACCCATCATCCTACCTAACAAACACTCATCATCCTACCTAACAAACACTCATCATCCTACCTAACAAACACCCATCATCCTACCTAACAAAACATCATCCTACCTAACAAACACCCATCATCCTACCTAACAAACACCCATCATCCTACCTAACAAACACCCATCATCCTACCTAACAAACACCCATCATCCTACCTAACAAACACCCATCATCCTACCTAACAAACACCCATCATCCTACCTAACAAACACCCATCATCCTACCTAACAAACACTCATCATCCTACCTAACAAACACCCATCATCCTACCTAACAAACACCCATCATCCTACCTAACAAACACCCATCATCCTACCTAACAAACACCCATCATCCTACCTAACAAACACCCATCATCCTACCTAACAAACACCCTAACTCATCCTACCTAACAAACACCCATCATCCTACCTAACAAACACTCATCATCCTACCTAACAAACACCCATCATCCTACCTAACAAACACTCATCATCCTACCTAACAAACACCCATCATACTACCTAACAAACACTCATCATCCTACCTAACAAACACTCATCATCCTACCTAACAAACACTCATCATCCTACCTAACAAACACCCATCATCCTACCTAACAAACACCCATCATCCTACCTAACAAACACTCATCATCCTACCTAACAAACACCCATCATCCTACCTAACAAACACTCATCATCCTACCTAACAAACACTCATCATCCTACCTAACAAACACTCATCATCCTACCTAACAAACACTCATCATCCTACCTAACAAACACCCATCATCCTACCTATCACTACCTAACACACCATCATCCTACCTAACAAACTCTCATAATCCTACCTAACAAACACTCATCATCCTACCTAACAAACACCCATCATCCTACCTAACAAACACTCATCATCCTACCTAACAAACACCCATCATCCTACCTAACAAACACCCATCATCCTACCTAACAAACACTCATCATCCTACCTAACAAACACTCATCATCCTACCTAACAAACACCCATCATCCTACCTAACAAACACTCATCATCCTACCTAACAAACACTCATCATCCTACCTAACAAACACTCATCATCCTACCTAACAAACACTCATCATCCTACCTAACAAACACTCATCATCCTACCTAACAAACACTCATCATCCTACCTAACAAACACTCATCATCCTACCTAACAAACACTCATCATCCTACCTAACAAACACTCATCATCCTACCTAACAAACACTCATCATCCTACCTAACAAACACATCATCATCCTACCTAACAAACACATCATCTATCCTACCTAACAAACACTCATCATCCTACCTAACAAACACACATCCTCCTACCTAACAAACACTCATCATCCGTACACTAACTAAACACTCATCATCCTACCTAACAAACACCCATCATCCTACCTAACAAACACTCATCATCCTACCTAACAAACACCCATCATCCTACCTAACAAACACCCAACATCCTACCTCAACTACCTAACACACTCATCATCCTACCTAACAAACACTCATCATCCTACCTAACAAACACTCATCATCCTACCTAACAAACACTCATCATCCTACCTAACAAACACTCATCATCCTACCTAACAAACACTCATCATCCTACCTAACAAACACCCATCATCCTACCTAACAAACACTCATCATCCTACCTAACAAACACCCATCATCCTACCTAACAAACACTCATCATCCTACCTAACAAACACTCATCATCCTACCTAACAAACACCCATCATCCTACCTAACAAACACTCATCATCCTACCTAACAAACACTCATCATCCCCATTTTATCAATACTCTCCATCGTAAGTCTTTATTAAAATAATACTAATTAACGATTGTAGTAGTAATAGTAATAATAATAATAATAATAATAATAATAATAATAATAAGAAGAAGAAGAAGAAGAAGAAGAAGAAGAAGAAGAAGAAGAAGAAGAAGAAGAAGAAGAAGAAGAAGAAGAAGAAGAAGAAGAAGAAGAGGAAGAAGAAGAAGAAGAAGAAGAAGAAGAAGAAGAAGAAGAAGAAGAAGAAGAAGAGGAAGAAGAAGAAGAAGAAGAAGAAGAAGAAGATATTCCCACTCATCACCCTCTCAGTCAGTCAGCCTGCCAGTCAGCCAGCCAGTCAGTCAGCCTGCCAGTCAGCCAACGAGCCAGCCAGCCAGTCAGTCAGCCTGCCAGTCAATCAGATATGCATAGATGTAGTTGGCAAGCCTGCTGACACAGGTGAGGTTGGCAGGCCTACTGACACATGTGAGGGTGGCAGGCCTGCTGACACAGGTGAGGATGGCAGACCTGCTGACCCAGGTGAGTTTGGCAGACCTGCTAACATAGGTGAAGTTGGCAGGCCTGCTTACACAGATGAGGTTGGCAGGCCTGATTACACAGGTGAGGGTGGAAGGCCTGCTGACACATGTGAGGTTGACATTCCTGCTGACACAGGTGAGGTTGGCAGGCCTGCTGACACAGGTGAGGTTGGCAGGCCTGCTGACACAGGTGAGGTTGTCAGGCCTGCTGGCACAGGTGAGCGGGTTGCCATAGAGATGCTCACTGAGTTGCCAGAGGCTTTCATCAAGACTGTAAGGTACTGTGACTCCCCTGCTACCCTGCCACACTGCTACCTGGCACCCTGCTACACTGCTAGCCTGGCACCCTGCTAGCCTGGCACCCTGCTACCCTGGCACCCTGCTACACTGCTAGCCTGGCACCCTGCTAGCCTGGCACCCTGCTACCCTGCCACCCTGCTACCTGGCACCCTGCTACACTGCTAGCCTGGCACCCTGCTACCCTGGCACCCTGGCACTCTGCAACCTTACCGCCTTGCTACCTGGCACCTAGTTGCCCTGCTAGTCTGGCACCCTACTACCATGCCACCCTGCTACCCTGCTATCCTGTTAACCTGCCAACATGCTAGCCTGCTACCATACAACCCTGGCACCTTCCTAACATGGCACCCTGCTTCCATGGCACCCTGCTACCATGACACTCTGCTACCCTGTTGGCCTGGCAACCTGCTACCCTGCCACCCTGCTACCTGGCACCCTGCTACACTGCTAGCCTGGTACCCTGCTACCCTGGCACCCTGGCACTCTGCAACCTTACCGCCTTGCTACCTGGCACCTAGTTACCCTGCTAGTCTGGCACCCTACTACCATGCCACCCTGCTACCCTGCTATCCTGTTAACCTGCCAACATGCTAGCCTGCTACCATACAACCCTGGCACCTTCCTAACATGGCACCCTGCTTCCATGGCACCCTGCTACCATGACACTCTGCTACCCTGTTGGCCTGGCAACCTGCTACCCTGCCACCCTGCTACATGGCACCCTGCTACACTGCTAGCCTGGCACCCTGATACCCTTGCACCCTGGCACTCTGCAACCTTACCGCCTTGCTACCTGGCACCTTGTTACCCTGCTAGTCTGGTACCCTACTACCATGCCACCCTGCTACCCTGCTATCCTGCTAACCTGCCAACATGCTAGCCTGCTACCATGCAACCCTGGCACCTTCCTAACATGGCACCCTGTTACCATGGCACCCTGCTACCATGACACTCTGCTACCCTGTTAGCCTGGCAACCTGCTACCCTGGCACCCCGCAACCCTGCTTACCAGGCACCCTCCTACCCTGGCACCCTGGAACCCTGGCACCCAGACACCCTGCTACCCTGCCACCCTGTTACTCTATCACCCTGCTACCCTGACACCCTAACATTCTGCTACCCTGTCATCCTGCTATCCTGTCACCCAGCTACTTTGACACCCTGACACCTTGCTACCCTTGTCACCCTGCCACCCTAATACTCTGGCACCCTGCTATCCTGCCACCCTGCTATCCTGCTACCCAGCTTCCTACTACCCTGGCAAGCTGCTTCCCTGCTACCATGGCACCCTGCTATCTTGCTATCCTGGCACCCTGCTATCTTGCTACCCTGGTACCCTGCTACCCTACTATTCTGCTATCCTGCTACCTTGCCACTCTGCTACCCTGCTATCCTGCTACGCTGGCAAACTGCTACCCTGTTACACTGGCACCCTGCTATCCTACTCTGCCACAATGCTATCCTGCTACCCTGGCACACTGCTGTCCTGCTACCCCTGGCACCTTGCCACTCTGCTACCCTGCTAGCCTGCCACCCTGCTACCCTGCTACCCTACTATCCTGCTACCCTGGCACCCGGCTACCCTGATATTCTGCTACCCTGCCACGCTGGTACCCTGCTATCCTGATACACTGCTAGCCTGCCACCCTGCTACCCTGGCACCCTGTTACCCTACTATCCTGCTACCCTGGCACCCTGCTACACTGGCACCCTGCTACCCTGGCACCCTGCTGTCCTGCTACCCTGACACCCTGCTACCCTGGCACCCTGCTACCCTGGCACCCTGCTACTCTGGCACCCTGCTACCCTGGCACCCTGCTACCCTGGCACCCTGCTACCCTGGCACCCTGCTACCCTGGCACCCTGCTACCCTGGCACCCTGCTACCCTACTATCCTTCTACCCTGGCACCATGCTACCCTGACATTCTGCTACCCTGCCACCCTGCTAGCCTGATACACTGCTACCCTTCTACCCGGCACCCTGCTATCCTGCTACCCTGGCACCCTGCCACCCTGGCCCCTGCTACCCTGGCACAGTGCTACCCTGGCACTCTGCTATCCTAGCACTCTACTATCTTGCTACCCTGCTATCCTACTACCCTGGCACCATGCTTCCCTACTATCTTGCTACCCTGCCACCCTGCCACCCTATCACCCTGCTATCCTGCTACCCTGGCACCCTGCTCCCCTACTATCCTGCTACCCTTACACCCTGCAACTCTGCTATCCTGCTAACCTGCCAGCCTTCCACCCTGCTACCCAGATACACTGCTGCCCTGCTACCCTGGCATCCTGCTATCCTGCTACCCTGGCACCCTGCTTTCCTACTATCCTGCTACCCTGGCATTCTGCTACCCTGTTATCCTGCTACGCTGCCACCCTGCCACTCTGCTAGCCTGATACACTGCTACCCTGGTACCCTGCTAACCTGGCACCCCGCTACCCTGCTATCCTGCTACCCTGGCACTCTGCTATCCTGCTACCCTGGCATTCTACTACCCAGTTATCCTGCTACCTTGCCACCCTGCCACCCTGATACACTGCTACCCTGCTTCCCTGGCACCCTGCTACCCTCCTATCCTGCGACCGTGGCACCCTGCTACCCTGGCACGCTGCTACCCTGGCACCCTGCTATCCTGGCACCTTGCTACCCTGCTATCCTGCTACTCTGGCACAGTGCTATCCTGGCACCCTCTTACCTTCTATCCTGCTGCCCTGGCTCCCTGCTTTCCTGGTAACCTGCTACCCTGGCATCTTGCTACCCTGCTATCCTACTACCCTGCCACCCTTCTTCCCTGCTGCCCTGCTATCCTGCTACCCTGCTACCTTGACACCCTGCTACCTTGCCATCCTACTACCCTGGCACCCTGCTACTCTGCTATCCTGATACAGTTGCACCCTGCTCCCCTACTATCCAGCTACCCTATCATTCTGCTACCCTTCTATCCTGCTACCCTGATACCCTGCCCTCTGCTACCCTGATACACTGCTACCCTGCTACCCTGGCATCCTGCTACCCTGGCACCCTGCTACCCTGGCACCCTGCTACCCTGGCACTCTGCTATTCTTGCAGCCTACTATCCTGCTACTCTGGCACCATGCTACCCTGCTATCCTGCTACAGTGGCACCCTGCTCCCCTACTATCCTGCTACTCTATCATTCTGCTACCCTGTTATCCTGCTACCCTGCCATCTTGCCACTCTGCTACCCTGATACACTGCTACCCTGGCGCCCTGCTTTTTCTAGCATCCTACTATCCTGCTACTCTGGCACCCTGCTCCCCTACTATCCTGCTACCCTTGCACCCTGCAACCCTGCTATCCTGCTACCCTGCCACCCTGCAACCCAGATACACTGCTACCCTGGCACCCTGCTACCCTGCTATCCTGGTATATTGCTATCCTGCTACCTTGACATTCTGTCACCCAGTTATCCTGCTACCCTGTCACCCTGCTAACCTAATACATTGCTACCCTACTACCCTGGCACCCTGCTACCCTGCCACCCTGCTACACTGATACATTGCTACCCTACTACCCGGGCACCCTGCTACGCTGCTATCCTGCTACCCTGCTATTCTACTACCCTGGCATTCTGTTACCCAGTTATCCTGCTACCCTACTACCCTGGCACCCTGCTACCCTGCTATCCTGCTCCCCTACTATCCTGCTATCCTGGTATTCTCTAACCCAGTTATCCTGCTACCCTGCCTCCCTGCCACCCTGCTACCCTGATACACTGCTACCCTACTACCCTGTCACCCTGCTATCCTGCTACCCTGGCATCCTACTACCATGGCACACTGCTACTCTGGCACCCTGCTACCCTGGTACCCTGCTACCCTGGCACCTTCCTACCCTGCTATCCTACTACCCTGCCACCCTGCTTTCCTGCTGCCCTGCTATCCTGCTACCCTACTACCTTGACACCCTGCTACCCTGCCATCCAGCTACCCTGGCACCATGCTACCCTGGCACCATGCTACCCTGGCACCCTGCTACCCTGGCACACTGCTACACCCTGGCTCCCTGCTATCCTGGCACCCTGCTACCCAGGCACACTGCTACCCTAGCTCCCTGCTACCCTGGCACACTGCTACCCTGGCACACTGCTACCCTGACACCCTGCTACCCAGCTATCCTGCTACCCTGGCACCCTACTACCCAGCTATCCTGCTACCCTGGCACCCTGCTATCCTGCTACCAGGCTACCCTTGCACCCTGCTGCCCTGGCACACTACTACACTGGCACCCTGCTATCCTGCTACCCTGGCACCCTGCTACCCGGCTATCGTGCAACTTTGGCACCCAGCTACCCTTGCACCCTGCTACCCTGGCACATTGCTACCTTGGCACCCTACTATACTAGCACCCTGCTACCCTGCTAAATTGGCACTCTGCTACCCTAGCACTCTTCTACCCTGACACCCTGCTACCATGGCTCTCTGCTGCCCTGCTAAACTGGCACTCTGCTATCCTGGCACCCTGCTATCTTGGCACTCTGCTATCCTGGCACCCTGCTATCTTGGCACTCTGCTGTTCTGACACCCTGCTATCCTGGTTATATACATCACCATCTAGTTATATACATCAGCCTTTATGTTCTATACATCACCATTTAGTTATATACATCAATACCTAGGTTATATACATCACTATCTCTGTTACATACATCACCACCAAGATTATATACATCACCATCTAGGTTACATCACCATTTATGTTATATACATCACCATCTAGGTTACATCACCATTTATGTTATATACATCACCATCTATGTTATATACATCACCATCTATGTTATATACACCACCATCTATGTTATATACATCACCATCTATGTTATATACATCACCATCTATGTTATATACATCACCATCTATGTTATATACATCACCATCTATGTTATATACACCACCATCTATGTTATATACATCACCATCTATGTTATATACATCACCATCTATGTTATATACATCACCATCTATGTTATATACATCACCATCTATGTTATATACATCACCATCTATGTTATATACATCACCATCTATGTTATATACACCACCATCTATGTTATATACACCACCATCTATGTTATATACATCACCATCTATGTTATATACATCACCATCTATGTTATATACATCACCATCTATGTTATATACATCACCATCTATGTTATATACACCACCATCTATGTTATATACATCACCACCTAGGTTATATACACCACCATCTATGTTATATACATCACCATCTATGTTATATACATCACCACCTAGGTTATATACACCACCATCTATGTTATATACATCACCATCTATGTTATATACATCACCATCTATGTTATATACACCACCATCTATGTTATATACATCACCACCTAGGTTATATACACCACCATCTATGTTATATACATCACCACCTATATTAGTATTGTTTAATTTTCATACATATAAATTTTTCAAATTCTAGCTTTTTCACTTCATTTTTTTTTTCCGTGTTTATAATATGACTTTTTCTTACATTTCCTATATGCCTCTTTCTTTGCACTTCTTCTCTGCTATCTTTCTGATTTTCTAATTTTTTTTAAATTTCTAAATTGTCGTTTTTACATGAGTTGTTCCAACAATTTTTGACGGCAATATTTTGTGTGATGGAGACCATCACAACGATGTTTCACCTGGACAGTCTTCTCATAAGCTCATTAACATTTACACACATGCAAAAATAAATATGGGACGAGAAATAAACCGGATTTAACAACAAAGCCTGGTTTAAACCTTATTGTTTTAATTTTACCAGGTATATATATATGTATATTATATATATATATTATATATATTATATATATATATATATATATATATTTATATATATATATATGATTGAACTTTGTATAGAAAGGGGTTTAGTTATAGGTAATACATATTTTAAGAAAAAGAGGATAAATAAGTATACACGATATGATGTAGGGCGAAATGACAGTAGTTTGTTGGATTATGTATTGGTAGATAAAAGACTGTTGAGTAGACTTCAGGATGTACATGTTTATAGAGGGGCCACAGATATATCAGATCACTTTCTAGTTGTAGCTATACTGAGAGTAAAAGGTAGATGGGATACAAGGAGAATAGAAGCATCAGGGAAGAGAGAGGTGAAGGTTTATAAACTAAAAGAGGAGGCAGTTAGGGTAAGATATAAACAGCTATTGGAGGATAGATGGGCTAATGAGAGCATAGGCAATGGGGTCGAAGAGGTATGGGGTAGGTTTAAAAATGTAGTGTTAGAGTGTTCAGCAGAAGTTTGTGGTTACAGGAAAGTGGGTGCAGGAGGGAAGAGGAGCGATTGGTGGAATGATGATGTAAAGAGAGTAGTAAGGGAGAAAAAGTTAGCATATGAGAAGTTTTTACAAAGTAGAAGTGATGCAAGGAGGGAAGAGTATATGGAGAAAAAGAGAGAAGTTAAGAGAGTGGTGAAGCAATGTAAAAAGAGAGCAAATGAGAGAGTGGGTGAGATGTTATCAACAAATTTTGTTGAAAATAAGAAAAAGTTTTGGAGTGAGATTAACAAGTTAAGAAAGCCTAGAGAACAAATGGATTTGTCAGTTAAAAATAGGAGAGGAGAGTTATTAAATGGAGAGTTAGAGGTATTGGGAAGATGGAAGGAATATTTTGAGGAATTGTTAAATGTTGATGAAGATAGGGAAGCTGTGATTTCGTGTATAGGGCAAGGAGGAATAACATCTTGTAGGAGTGAGGAAGAGCCAGTTGTGAGTGTGGGGGAAGTTCGTGAGGCAGTAGGTAAAATGAAAGGGGGTAAGGCAGCCGGGATTGATGGGATAAAGATAGAAATGTTAAAAGCAGGTGGGGATATAGTTTTGGAGTGGTTGGTGCAATTATTTAATAAATGTATGGAAGAGGGTAAGGTACCTAGGGATTGGCAGAGAGCATGCATAGTTCCTTTGTATAAAGGCAAAGGGGATAAAAGAGAGTGCAAAAATTATAGGGGGATAAGTCTGTTGAGTGTACCTGGTAAAGTGTATGGTAGAGTTATAATTGAAAGAATTAAGAGTAAGACGGAGAATAGGATAGCAGATGAACAAGGAGGCTTTAGGAAAGGTAGGGGGTGTGTGGACCAGGTGTTTACAGTGAAACATATAAGTGAACAGTATTTAGATAAGGCTAAAGAGGTCTTTGTGGCATTTATGGATTTGGAAAAGGCGTATGACAGGGTGGATAGGGGGGCAATGTGGCAGATGTTGCAAGTGTATGGTGTAGGAGGTAGGTTACTGAAAGCAGTGAAGAGTTTTTACGAGGATAGTGAGGCTCAAGTTAGAGTATGTAGGAAAGAGGGAAATTTTTTCCCAGTAAAAGTAGGCCTTAGACAAGGATGTGTGATGTCACCGTGGTTGTTTAATATATTTATAGATGGGGTTGTAAGAGAAGTAAATGCGAGGGTTTTGGCAAGAGGCGTGGAGTTAAAAGATAAAGAATCACACACAAAGTGGGAGTTGTCACAGCTGCTCTTTGCTGATGACACTGTGCTCTTGGGAGATTCTGAAGAGAAGTTGCAGAGATTGGTGGATGAATTTGGTAGGGTGTGCAAAAGAAGAAAATTAAAGGTGAATACAGGAAAGAGTAAGGTTATGAGGATAACAAAAAGATTAGGTGATGAAAGATTGAATATCAGATTGGAGGGAGAGAGTATGGAGGAGGTGAACGTATTCAGATATTTGGGAGTGGACGTGTCAGCGGATGGGTCTATGAAAGATGAGGTGAATCATAGAATTGATGAGGGAAAAAGAGTGAGTGGTGCACTTAGGAGTCTGTGGAAACAAAGAACTTTGTCCTTGGAGGCAAAGAGGGGAATGTATGAGAGTATAGTTTTACCAACGCTCTTATATGGGTGTGAAGCGTGGGTGATGAATGTTGCAGCGAGGAGAAGGCTGGAGGCAGTGGAGATGTCATGTCTGAGGGCAATGTGTGGTGTGAATATAATGCAGAGAATTCGTAGTTTGGAAGTTAGGAGGAGGTGCGGGATTACCAAAACTGTTGTCCAGAGGGCTGAGGAAGGGTTGTTGAGGTGGTTCGGACATGTAGAGAGAATGGAGCGAAACAGAATGACTTCAAGAGTGTATCAGTCTGTAGTGGAAGGAAGGCGGGGTAGGGGTCGGCCTAGGAAGGGTTGGAGGGAGGGGGTAAAGGAGGTTTTGTGTGCGAGGGGCTTGGACTTCCAGCAGGCATGCGTGAGCGTGTTTGATAGGAGTGAATGGAGACAAATGGTTTTTAATACTTGACGTGCTGTTGGAGTGTGAGCAAAGTAACATTTATGAAGGGATTCAGGGAAACCGGCAGGCCGGACTTGAGTCCTGGAGATGGGAAGTACAGTGCCTGCACTCTGAAGGAGGGGTGTTAATGTTGCAGTTTAAAAACTGTAGTGTAAAGCACCCTTCTGGCAAGACAGTGATGGAGTCACATTAAAATTGATTATGTATGTTGATAATTCCCATTCCACTTTCCAAGGTATTGCTGAGAGGTTTACGAGGCGGGTGAGTCAGGAGACTGGTCAGTGTGCTGGTACTTACGATCTCCCGGGAACTTTGGGCTGGAGTCTGAAGATGTTTTCTCTAAGGGGCACCTAAGTTCCCCCGTCTTTTAGTAACATATTCATTTTTTTCACTATAATCTACGTTATCCATAATTACTATCGCATTTACTTTGTCTGTTTCTTCGTAAAACAAAGCAAATGCGATAGTGATTATGTATAAGGTAGATTATAGTGGATAAATGAATATGTTATTAGAAGACTGGGAACTTACGTGCCAGTTAATGTTTGGGTACAGTTACCTCCCTCATGAACCTCCTCTAAATCCACTCTGAGTCTACCTGGAGGGTGTTCTGGGGGTCAACGCCCCCGCAACCCAGTCCATGACCAGGCCTCCCGGTAGATCAAGGCCTGTTCAACCAGGCTGTTACTGCTGGCCGCACGTAGTGCAACGTACGAGCCACAGCCCGGCAGATCGGCTACTGACTTTAAGCATCTGTCTTGCTCCCTCTTGAAGGCAGTCAGGGGGGGGGGGATCTATTGGTGATTTCCTTTATGCTTAGTAAAGCGCAATTATTTTCGAAAACGGAAATTAAACAGCTCGTACTCTGAAGGTCTTTCCATGTGCTATTTTGCTATTTAATTTCGAAAATCCTTTTCAAACGCGTTTACGAAAAATTGAACAATATACGAGTAGTTGAGTTTTATAGGAGAGTTGACCGTAATAAAGAATAATCACTCATATGATGTTGGGAGACGACACCAACAAGTTGGTAAGACACCTGTGCAATAATTAGGTATCTTTATTACGAAACATTCCGCCTACACAGCAGGCTTCATTAGTCGAACACATCTTTACAGCAGATGTTGTAGAGATTTAAGAAGATGTAAACAGTCCATCACACCCGAAGAGGTAGTTTTGAGGTGGTGGCTGAGGGACTGACAGCCTCAAAATGATAACTAGATGTCAGGAAGACAGGTCCTCCTGAGAGAGAGAAAGAGAAAGAGAGAGAGAGACGGAGGGAGGGAGGGAGGGAGGGAGGGAGGGAGAAAGAGAGAGAGTCAAAGTACCACACTTGGTTCCACTTGGAGGACAGTGAGAAGTGAGCTTCTACACAACAAGACGGGTAGCCAACAGTAACTACACTCTGTAACCTTCTCCAGAACATCACTTCATCTGAGATCATTTATTCTCAGGATGACTCGAGTGTGGAACATGTTCGTAGAGCATAATAATAACGAAGTAAAGTCGGTTGACAAAATGAAATTGCTGGCCCACAGATGGCTCCACTTCCACAGCTCTTGGCTTGTGAATAAAGTTAAAAACCCTTACCCTAACCTTGTAAAACCCTGTGTAAGAGAGAGAGAGAGAGAGAGAGAAATAGCTTGTCAATAAAGCTAGGGATCCTTAACCTTGTCAAACCCTGTGTAAAAAGAGAGAGAGAGAGAGAGAGAGAGAGAGAGAGAGAGAGAGAAGTACAGCATAATGATGTCAACGAGATAAAGTCAGTTGATCAAATGAAAATGCTGGCCCACAGATGGCTCCAACTTCATCCTGTCCCGTACTTGTATGTCTCATAACAATAAAAATGCTTTCAAATGAGCTGATGTAGGTAACAGCTCTTAGCTTGCCAATAAAGTTAGGAATCCTTAACCTGTAAATAGCTGTCAATAAAGCTAGGGATCCTTAACCTTGTCAAACCCTGTGTAAAAAAAAAAAAAAAAAAAAAAAAGGTAAGGTAAGGGAACGCAAGGGAAGGTAAGGGAAGGTAAGGGAAGGTAAGGGAATGTAAGGGAAGGCAAGAGAAGGTAAGGGAAGGTAAGGGAAGGCAATGGAAGGTAAGGGAAGGCAATGGAAGGTAAGGGAAGGCAAGGGAAGGTAAGGGAAGGCAAGGGAAGGCAAGGAAAGGTAAGGGAAGGCAAGGGAAGGTAAGGGAAGGCAAGGGAATGTAAGGGAAGGCAAGGGAAGGTAAGGGAAGGCAAGGGAAGGTAAGGGAAGGCAAGGGAAGGTAAGGGAAGGCAAGGGAAAGTACGGGAAGGTAAAGGAAGGTAAAGGAATGTAAGGGAAAGTAAGGGAAGGCAAGGGAAGGTAAGGGAAGGTAAGGGAATGTAAGGGAAGGCAAGAGAAGGTAAGGGAAGGTAAGGGAAGGCAATGGAAGGTAAGGGAAGGCAATGGAAGGTAAGGGAAGGCAAGGGAAAGTACGGGAAGGTAAAGGAAGGTAAAGGAATGTAAGGGAAAGTAAGGGAAGGCAAGGGAAGGTAAGGGAAGGCAAGGGAAGGTAAGGGAAGGCAAGGGAAGGAAAGGGAAGGTAAGGGAAGGTAAGAGAAGGTAAGGGAAGGCAAGGGAAGGTAAGGGAAGGGAAGGCAAGGCAAGGGAAGGCAAGGGGGGTTAAGGGAAGGCAAGGGAAGCTAGGGGAAGGTAAGGGAAGGCAAGGGAAGCTAAGGGAAGGTAAGGGAAGGTAAGGAAAGACAAGAGAAGGTAAGGGAAGGTAAGGGAAGGCAAGGGAAGGTAAGGGAAGGCAAGGGAAGGTAAGGGAAGGCAAGGGAAGGCAAGGAAAGGTAAGGGAAGGCAAGGGAAGGTAAGGGAAGGCAAGGGAAGGTAAGGGAAGGCAAGGGAAGGCAAGGAAAGGTAAGGGAAGGCAAGGGAAGGTAAGGGAAGGCAAGGGAATGTAAGGGAAGGCAAGGGAAGGTAAGGGAAGGCAAGGGAAGGTAAGGGAAGGCAAGGGAAGGTAAGGGAAGGCAAGGGAAAGTACGGGAAGGTAAAGGAAGGTAAAGGAATGTAAGGGAAAGTAAGGGAAGGCAAGGGAAGGTAAGGGAAGGCAAGGGAAGGTAAGGGAAGGCAAGGGAAGGTAAGGGAAGGCAAGGGAAGGTAAGAGAAGGTAAGGGAAGGCAAGGGAAGGTAAGGGAAGGGAAGGCAAGGCAAGGGAAGGCAAGGGGGGGTAAGGGAAGGCAAAGGAAGCTAAGGGAAGGTAAGGGAAGGGAAGGGAAGCTAAGGGAAGGTAAGGGAAGGGAAGGTAATAGAAGGTAAGGAAAGACAAGAGAAGGTAAGGGAAGGTAAGGGAAGGCAAGGGAAGGTAAGGGATGGCAAGGGAAGGTAAGGGAAGACAAGGGAAGGTATGGGAAGGTAAGGGAAGGCAAGGGAAGGTAAGGGAAGGTAAGGGAAGGCAAGGGAAGGTAAGGGAAGTCAGTGGACTGGTGAGCCAGTGGACTGGTAAGCCAGTAGACTGGTAAGTCAGCAGACTGGTAAGTCAGTGGACTGGTAAGCCAGTGGACTGGTAAGTCAGTAGAGTCAGTGGACTGCTAAGTCAGTGAGCTGGTAAGTCAGTAGACTGGTAAGTCAGTGGACTGGTAAGTCAGTAGACTGGTAAGTCAGTAGACTGGTAAGTCAGTGGACTGGTAAGTGAGTAGACTGGTAAGTCAGTGGACTGGTAAGTCAGTGGACTGGTAAGTCAGTGGACTGGTAAGTCAGTGGACTGGTAAGTCAGTGGACTGGTAAGCCAATGGACTGGTAAGTCAGTGGACTGGTAAGTCAGTGGACTGGTAAGTCAGCTTGTGGTCTGTACAACCGGGTTCACTCCTAACACTGGTTGTGTTACTGAACAGTTTTCTTGCAGTTGTCACCACGCATGAACCTGGGTGTTCGTGCAACCACGTTTGTTGAACACGAGTCAACGGTCCATCTCCTCATTCCTTAGTATCTGCTGAAGAGGACCTCAACTGGAGGTCAGAACATACTGACTGTCTTTTTTCCTTAATTTTGTCTCAGGGACCTGGATAATAATATTCTCCTTTGGGTCCCATCCTAGGGATGAACTTCGAGATGAGCTGAGGTAAGATAGCAGAACCTAGCTTATAAATAAGCTGTGGAAGGTTAACACATCATAACCAGGTGGCCCGGTGGCCTGGTGGCTAAAGCTCCCGCTTCACACACGGAGGGCCCGGGTTCGATTCCCGGCGGGTGGAAACATTTCGACACGTTTCCTTACACCTGTTGTCCTGTTCACCTAGCAGCAAATAGGTACCTGGGTGTTAGTCGACTGGTGTGGGTCGCATCCTGGGGGACAAGATTAAGGACCCCAATGGAAATAAGTTAGACAGTCCTCGATGACGCACTGACTTTCTTGGGTTATCCTGGGTGGCTAACCCTCAGGGGTTAAAAATCCGAACGAAATCTTATCTTATCTTAACGATGTAGTATAGATCAAACTGTGGAAAACGACACTTATGTAGAGTTCAGGTTATTTATTAAAGAAAACGTTTCGCCTCGAGTAACTTTTTCAATCCTATTACAGAGAAAACTGAGACAGGAGTAGTGGCAGGAGTCAGGTGGAAAGTTGCGAGTGTAGTAGTAGTGGTGGTAGTTGTAGTAGTGGTTATAGCATTAATAGTGACAGTAATAGGAGTAATGGTAGTAATAGCAGTAGTATTGGTAGTAGTAGTAGTTAGAGTAGTAATAGTACTGGTGTTAATAGTAGCAGTGGTAAGAGTGGTAATAGTAATGGTAGTAGTTGTAGTAGTGGTGGTGATAGTAGTAGTAGTAGTAGTAGTGGAAGTAGCAGTAATAGTAGTGATGGTATTAGTAGTAGTGACAGTAGTACTAGTAGTAGAAATGCTAGTAGTAGTAGCACTATTGATGATAGTAGTAGTAGTAGTGGTTGTAGCAGTACATGTTTATTTCTACATCTTGCCGGTATCACTATATAATTTCTCAGTCTAGACCGAGGAAGGGAATTTGTACCATAACAACGACCACAACAACAACACCAAAAGAATGCTACGTAATAGGCCGCAGAGGCAACTAATGTGACATTTTATTGCGGCAATAAAGTGTGTACTAAGACCAAAAGAAGAGTTGTAACTATCTAGCGAAGAAGCTTTAATAATTTTGAAGATGAAGAAAAAGTGAAGGTTTAATCAGCCAGTAAGAGAGATTGAGTGCAGAATGAGAGAGTGAAACACAGGCAAGTTTGTGAACAGACGATGGGACGGTTCTGTATGTACTCAGAGAAAACACACACACACACACACACACACACACACACACACGCGGGACCAGGAGCTGAGTCTCGACCCCTGCAACCACAATTAGGTGAGTACACACACACACATTTTCAAGGCAGAATCAGATTGAAACAGGCTCCTGCGGGAGAAAGCACGACTAAGGGACAAATCGGACTACCAGAGATTGTACCTCGACCAAGACAGAACACAAAAAGAAAGGAGGATGCTGAAAGAGAGGGTGCAAAGATGCTAGGAGGACCGAGAGGCAAAGACGGAGATGAGCAGGAGGACCCAGACCCACGTGGAAGAGCAAACAACCTCCTTCAGAACAACCCACAGAAGGAAACCAACCACGGCAACCCCAAAGCAACCGAGCAATCTAAACCAAAACACCGACACTGAACCCTCTGCCCCCACCCTTTCATCACAAACCCTACCCCCCAGCAACTTCCCACACTCCCCGGCCAGGGCTTCCGCTCCCATAACCCCACCATTCTCCCCAGACCACAGTTTTAGAAAAGAAGTTGGAGGTTTGGTATATGAATGCGGATGGAATATCGAATAAATGTGAGGAGTGGCATGAAAGAATCAAGGAGACGTCCCCATACATCATAGCAGTCACAGAAACGAAACTCACTGGGATAACAGACGCAATCTTCCCACCCAGATATCAGAGCATGAGGAAAGATAGGAGCAGAGGGAGAGGAGGGGTTGCACTGCTCACTAAAAACCGCTGGCGATTTGAGGAAATAGAAGGACTAGACGAGATTATAGAAAAGGATTACATAGTAGGTACAATTCAGTCTGGGGGACATAAGGTAGTCATTGCAGTGATGTATAACCCGCCACAGAAATGCAGGAGGCCAAGAGAGGAATATGAAGAGAGCAACAGACCAATGGTGGACACACTAGCTGAGGTGGCCAGAAGAGCTCACTCGAGTAGAGCAAAGTTACTGGTTATGGGCGATTTCGACCACAGGGAGATTGATTGGGAAACCCTGGAGCCACATGGGGTCCCGAAACATGGAGAGCCAAGATGATGGAAGTGGTACTAGAAAACCTCATGCATCAACATGTTAGGGACACTACCAGAGAAAGAGGGGAGGATGAACCAATAAGACTGGACCTCGTGTTCAAGCTGAGTACATCGGACATTGAGGATGTCACATATGTAAGGCCCCTCGGAGCTAGTGATCACGTGGTTCTGAGCTCTGAATACATAGGGTTACAAGTGGAGAGGGTAACAGGAGAAGAATGGGAAAAGCCAAACTACAAAAGGAAGAACTACACAGGTATGAGGAACTTCCTGCAGGAGGTTCAGTGGGAAAGAGAACTGGCAGGAAAGTCAGTAAATGAAATGATGGACTACGTAACAACAAAATGCAAGGAGGCAGAGGAGAGATTTGTTCCCAAGGGCAACAGAAATAATAGGAAGACCAGAAGGAGTCCTTGGTTTACCCGAAGGTGTAGGGATGCAAAAACTAAGAGGACTAGAGAATGAAAAAAGTACAGAAGGCAAAAGACCCAGGAAAATAAAGAGATTAGTCGAAGAACCAGAAATGAATATGCGCAGCTGAGGAGGGAGGCCCAGCGACAGTACGAAAACAACATAGCATTGAAAGTTAAGTCTGACACGAAACTGCTGTATAGCCACATCAGGAGGAAGACAACAGTCAAGGACCAGGTTATCAGACTGAGGAAACAAGGTGGGGAGCTCACAAGAAACGACTATGAAGTATGTGAGGAGCTCAACACGGGATTTGAGGAAGTATTTACAGTGGAGACAGAAAGGACTCTGGAAAGACAGAACAGAGGGGTACACCAACAAGGGATATACCAAGACAAATTCGACAAAGAGTTGCAGCCCAGCCACCGTGGAGAGAAGACGTCGTCGTTCCAGCTCTTCTGCTGAGCAACTCTGAACACTGTTGCTCGAGAATTTACTTGGGTTATCCTGAGTAGTTCTTCACCAGAGCTGAGAGGAGACTTGCTTGCAGTCACTTCGAGCCCCATCCCATCAAGAGGGTAAGGCGGTGACTTGCTTGCTTGTTCACCCCTCTCATCCCCATCCCCCCATCCTTCCCCATCCTCCCCTCACCCATACATCAACACTGGCCCACACACTTAACACACTACATACATTGCTATCCTTCTGACTGTCCTATCTTCTTATTTTTCGGCAACTTCGCTTTGGCGAGTTAACACAAGGCATTTTGACCATCTGGTAGCCCGTGTGGTTTTTTAAAATCCAGCCGATCTTTGCCTTGGGCCCTTTCCCCTCACTACTCGAGGGTAGGCTATCTTAGGGGCTGACCTTCATAAGTCAGCTGAAATAGGATGTTAGGCTAACATTAAGGAAAGATACCTTTTTGTTAAGCAACTCCTCTGCCAGATGCACCTTCCCAGGCATCATGGCGAGGATTCGTGTAAGATTACGTATTAATGGAAATCAAATGTCCATAAAAGACATTCTCAATTGTATTTGCTCGAACTCAACTGTTGCTCCAGTGGATGTTTTTCAAACCCACGCTGGAGCAGTACTTCTCCTCTCTTCGGAAGAAGAGTTACTTCAACTCCTAAAGCATGATGTCTTGGATAAACTGAAGACTTCTGGTGTTATCCCAGTTGCACCTGACAGCTATCAAGCTCAGAGGACTGTGTTTGTGGCCAGAATCAACAGTTTTATGAAACAAAGCACTGTTAATGAAATTGTTGATAACATTAATGCTGAGAATTCTGACTTTAGGGCTGTAGAAGCACACAAATTCTCGAATCACAACAACAATAAGGTAACTTTAAAATTAATACTCGAGACACCTGAGGAGGCCAAACTTGTGTGTGAAAATGGCTTCAAATGTTTCAGTACCAGATGCACATCTGACCAAATTTCTATGGAACGTTTTATCAGTGTGACACAATGTTTCAAGTGTTATGCCTTTGGTCATAACAACAACAAATGCAGTATACAGGGGCAAATTTGTAGCATTTGCTCTGGCCAACATTCCTATCGTGATTGTACCAATAAAAATACACCTAAATGTGTCCTCTGTAATGGAAAACATCAGCTGTTTCTGCTATTTGTCCTGAAAGAAAAAAGGAAATGCAGAAAATTCTTGACGCCAAGAAACTGTCCACTTCTAAGAAGACCACTCCCCAGGCACCGCCAACCATGTCCCAAACTTCCTTCCCAGCTCTGCCTGGATCAAGTGGGACTCCTCAGGTCTCTACCAATGGTTCCAATGTTTGGAATTCTGCCCCTCTTGGAGAGCCCCAATCTAACCCTCACTTACAACAGACACAACAACAAGGTTCAGTCGCATCTCATGTGTCTCAGGTATCCACAGACGGGGATATAACGAGAGCACAACTAATGTACTTGGTGGCCAAAGACACAGCTGGTGGTGATATTCAACTCTGCTCTCGTGTTTTAAATGATCTGTTAAAGGCTAATGGGATCACTCCCATCATTATCCCTGAAAATGTGAAGGCCATTATGACCCAGCCTTCTCATAACAAGAAGTATGTACCATACTCTACATCTAAAAATAAGCCTAAGTCATCCCTGGCCCAGGGATCGCCCTCCTCGCAAACCCAGGTTGTCAACTCTCAACCCAATAAGTCAACACCTGAACATAACAATGCCCCAGAAAGTGGTGCCTACTCTCCCGCTATTGTAGCTGAACCTGTTGAACAGGAACTTTCCCAAGGTAACTCACCTTGCCTATCTAATATTCCCTTGGAGCCTACACAGTCTCCCATTAACTCTCACGAGCCTCTGCTTCCTGAAACTGAGAATAGCATACCTCAGTTTTATGATGATGACTCTAACGACTCTAATGAGTCTGTTAATATTACTGCCTCTAGTGAAGATGATGGCATTTTTAATACACAAGCATCCACGCAAAAGTTCCCTCCTCCCCTTGACGAGTCCAGCAGGGATAGTGTAGATACAACACATAACATTACTTGCAGGCGTTCAGAACGCAGTATACGAGCGAAGAATAAGCAATAATGGGGATTACAATCTTCCAACTTAATGTTCAACATTTCTTTAATAACCGTTACCTTCTTGAGGTTGAACTACATAACTACAATCCCGATGTTATACTTTTGAACGAGACAGCTGTAAGAGTTGATCAACATATTAAATTACGTGGATACTGTACTGTTGAAAAATCGAGAGGACCGTTTAGTGGTGTAGCCATCTTGGTTAAATTAGGATATACATTTAAAAATATTCATGTGGATGAAGATAACATTCTTGCAATAGAACTAACAACGTCGCATGGACAACTAGTGATAGGAACTGGATATTTTCCCCCGAGACAGCCATATATAGAGTCAATTCCTCTACATAGGATATTAAGCAGAAATATTCCAGCAATTCTAGCTGGAGATTTTAATGCTCATCACCCTGCCCTCTTCAACTGTGGAGCTGGTATTCCACTGGGTGACTTAAAAGGAAAACAACTCTTTAATATCATGACAGCTAGAAACTTGTCATTTCAAGGCCCATTCTTCAAATCGTACATTGGACCTCATCCAGGAACA
The DNA here is from genome assembly GCF_038502225.1 of Cherax quadricarinatus. Lineage (NCBI taxonomy): Eukaryota > Metazoa > Arthropoda > Malacostraca > Decapoda > Parastacidae > Cherax > Cherax quadricarinatus. The sequence goes on along the minus strand of NC_091302.1, from coordinate 34,092,667 downwards.
CCAGATATAGTACTGACAAACAGAGACTGTGACATCTTTCACTGTCGTATATCTCCTGGTGGAAATGTAGGATCTGACCATATCCCTGTTATAATACAACTACAAACTTCTCCATTTAGAATACCTGTACCTCCTAAACCCAATCTCAACACCCTAGGATTTGACCCCTTCAGGGCATATCTGGGTGAGGATGAAATTGTGTCTTTGGAAAATCTGCCTTCCAGTGCAATTGATGATGCAATCAGGTCCCTGCACAATCGAATAATTGAAGCTACCAATGCAACTTGCCAATTAGCTTCCACAAAGATATACCAGCAATATAAACCTACTAGAGAAATTAGAGACACTTTAAGAATTTATCAAGCAGAATGTCGAAGGCATCTTCAAACGCGACAACCACCAGCAGCTACACTGCACCGATTAAGGCACGAATTAATTAACATGATTAGTCAACACAAACGAGACATATGGAAATTTCTAGTTCTTCAAGCTAATCAATATAAACGTGAACCAGCAAAATTTTGGAGTAAGATCCGACAACTTTTAGGGGCAAAGCACAAGGCTCCTAACTACCTAGTTCATACCTTCACTGATGAGGATGATGAAGAAGTTGAAATTAAACTTGACGATCCACAGGACCAGGCTAATTTGATGGGTGATGTATGGGAGAAAATTCTCTCCCACAATAACAGTCGTCAATTTAATAATAATCATTATCAGTTAGTAAATGAATGGAGAGATGAGAACTTGGATGATCTACAACCACTACCTACCATCGATACTTCAACTCTTGAAGATACCCACCCGCTTACTAGACCTATTACATTACTAGAGATAAGTCAGGTTATTGGAAGAATGAGAAATAGAGCCCCTGGCCTCTCTGGAATAACAATGAAACAAATAAAGTACCTACCTAGAAATTGCAAACAGTCCTTGGTAAATATCTTTAATGCCATCTTGGCCTCAGGACATTTTCCAGTTGTTTTTAAGACTGCTAGAATGATCTTTCTTGCTATGCCCAATAAAGACATCCACCAACCTGGGAACTATAGACCTATATCTTTACTTGAAGTCACTGGAAAAGTTCTTGAGAAAGTCATTTCCAACAGATTGAATTACTATATGGAGTTTAATCACTTGTTTACTGAAAAACAATTTGGCTTTAGAACACATAGAGGTACCAATCATGCAATAAATGTTATTTTTGACACTGTAGCAAGTCTAAAACAGCAGGGCAATCTTGCCTTAATTGCCACCAGAGATGTTCATAAAGCTTTTGATAGCTTATGGCATGATGGCCTTATATACAAACTCATTGACCTACCAGACCATAACTGGACTTTTCTCAGAGTAATTTATAATTTCTTAACTCAAAGAAAAATCATTCCCACCTTTCATGGCAAGTCGACAGAACCTTTTATACCGACGGCTGGTGTCCCACAAGGTTCTTGTCTCAGTCCACTTCTGTTTAACATTTATGTGAATGACCTTCCTCAACCAGAGTTTAATGACACAATTGTGACACAGTTTGCAGATGATGTTATTCATGTCGTCTCATCAACTCCAGTAACAGGAAAATACAAGTATGAGAGAGTCATAGAAAAAATGAATATTGAACTTCGTCGAACATCTAATTGGGAGAAGAAATGGAGAATTACGACTAATCCTGACAAGGTCCTTGTTAGCACGATAGGATGTTTTGCATCAACCATCGAAGATAAAGGGGGTATCTCCATCAGAGGTACACCTGTAGCCATTAGAAACCCTAACAAGATCTTGGGATATGAAATAGACAGGCTGCTCCACTCAACATCTCATGTAACTAAAAAGATCAACACAGCCAAAGCCGGCCTTAGCAGTCTCTTTCGATTCAATCAAGCCCCTCAGCATGTCAAAAAACATCTGTATAAAATGATAATAAGACCTATACTTGAATACCCTTGTGTCCCAATGTCATTAACAACAAAGACCAACATGCTACGGTTACAAAGGGTCCAGAATAGAGCTCTTCGCTTTATTACCGATACCAGGAGGAGAGACAGAGTTAAAATGGCAGATTTACACACACAACAAGACATTACTGCCATAAATGTACGCCTTGACACTCTAAAAAAGAAACAACTTTATACAATGCAAGAACTATACATGCCAGATAGAGAACATCCTATACAAGTGATAAATACCACCGATTACACCATCAATACTCCGCCTCACAGGACTCAAAGAATGACTCTCCCACAGAGGGTTCGTCGTTTTATTCATAAAGATGATTACCCTCGACCCATGATTTTGAGTAACTTACCTGACGAAGAAGATTGGATACCACCAGAACCCTTCTATGTATACTGAGAAAATCATCGCCCCCAATTAGGGAGACATCTTAAATAACTTTCTAATGTAAAATTATGCTATTGACTATTGTTGGACACCACCATTAAGAAGCTATTGTCACGAGCTTAAATCCGGCCAGAAAATTATTGCCTTTCTTGTTGTATAAATATCCGTTGTGCAATCGCGAAAAAAAACAAAAAAAAAAAAAACAAAAAAAAAAAAAAAAAAAAAAAAAAAAAAAAAAAAAAAAAAAAAAAAGCAATTGCACCTTGTAAAACTACTACCAATTCAGAGTCATGTAGTTATATACCTATTATGTCTATGTGACTCTGATGGGTTAGTATTATACCTCTTAAAGAATATCTTATTCATTCACATACACTTTTTAATTTGCACCAAAGTGGTTGGGCCACTTACCTTTTATATCCTACCTCTCCCCCCCCCTCCAACCCTTTTCCAATATTTCCATCCTTACCCATCCTTCTTCCTTACCCATCTTACCAAAGCTCTGGTCATCAGAAGAAGAAGAAGGATATACCAACAAGTGTTGGATGAAATACACACAACTGAGTAGGTGAAGAGGTTGCTAAGTGACCTTGATATCTCAAAGGCGGTGGGACCGGACATCTCTCCGTTGGTCCTTAGAGAGGGATCAGAGATGCTGTGTGTGCCACTAACCACAATTTTCAACACATCCCTTGAAGACGGCAAACGTAGTCCCCATTTTTAAGAAAGGAGACTGAAACGAGGCACTAAACTACAGACCAGTATCACTGACGTGCATAGTATGCAAAGTCATGGAGAAGCTTATGAGGAGGAGAGTGATGGAACACCTGGAACGGAACAAGATTATAAACGACAACCAGCACAGATTCATGGAAGGCAAATCCTGTGTCACAAATCTACTTAAGTTTTACGACAAGGTAACAGAAGTAAGACACGAGAGAGAGGGGTGGGTTGATTGCATTTTCTTGGACTGCAAGAAGGCCTTCGACACAGTTCCTCACAAGAGATTAGTGCAGAAGCTAGAGGATCTGGCACGTATAACAGGAAGGGCACGGGAATGGATCAGAGAATACCTGACAGGGAGGCAACAACGAGTCATGGTACGTGATGATCACAGTGGGCGCCTGCGACGAGCGGGTTCCCACAGGGGTCAGTCCTAGGGCCAGTACTATTTTTGGTATATATGAATGACATGATGGAAGGGATAGACTCAGAAGCGTCCCTGTTCGCAGATGATGCGAAGTTAATGAGGAGAAGTAAATCGGATGAGGATCAGGCAGGACTACAAAGAAACCTGGACAGACTGGACGCGTGGTCCATCAACTGGATCCTCGAATTTAACCCCGCCAAATGCAAAGTATAGGCTAGGCGGCCAAAGACTTCAAACCTCACTCAAGGAGAAAGATCTTGGGGTGAGTATAATACCGAGCATGTCTCCGGAAGAACACATCAACCAGATAACTGCTGCAGCATGTGAGCGCCTGGCAAACCTGAGAAGAGCATTCCGATACCTCAGTAAGGAATAGTTCAAGACTCTGTACACCGTATAAGTCAGGCCCATACTGGAGTATGCAGCAGCAGTTTGGAACCCACACCTGGCCAAGCACTTCAAGAAATTAGAGAAAGTGCAAAGGTTTGCAACAAGGCTAGTTCCAGAGCTAAGGGGAATGTCCTACGAAGAAAGGTTAAGAGAAATCGGCCTGACGACACTGGAGGACAGGAGGGTTACGGGAGACATGATAACGACACAAAATACAGCGAGGAATAGATAAGGTGGACAGAGACAGGATGTTCCAGAGAGGGGACACATACACTAGGGGTCACAATTGGAAGTTGAAGACTCAGATGAGTCAAAAGGATGTTAAGAAGTATTTCTTCAGTCATAGAGTTGTCAGGAAGTGGAATAGTCTGGCGAGTAATGTAGTGGAGGCAGGAACCATACATAGTTTTAAGACGAGTTAGGAAAAAACTCACGGTTCAGGGAGAATGACCAAGTAGCGACCAGTGAAGAGGCGGGGCCAGGAGCTAGGACTCAACCCCTGCAACCTCAACTAGGTGAGTACAACTAGGTGAGTACAACTAGGTGAGTACACACACACACACACACACACACACACACACACACACAAGCACAGCCGTTGAGAGATAAGCACATTACCAGACCGACACATTTACATATATCTGTCTTACCTGTAAAGCTGATCGACTGACAGGAGAGTCGGGCCGTGAAGAGCTTCTGAGAGAAACGACCCTCGGCCGCCTCTCTGATCCCTTTGATCCCGGAATCACCAGCTGGATCCTCAGATGGAGAGAACCTTTCTGCAGTCTTCAGCAAGGAGTAGTCTCCAAGTGTAAGTTCCACTATCAGCCTACTCAAACAATCACAAATGACTAGTCTTTCCTCAAATGTTCCCAATGGGCCAGGTACAGACGGACCTTCCTGGAATAACACTGTAACTTAACTAGAGTGAAGGTCTGGTAGGAGCGTGAATGCGCTTCGCCTTATAATACAAATTATATTCCAAAATGAGTCAGTGATGTAGAGAAGTTTGTTGGGGCTACGAGTAAAAAAAAATTTAATATTTTCAGATAGTTTATAAAAACCAGGAAATGTCACATAAACCTCCGATAAAATGATTTTAAATTCAGCGTCTCTGAAAAAAAGGGGATAATTATATTAAGTTACGTATATTAATTATATTAAAGTAGGGTATATAAATTATATTAAGCAAAAGTATATTAATTATATTAAGCTAGGATATATTAATTATATTAACGTAGGGTGTATTAATTATATTAAGCTAGGGTGTATTAATTATATTAAGCTAGGGTGTATTAATTACTTTAAGCTAGGGTATATCAATTACTTTAAGCTAGGGTGTATTAATTACTTTAAGCTAGGGTGTATTAATTACTTTAAGCTAGGGTATATCAATTACTTTAAGCTAGGGTGTATTAATTACTTTAAGCTAGGGTGTATTAATTACTTTAAGCTAGGGTGTATTAATTACTTTAAGCTAGGGTGTATTAATTACTTTAAGCTAGGGTGTATTAATTACTTTAAGCTAGGGTGCATTAATTACTTTAAGCTAGGGTGTATTAATTACTTTAAGATGGGATATATTAATTACTTTAAGCTAGGGTGTATTAATTACTTTAAGCTAGGGTGTATTAATTACTTTAAGCTAGGGTGTATTAAATACTTTAAGCTAGGGTGTATTAATTACTTTAAGCTAGGGTGTATTAATTATTTTAAGCTAGGGTGTATTAATTACTTTAAGCTGGGGTATATTAATTACTTTAAGCTAGGGTGTATTAATTATTTTAAGCTAGGGTGTATTAATTATTTTAAGCTAGGGTGTATTAATTACTTTAATCTAGGGTGTATTAATTACGTTAATCAAGGGTGTATGAATTACTTTAAGCTAGGGTGTATTAATTACTCTCTGTCGAACATACCAACTAGATATTATGATAAGGTTTGTATATACGACGGTTATATACCTGTTATATGCCTGTTATATGCCTGTTATATGCCTGTTACATGCCTGTTATATGCCTGTTACATGCCTGTTATATGCCTGTTACATGCCTGTTATATGCCTGTTATATGCATTGTTTGTCTTACGTAGCTAGTGCTGAGGGCAGATGCTGAGTATAATATTCCTGAGTTACGAACACTGAGAGCAGCTGCTGAGTATAATATTCCTGAGTTACGAACACTGAGGGCAGCTGCTGAGTATAATATTCCTGAGTTACGAACACTGAGAGCAGCTGCTGAGTATAATATTCCTGAGTTACGAACACTGAGAGCAGTTGCTGAGTATAATATTCCTGAGTTACGAACACTGAGGGCAGCTGCTGAGTATAATATTCCTGAGTTACGAACACTGAGAGCAGCTGCTGAGTATAATATTCCTGAGTTACGAACATTAACACTGAGAGCAGCTGCTGAGTATAATATTCCTGAGTTACGAACACTGAGAGCAGCTGCTGAGTATAATATTCCTGAGTTACGAACACTGAGAGCAGCTGCTGCTGAGAACACTGAGAGCAGCTGCTGAGTATAATATTCCTGAGTTACGAACACTGAGAGCAGCTGCTGAGTATAATATTCCTGAGTTACGAACACTGAGAGCAGCTGCTGAGTATAATATTCCTGAGTTACGAACACTGAGAGCAGCTGCTGAGTATAATATTCCTGAGTTACGAACACTGAGGGCAGCTGCTGAGTATAATATTCCTGAGTTACGAACACTGAGAGCAGCTGCTGAGTATAATATTCCTGAGTTACGAACACTGAGAGCAGCTGCTGAGTATAATATTCCTGAGTTACGAACACTGAGAGCAGCTGCTGAGTATAATATTCCTGAGTTACGAACACTGAGAGCAGCTGCTGAGTATAATATTCCTGAGTTACGAACACTGAGGGCAGCTGCTGAGTATAATATTCCTGAGTTACGAACACTGAGGGCAGCTGCTGAGTATAATATTCCTGAGTTACGAACACTGAGAGCAGTTGCTGAGCATAATATTCCTGAGTTACGAACACTGAGAGCAGCTGCTGAGTATAATATTCCTGAGTTACGAACACTGAGAGCAGCTGCTGAGTATAATATTCCTGAGTTACGAACACTGAGAGCAGCTGCTGAGTATAATATTCCTGAGTTACGAACACTGAGAGCAGCTGCTGAGTATAATATTCCTGAGTTACGAACACTGAGAGCAGCTGCTGAGTATAATATTCCTGAGTTACGAACACTGAGAGCAGCTGCTGAGTATAATATTCCTGAGTTGCGAACACTGAGATCAGCTGCTGAGTATAATATTCCTGAGTTACGAACACTGAGAGCAGTTGCTGAGTATAATATTCCTGAGTTACGAACACTGAGAGCAGCTGCTGAGTATAATATTGCTGAGTTACGAACACTGAGAGCAGCTGCTGAGTATAATATTCCTGATTTACGAACACTGAGAGCAGCTGCTGAGTATAATATTCCTGAGTTACGAACACTGAGAGCAGCTGCTGAGTATAATATTCCTGAGTTACGAACACTGAGAGCAGCTGCTGAGTATAATATTCCTGAGTTACGAACACTGAGAGCAGTTGCTGAGTATAATATTCCTGAGTTACGAACACTGAGAGCAGTTGCTGAGTATAATATTCCTGAGTTACGAACACTGAGAGCAGCTGCTGAGTATAATATTCCTGAGTTACGAACACTGAGAGCAGCTGCTGAGTATAATATTCCTGAGTTACGAACACTGAGAGCAGCTGCTGAGTATAATATTCCTGAGTTACGAACACTGAGAGCAGCTGCTGAGTATAATATTGCTGAGTTACGAACACTGAGAGCAGCTGCTGAGTATAATATTCCTGAGTTACGAACTCTGAGAGCAGCTGCTGAGTATAATATTGAGAGCAGCTGCTGAGTTACGAACACTGAGAGCAGCTGCTGAGTATAATATTCCTGAGTTACGAACACTGAGAGCAGCTGCTGAGTATAATATTCCTGAGTTACGAACACTGAGAGCAGCTGCTGAGTATAATATTCCTGAGTTACGAACACTGAGAGCAGCTGCTGAGTATAATATTCCTGAGTTACGAACTGAGTATAATATTCCTGAGAGCAGCTGCTGAGTAGAATATTCCTGAGTTACGAACACTGAGAGCAGCTGCTGAGTATAATATTCCTGAGTTACGAACACTGAGAGCAGCTGCTGAGTATAATATTCCTGAGTTACGAACACTGAGAGCAGCTGCTGAGTATAATATGCTGAGTATAATATTCCTGAGTTACGAACACTGAGAGCAGTTGCTGCTGAGTTACGAACACTGAGAGCAGTTGCTGAGTATAATATTCCTGAGTTACGAACACTGAGAGCAGCTGCTGAGTATAATATTCCTGAGTTACGAACACTGAGAGCAGTTGCTGAGTATAATATTCCTGAGTTACGAACACTGAGAGCAGCTGCTGAGTATAATATTGCTGAGTTACGAACACTGAGAGCAGCTGCTGAGTATAATATTGCTGAGTTACGAACACTGAGAGCAGCTGCTGAGTATAATATTCCTGAGTTACGAACTCTGAGAGCAGTTGCTGAGTATAATATTCCTGAGTTACGAACACTGAGAGCAGCTGCTGAGTATAATATTCCTGAGTTACGAACACTGAGAGCAGCTGCTGAGTATAATATTGCTGAGTTACGAACACTGAGAGCAGCTGCTGAGTATAATATTCCTGAGTTACGAACACTGAGAGCAGCTGCTGAGTATAATATTCCTGAGTTACGAACACTGAGAGCAGTTGCTGAGTATAATATTCCTGAGTTACGAACACTGAGAGCAGTTGCTGAGTATAATATTCCTGAGTTACGAACACTGAGAGCAGTTGCTGAGTATAATATTCCTGAGTTACGAACACTGAGAGCAGTTGCTGAGTATAATATTCCTGAGTTACGAACACTGAGAGCAGTGATAACCTCTCTGAGCCACAAGTTTAGTGTAATATGTTAGGTTATTATTATGATAGTCAAGTAGGGTTCATACAGCGCCTGGGAAATGGGAGGAAATAATTGTTTATCTTAGGAAATGGTGAGTAGCTTCATTTCCTCCCATCAATGATTCATCAGCGAGATTGAAACTGCATCAAGGTGCTTCCCACCTCCACCCTGACCCTGCGTCAGACAAGGTGGTGCTTCCCACCTCCACCCTGACCCTGCGTCAGACAAGGTGGTGCTTCCCACCTCCACCCTGACCCTGCGTCAGACAAGGTGGTGCTTCCCACCTCCACCCTGACCCTGCGTCAGACAAGGTGGTGCTTCCCACCTCCACCCTGACCCTGCGTCAGACAAGGTGGTGCTTCCCACCTCCACCCTGACCCTGCGTCAGACAAGGTGGTGCTTCCCACCTCCACCCTGACCCTGCGTCAGACAAGGTGGTGCTTCCCACCTCCACCCTGACCCTGCGTCAGACAAGGTGGTGCTTCCCACCTCCACCCTGACCCTGCGTCAGACAAGGTGGTGCTTCCCACCTCCACCCTGACCCTGCGTCAGACAAGGTGGTGCTTCCCACCTCCACCCTGACCCTGCGTCAGACAAGGTGGTGCTTCCCACCTCCACTCTGACCCTGCGTCAGACAAGGTGGTGCTTCCCACCTCCACCCTGACCCTGCGTCAGACAAGGTGGTGCTTCCCACCTCCACCCTGACCCTGCGTCAGACAAGGTGGTGCTTCCCACCTCCACCCTGACCCTGCGTCAGACAAGGTGGTGCTTCCCACCTCCACCCTGACCCTGCGTCAGACAAGGTGGTGCTTCCCACCTCCACCCTGACCCTGCGTCAGACAAGGTGGTGCTTCACACCTCCACCCTGACCCTGCGTCAGACAAGGTGGTGCTTCACACCTCCACTCTGACCCTGCGTCAGACAAGGTGGTGCTTCCCACCTCCACTCTGACCCTGCGTCAGACAAGGTAGTGCTTCACACCTCCACTCTGACCCTGCGTCAGACAAGGTGGTGCTTCCCACCTCCACCCTGACCCTGCGTCAGACAAGGTGGTGCTTCCCACCTCCACCCTGACCCTGCGTCAGACAAGGTAGTGCTTCACACCTCCACTCTGACCCTGCGTCAGACAAGGTGGTGCTTCACACCTCCACTCTGACCCTGCGTCAGACAAGGTGGTGCTTCACACCTCCACTCTGACCCTGCGTCAGACAAGGTAGTGCTTCACACCTCCACTCTGACCCTGCGTCAGACAAGGTGGTGCTTCCCACCTCCACCCTGACCCTGCGTCAGACAAGGTGGTGCTTCCCACCTCCACCCTGACCCTGCGTCAGACAAGGTGGTGCTTCACACCTCCACCCTGACCCTGCGTCAGACAAGGTGGTGCTTCCCACCTCCACCCTGACCCTGCGTCAGACAAGGTGGTGCTTCCCACCTCCACCCTGACCCTGCGTCAGACAAGGTGGTGCTTCACACCTCCACTCTGACCCTGCGTCAGACAAGGTGGTGCTTCCCACCTCCACCCTGACCCTGCGTCAGACAAGGTGGTGCTTCCCACCTCCACCCTGACCCTGCGTCAGACAAGGTGGTGCTTCCCACCTCCACCCTGACCCTGCGTCTGACAAGGTGGTGCTTCACACCTCCACTCTGACCCTGCGTCAGACAAGGTGGTGCTTCCCACCTCCACCCTGACCCTGCGTCAGACAAGGTGGTGCTTCCCACCTCCACCCTGACCCTTCGTCAGACAAGGTAGTGCTTCACACCTCCACTCTGACCCTGCGTCAGACAAGGTGGTGCTTCCCACCTCCACCCTGACCCTGCGTCAGACAAGGTGGTGCTTCCCACCTCCACCCTGACCCTGCGTCAGACAAGGTGGTGCTTCCCACCTCCACCCTGACCCTGCGTCAGAGAAGGTGGTGCTTCCCACCTCCACCCTGACCCTGCGTCTGACAAGGTGGTGCTTCCCACCTCCACCCTGACCCTGCGTCAGACAAGGTGGTGCTTCCCACCTCCACCCTGACCCTGCGTCTGACAAGGTGGTGCTTCCCACCTCCACCCTGACCCTGCGTCTGACAAGGTGGTGCTTCCCACCTCCACCCTGACCCTGCGTCTGACAAGGTGGTGCTTCCCACCTCCACCCTGACCCTGCGCCTGACAAGGTTGTGCTTCCCACCTCCCCTCTGACCCTGCGTCAGACAAGGTTGTGCTTCACACATCCACTCTGACCCTGCGTCTGACAAAGTGGTGCTTCCCACCTCCACTCTGACCCTGCGTCTGACAAGGTGGTGCTTCCCACCTCCACTCTGACCCTGCGTCAGGCAAGGTTGTGCTTCCTACCTCCACTCTGACCCTGCGTCTGACAAGGTGGTGCTTCCCACCTCCACTCTGATCCTGCGTCAGACAAGGTGGTGCTTCCCACCTCCACTCTGACCCTGCGTCTGACAAGGTGGTTCTTCCCACCTCCATTCTGACCCTGCGTCAGACAAGGTGGTGCTTCCCACCTCCACTCTGATCCTGCGTCAGACAAGGTGGTGCTTCCCACCTCCACTCTGATCCTGCGTCAGACAAGGTGGTGCTTCCCACCTCCACTCTGACCCTGCGTCAGACAAGATGGTGCTTCCCACCTCCACTCTGATCCAGCGTCAGACAAGGTGGTGCTTCCCACCTCCACTCTGATCCTGCGTCAGACAAGGTTGTGCTTCCCACCTCCACTCTGATCCTGCGTCAGACAAGGTTGTGCTTCCTACCTCCACTCTGACCCTGCGTCAGACAAGGTTGTGCTTCCCACTTCCACTCTTACCCTGCGTCAGACAAGGTGGTGCTTCCCACCTCCACTCTGATCCAGCGTCAGACAAGGTGGTGCTTCCCACCTCCACTCTGACCCTGCGTCAGACAAGGTGGTGCTTCCCACCTCCACTCCGTCCCTGCGTCAGACAAGGTGGTGCTTCCCACCTCCACTCCGACCCTGCTTGAGACAAGGTGGTGCTTCCCACCTCCACTCTTACCCTGCGTCAGACAAGGTTGTGCTTCCCACCTCCACTCTGATCCTGCGTCAGACAAGGTGGTGCTTCCCACCTTCACCCTGACCCTGCGTCAGACAAGGTTGTGCTTCCCACCTCCACTCTGACCCTGCGTCAGACAAGGTGGTGCTTCCTACCTCCACTCCGACCCTGCGTCAGACAAGGTTGTGCTTCCCACCTCCACTCTGACCCTGCGTCAGACAAGGTGGTGCTTCCCACCTCCACTCCGTCCCTGCGTCAGACAAGGTGGTGCTTCCCACCTCCACCCTGACCCTGCGTCAGACAAGGTTGTGCTTCCCACCTCCACTCTGATCCTGCGTCAGACAAGGTGGTGCTTCCTACCTCCACTCTGATCCTGCGTCAGACAAGGTTGTGCTTCCCACCTCCACTCTGATCCTGCGTCAGACAAAGTTGTGCTTCCCACCTCCACTCTGATCCTGCGTCAGACAAGGTGGTGCTTCCCACCTCCACTCCGACCCTGCGTCAGACAAGGTGGTGCTTCCCACCTCCACTCCGTCCCTGCGTCAGACAAGGTTGTGCTTCCCACCTCCACTCTGATCCTGCGTCAGACAAGGTGGTGCTTCCCACCTCCACTCCGTCCCTGCGTCAGACAAGGTGGTGCTTCCCACCTCCACTCTGATCCTTCGTCAGACAAGGTGGTGCTTCCCACCTCCACTCCGTCCCTGCGTCAGACAAGGTTGTGCTTCCCACCTCCACTCTGATCTTGCGTCAGACAAGGTGGTGCTTCCCACCTCCACTCTGATCCTGCGTCAGACAAGGTGGTGCTTCCCACCTCCACTCCGTCCCTGCGTCAGACAAGGTTGTGCTTCCCACCTCCACTCTGATCTTGCGTCAGACAAGGTGGTGCTTCCCACCTCCACTCTGATCCTGCGTCAGACAAGGTGGTGCTTCCCACCTCCACTCCGTCCCTGCGTCAGACAAGGTTGTGCTTCCCACCTCCACTCCGTCCCTGCGTCAGACAAGGTGGTGCTTCCCACCTCCACTCCGACCCTGCGTCAGACAAAGTGGTGCTTCCCACCTCCTCTCCGTCCCTGCGTCAGACAAGGTGGTGCTTCCCACCTCCACTCCGACCATGCGTCAGACAAAGTGGTGCTTCCCACCTCCACTCCGACCCTGCGTCAGACAAGGTGGTGCTTCCCACCTCCACTCCGTCCCTGCGTCAGACAAGGTGGTGCTTCCCACCTCCACTCAGGAAAGACAGCCAGAGGTTGAGTATAAGTAATGTTTCCCGTGACTTTGTTTCCTAGTTTTCCTTCAGCAAGCATTATTATCCTCTTGGACTTCTCATGAATGAAGTTATCCCTGGGAACACTTTCTTTGATCAGTGTCTTCTGCGATCACTAATATTAGTCGACGGCAACTCTTGTTATTAATAACAACAGCGCTTCTGCCACTGTTGTCAAACAGCTCTCAGTAGCTTGTTAGCGAATAACAATACTTTTCTTGCTTTATGTCGTAGTATATATGTGTGTGTGTATATATATATATATATATATATATATATATATATATATATATATATATATATATATATATATATATATATATATATATATATATATATATATATATATATATATTTATATATATATATATATATATATATATGCAATAAGATCACAGTAAACAGGTGATTTCAAAATATGCAAAACAACCACTCTGAAAGAATAGAGAAATTCCAAGCGCTTTCGTGACTACTCACATTATCAAGGAACTATGCATATATATATATATATATATATATATATATATATATATATATATATATATATATATATATATATATATATATATATATATATATATATATATATATATATATATATATATATATATATATATATATATATATATATATATATATATATATATATATATATATATACAACAGAGATAACAACTCAGAGCTACATCTCGAATACTTCGTCCAGTTCCCCGGCGGTTGGCCTCGTTCCCAGAGTGCTGCAAGCATTTTCCCTCTGGATAACAACACTGAGTCTCTGAAAGAGGAAGCTGGCTGCTCTGTGATCCTTGGTTTCTGTGGTGAGTTTTTACCCAGCTCTTTGAGGAACTTTAAAGAACACTTGCCCCATGCTCCAAGGGTCTCCTACTGGGATGAAATTATAGCAAGAGGGAAGGTCTTCGTATTTGCGGAATTTTTGGGTCTCCCTTCAGCTTCAGAGTATGGCAAGTAGGTGTCCGGCAATGTGGCGGCACAGGTGTAGTCCCAGGCAATCTTCTTACCATCCTTCCAGAGTAGCATAGTGGCTCCATCAGGACGCTTTTGACTTCCGTCAGACTTCTGCACTTGGGGTTCCCGTTGAGCTGGGGAACGGGCTGTGGCGAGGCTTCCCTTTATGATATCGTTGACCTCCTCATGTCTGGCATACTTCCCTTCTGCTGTGTGACACATTAGACCACGAAGCCCGAATTCATCAGCTGTCCCCTTGCCGCAAATACACCTATGTTCGGTGAGTATGGGTGTAGCTAGGCGAAGAGCAACACCAATCCGAATGGCCTGTGGGTCGAGTCGAGTGCCCAAGGAGGCAGTGGGAACAGCGTGTTCGTGTATGTGTAGTGTGACCTAAGTGTAAGTAGAAGTAGCAAGACGTACCTAAAATCTTGCATGTTTGTGAGACAGAAAAAAGACACCAGCAATCCTACCATCATTTAAAACAATTACAGTCTCTCGTTTTACACTCACTTGGCAGGACGGTAGTACCTCCCTGGGTGGTTGCTGTCTACCAACCTACTACCTAGGATATATATATATATATATATATATATATATATATATATATATATATATATATATATATATATATATATATATATACATACATATACATATATATATATATATATATATATATATATATATATATATATATATATATATATATATATATATATATATATATATATATATGCAAAACAACCACTCTGAAAGAATAGAGAAATTCCAAGCGCTTTCGTGACTACTCACATTATCAAGGAACTATAGTTCCTTGATAATGTGAGTAGTCACGAAAGCGCTTGGAATTTCTCTATTCTTTCAGAGTGGTTGTTTTGCATATTCTGAAATCACCTGTTTACTCTGATCTTATTGCATATATATATATATATATATATATATATATATATATATATATATATATATATATATATATATATATATATATATATATATATATATATATATATATATATATATATATATATATATATATATATATATATATATATATATATATATATATATGTAGGTAGGTAGTAGGTAGTAGGTTGGTAGACAGCAACCACCCAGGGAAGTACTACCGTCCTGCCAGATGACTGTGAAACAGAAACCTGTAACTGTTTTGCATGATGGTAGGATTGCTGGTTTCTTTTTCTGTCTCATAAACACGCTAGATAACAGGGATATCTTGCTACTCCTACTTACACTTTGGTCACACTTCACAGACACGCACATGCATATATATATACATACATCTAGGTTTTTCTCCTTTTTCTAAATAGCTCTTGTTCTTCTTTATTTCTTCTATTGTCCATGGGGAAGTGGAAAAGAATCTTTCCTCCGTAAGCCATGCGTGTCGTATGAGGCGACTAAAATGCCGGGAGCAATGGGCTAGTAACCCCTTCTCCTGTAGACACTTACTAAAAAAGAGAAGAAGAAAAACTTTATAAAACTGGGATGCTTAAATGTGCGTGGATGTAGTGCGGATGACAAGAAACAGATGATTGCTGATGTTATGAATGAAAAGAAGTTGGATGTCCTGGCCCTAAGCGAAACAAAGCTGAAGGGGGTAGGAGAGTTTCAGTGGGGGGAAATAAATGGGATTAAATCTGGAGTATCTGAGAGAGTTAGAGCAAAGGAAGGGGTAGCAGTAATGTTAAATGATCAGTTATGGAAGGAGAAAAGAGAATATGAATGTGTAAATTCAAGAATTATGTGGATTAAAGTAAAGGTTGGATGCGAGAAGTGGGTCATAATAAGCGTGTATGCACCTGGAGAAGAGAGGAATGCAGAGGAGAGAGAGAGATTTTGGGAGATGTTAAGTGAATGTATAGGAGCCTTTGAACCAAGTGAGAGAGTAATTGTGGTAGGGGACCTGAATGCTAAAGTAGGAGAAACTTTTAGAGAGGGTGTGGTAGGTAAGTTTGGGGTGCCAGGTGTAAATGATAATGGGAGCCCTTTGATTGAACTTTGTATAGAAAGGAGTTTAGTTATAGGTAATACATATTTTAAGAAAAAGAGGATAAATAAGTATACAAGAGATGATGTAGGGCGAAACGACAGTAGTTTGTTGGATTATGTATTGGTAGATAAAAGACTGTTGAGTAGACTTCAGGATGTACATGTTTATAGAGGGGCCACAGATATATCAGATCACTTTCTAGTTGTAGCTACACTGAGAGTAAAAGGTAGATGGGATACAAGGAGAATAGAAGCATCAGGGAAGAGAGAGGTGAAGGTTTATAAACTAAAAGAGGAGGCAGTTAGGGTAAGATATAAACAGCTATTGGAGGATAGATGGGCTAATGAGAGCATAGGCAATGGGGTCGAAGAGGTATGGGGTAGGTTTAAAAATGTAGTGTTAGAGTGTTCAGCAGAAGTTTGTGGTTACAGGAAAGTGGGTGCGGGAGGGAAGAGGAGCGATTGGTGGAATGATGATGTAAAGAGAGTAGTAAGGGAGAAAAAGTTAGCATATGAGAAGTTTTTACAAAGTAGAAGTGATGCAAGGAGGGAAGAGTATATGGAGAAAAAGAGAGAGGTTAAGGGAGTGGTGAAGCAATGTAAAAAGAGAGCAAATGAGAGAGTGGGTGAGATGTTATCAACAAATTTTGTTGAAAATAAGAAAAAGTTTTGGAGTGAGATTAACAAGTTAAGAAAGCCTAGAGAACAAATGGATTTGTCAGTTAAAAATAGGAGAGGAGAGTTATTAAATGGAGAGTTAGAGGTATTGGGAAGATGGAGGGAATATATTGAGGAATTGTTAAATGTTGATGAAGATAGGGAAGCTGTGATTTCGTGTATAGGGCAAGGAGGAATAACATCTTGTAGGAGTGAGGAAGAGCCAGTTGTGAGTGTGGGGGAAGTTCGTGAGGCAGTAGGTAAAATGAAAGGGGGTAAGGCAGCCGGGATTGATGGGATAAAGATAGAAATGTTAAAAGCAGGTGGGGATATAGTTTTGGAGTGGTTGGTGCAATTATTTAATAAATGTATGGAAGAGGGTAAGGTACCTAGGGATTGGCAGAGAGCATGCATAGTTCCTTTGTATAAAGGCAAAGGGGATAAAAGAGAGTGCAAAAATTATAGGGGGATAAGTCTGCTGAGTATACCTGGTAAAGTGTATGGTAGAGTTATTATTGAAAAAATTAAGAGTAAGACAGAGAATAGGATAGCAGATGAACAAGGAGGCTTTAGGAAAGGTAGGGGGTGTGTGGACCAGGTGTTTACAGTGAAACATATAAGTGAACAGTATTTAGATAAGGCTAAAGAGGTCTTTGTGGCATTTATGGATTTGGAAAAGGCGTATGACAGGGTGGATAGGGGGGCAATGTGGCAGATGTTGCAAGTGTATGGTGTAGGAGGTAGGTTACTGAAAGCAGTGAAGAGTTTTTTACGAGGATAGTGAGGCTCAAGTTAGAGTATGTAGGAAAGAGGGAAATTATTTCCCAGTAAAAGTAGGCCTTAGACAAGGATGTGTGATGTCACCGTGGTTGTTTAATATATTTATAGATGGGGTTGTAAGAGAAGTAAATGCGAGGGTCTTGACAAGAGGCGTGGAGTTAAAAGATAAAGAATCACACACAAAGTGGGAGTTGTCACAGCTGCTCTTTGCTGATGACACTGTGCTCTTGGGAGATTCTGAAGAGAAGCTGCAGAGGTTGGTGGATGAATTTGGTAGGGTGTGCAAAAGAAGAAAATTAAAGGTGAATACAGGAAAGAGTAAGGTTATGAGGATAACAAAAAGATTAGGTGATGAAAGATTGAATATCAGATTGGAGGGAGAGAGTATGGAGGAGGTGAATGTATTCAGATATTTGGGAGTGGACGTGTCAGCGGATGGGTCTATGAAAGATGAGGTGAATCATAGAATTGATGAGGGAAAAAGAGTGAGTGGTGCACTTAGGAGTCTGTGGAGACAAAGAACTTTGTCCTTGGAGGCAAAGAGGGGAATGTATGAGAGTATAGTTTTACCAACGCTCTTATATGGGTGTGAAGCATGGGTGATGAATGTTGCAGCGAGGAGAAGGCTGGAGGCAGTGGAGATGTCATGTCTGAGGGCAATGTGTGGTGTGAATATAATGCAGAGAATTCGTAGTTTGGAAGTTAGGAGGAGGTGCGGGATTACCAAAACTGTTGTCCAGAGGGCTGAGAAAGGGTTGTTGAGGTGGTTCGGACATGTAGAGAGAATGGAGCGAAACAGAATGACTTCAAGAGTGTATCAGTCTGTAGTGGAAGGAAGGCGGGGTAGGGGTCGGCCTAGGAAAGGTTGGAGAGAGGGGGTAAAGGAGGTTTTGTGTGCGAGGGGCTTGGACTTCCAGCAGGTATGCATGAGCGTGTTTGATAGGAGTGAATGGAGACAAATGGTTTTTAATACTTGACGTGCTGTTGGAGTGTGAGCAAAGTAACATTTATGAAGGGGTTCAGGGAAACCGGCAGGCCGGACTTGAGTCCTGGAGATGGGAAGTACAGTGCCTGCACTCTGAAGGAGGGGTGTTAATGTTGCAGTTTAAAAACTGTAGTGTAAAGCACCCTTCTGGCAAGACAGTGATGGAGTGAATGATGGTGAAAGTTTTTCTTTTTCGGGCTACCCTGCCTTGGTGGGAATCGGCCAGTGTGATAATAAAAAAAAATAAATATACATATATATATATATATATATATATATATATATATATATATATATATATATATATATATATATATATATATATATATATATATATATATATATATATATATATATATATATATATATATATATGTATATATATATATATATATATATATATATATATATATATATATATATATATATATATATATATAAAATGTCGTGCCGAATAAGTAAAACTGGTCAGTTAGCAAGAACTCATTAAAAATTGAGTCCTTTCTAAAATATTCTCTTATACGTTTAAAGATACATTTTTTTTATTTATGATAATGTAAAAATAAATTATTTTGTACCAAAATAATCTTAGAAAACTTACCTAACCTTATCATAACAAACACAATTTAATTTAGCCTAATCCAACTAAATATATTTTTACATAAGTTTACAATAATTTGATAATAAGAAAACACAATAAAATATATTTTTTTCTTTAGATTCAGAATGTTCTTGCGAAATTATTGCATACACAAATTTTCGCTTGCCCTATTTGTCAAGAAGAGCTTTGCTATTTAAATCAAAATCGCAAGTTTTGCCTATTCGGCACTATATATATATATATATATATATATATATATATATATATATATATATATATATATATATATATATATATATATATATATATATATATATATATATATATATATATATATATATGTCAGTGCACCACGCAGAAACAAGCGGGTATACACAGAGAAACATCGCAGTCAGCAGGATTCGAACCCACTACAGGAAGACTGGCAAGGTTCCCCAAGTGACGCTCTAGATCACTCGGCTACAGATGCCTCAGAAGCTGGGCAGCCTTGTTCACAATAATAATAATAATAATAATAATAATAATAATAATAATAATAATAATAATAATAATAATAATAATATTTGTACAAGTACATGAAACAACTTGTACAGACCTAGTTGACACCAGTGACATATTATAGAGAAGGCTCCTGGTTATGCAGAGTATTTCGGGCAAATTAAATTAGTTTTGTCCTCAGGATGAGACCCATGTGAAGGGGGACAGCTGGGGTCTGAAGGGAACACTCCCGAATGTTTTCACTCGTGCCGGTTATCGAACCACAGACCTCAGTGTGTGAGCTTAGTGCACTACCAACTGAGCTAAAAGACACAAGCATGTTTTCTTCCCAGCTCGGGGCAACAGTGGACTTCAAACATGGTTTCAAGTTATTTCGTTCTCCTCCTGTATGTTCTTACCTCACAAGCAATTTTTATATGAACGCATCTTCTATCTCCAGAGTCATTATCTTTTACTCCCACACTTTCCCCTGACCCTAACATTCACTTATTTTACACCCCATATTATTATTATAATTAAAAAGAAGTATACACCCCATAAATAATTATATTAAACAACCACAGTGACATCACACATCCCCGATTAAGGTCTAATATTACTAGTAAACATTCCCTTTCTCTTCTACATACCCTAACCTGAGCCTCACTATTTGCATTAAAGCTTTTCACTCCTTATAGTAACCTATTACTTATTCCACACATCTACTACAGTATTTACCTATCCACCCTATCACATTCATTTTCTAAATCCATAAATGCGACAAACGATTCATTACCTATAATCTACATATTGTTTCTTATGTGCTATAACGTAAACATTTGATGTACATATCTTTACTCTTCCTGCTGCTGCGGTCCTACTTTCTTTCATACCCATTATTCGTTAATTAATAATTCTGCCATACGCTTTACCCCGTTATAATTATTTTTAGTGTAAAAATAACCAACAGTAAACCCATGTGGGTTATACAGCATCAATTTACAGAGGCCCAGAGTGGAGCACATCACTTACACAGTTTCCAACTTGGACTTCAATCAATACCAGCACGAGGCTGAAGCTCGCTTCTCACAAGCTTTCCACGACTCCTCAATTTGAAGCTGAGGATTACATGAAAATTTTCATCCTTCTCAGAAACCTTCAGATGCCGAGGACCGCAGCAACATGTTCACTTTCCTCTGAACTGTGACGACAACACACTGCTGGTGGCAAGACAGCCACTGAATGAGTGATGGGTCACCTTACTCGGATGATTGTCACATGCAGGTTCAGATCCAACCTACCAGCATTTTCCACCTGATTCCATCCTATAAATACGTTGCCAGTAAAGCAGTGGTTCCCAAACTTTTTCAGCTTGTTACCCAATTTAACATGCCACATAAAGCATGTTACCCCTTTCACAAAATGTTATTATTGATATATATATGGCTAAATGTGAACGTATA
Organism: Cherax quadricarinatus; assembly: GCF_038502225.1. Taxonomy (NCBI): domain Eukaryota; kingdom Metazoa; phylum Arthropoda; class Malacostraca; order Decapoda; family Parastacidae; genus Cherax; species Cherax quadricarinatus. The sequence continues at coordinate 34,071,627 of NC_091302.1, read as the reverse complement.
CAGCCTCGCATACTCTGCTAATCCTAGCAAAACCATTGAAAACGTAAGAACCACACATACATTATATATAAAATTAATAATAGCTACAAATTCACAGTAACAGTGGGTAAATACTAACTATATACTGCACAGGGCAGTACACATACATACCAGCTTATGTCTACCTCGGCTGATGCTCACAGATAAACTGACAGTGTGAAATAGAGGCAGCCTCAGGAAGTGAGTGACGCGTACTGGACAGGTCGATCTGGGCTACTGAGTGACTTTTGTCCTGAAGCATACTTGTCAAAATACTTTTGGGTTTCCACACACTTAGCTATATATTTCTTCTTTTCTAATACTGTATATTAGTTTTTGATGTTTATTGTTAATTGGTTTAACTTTATTACTTACTTATAATAGGTTTACTTTACAACTTTATATACTAAGACAAAGTTAACAATAATCCTCATACCGGGTACCGCATTGTTTTCTTGATTTTCAGAATTCATAACTTTTTTTCTGTCACCCCTCCATTACCCCCCAAAAATGGTTAAATTACCCCAGGGGGTAATTTACCCCCAGTTTGGGAACCACTGCAGTAAAGGATCACATTATACTGCTTATGTGTTTATATTTTCCTTTTATTCTTATGTTCTTATGTCGACTGCTTGTTGAGGCGGATATTCAAACAGGAGGAGGCTGAAATTAATTAATCCTTGAACATCCACTGCCACGAGTGTCCTCGCAACATGAAACAAGTTAGTAAGGCCGGTGACGAGTGCTAGAGGGAGAATAATGAAAGTCGGTGTAATAAAGCTGATACTGATAAAAATTCAGAGAGAATCTATGCCACTGGTAGAGCCGTCAGCGAGGAGGGAAGATAAAGATAAGATAAGATTTTGTTCGGATTTTTAACCCGAAGGGTTAGGCACCCAGGATAACACAAGAAAGTCAGTGCGTCATCGAGGACTGTCTAACTTATTTCCATTGGGGTCCTTAATCTTGTCCCCCAGGATGCGACCCACACCAGTCGACTAACACCCAAGTACCTATTTGCTGCTAGGTGAACAGGACAACAGGGTAAGGAAACGTGTCGAAATGTTTCCTGAATAAAGATTCCCATATGTTGCATAAGTATCTCAATCTTCAACTTGTCGGTTTTTCAAACCATTCATCATAGAAATGTTTCCACCCGCCGGGAATCGAACCCGGGCCCTCCTTGTGTGAAGCGGGAG